>NC_044912.1:783326-1383326 GCF_001633185.2 Quercus lobata | reverse complement strand
TCGCAGTAATAGGCTTGAGAATATGTGCTGGCGTATTTGGCATCTCGCTCGCAAAAAGAAACAGGTGAGAGAGAATAAATGAAATTCCAAGTCTGGTTTTATAAAGTTCATAAGGATTATCACGCCAATTTATCACTAATCTTGTCGAGTTGAGCACTTTTGAGTATTGCCTCATCTTCACGTTACTTTTGTTAAAAGAAGAGAGGTGGTATTTAATGGGAAAATGACTCTGGTATTACGACTCTCTTACATAAGGTGGATCAAATGTTCAAGACTTACATGAGAAGAAGACACGTAGTATATATTTGAATGTGCCAAATAATTTCACATTTATAAAATGGGTCTACTATTAATTGCAAGTAATAACGATGATTGATGGCTAATTGCTATCTAAGTAATTATTTTATTCTCAAAAAAAGAAATTTAAGTAATTATTTAGTACTTAACAAAAAATGGTATTTACTCCTTTCACATAAACAATAAGTTATATTAAGTCAATTTATGGTGGGATCACCATCTATATAGGAGAAGAAAGTACTATGTCTCTAATTCTACTTGAATATTAAAATTTTACCCTTTTTGTACAAAATAACTACTTTAAACATTACCCTACTACCCAACTACAAACTGCATCCACTTGTGAAGGAATTGGCAACAAAAGAGCAAGGGTTTTGGGTGATCATATCCATAGTATATCTTAATGAAATTGTTAAACATGTTAATTTCTCCATACTACACATTTCCTCAATTTCTTCAATTTTTAATCAGACATAAGACAAAAAATATTTATTTGACTTTATGTAGTTTACATAGACTTTTTAAGTCCATTAAATACTAGAAATGTCACGAATCTCATATCTAGTTAAAAAGTAAATAGAATTGAAAGATTTTAAATGGGAGGAGTGCCTCTTCCAAAAATAAAATATTAAGAATTCTATGAATTTGAAGTAATGTATTTTACATGTGCAGATAGCATGGGACGATGCAAAAAAGCTAGCAAAACGGCGTATAGAACGAGAACAAGGCCGTAATGATGCTGCAGATGACCTTTCTGAGCTCTCAGAAGGTGAGAAGGAGAAGAGTGATACCAATGTCTCAGAATCGACCAAGGATTTTTCCAGGATCAACTCTGTTATGCATCTTTGGTCAGAGGATGATAAGTCTAGGAGACTTTACATTGTCCTCATCAGGTATCTAGCAATCTCAGTTAAGCTTGTTTAATTCTAAATAAGATTGTAGTTGCACACATGCAGTCAATTTGGTGCCAATAAGTTATTTCCATCAATGATCTTCAAAATAAAAATAAAAAGCAAGTTGATTTGAGGAGAATAATATATAGAAAAGATTGTATAATTTGGTTGTAGGGAATAACTTTTTCAAATTTTCATATTGTATTTGTTGCTCTTGTAGTATTCATGGGTTGATACGGGGAGAAAATATGGAACTTGGAAGAGATTCTGATACTGGTGGTCAGGTAATCTTAACTCTAAACTCAAAAAGGGTAAAAAAAAACCTTTAGCAATTTTATTTTATTCCTGAGGGGCTCTAAGTCTAACATCGGTTTATGTTTTTACATGTTAAATTTAGGTGAAATATGTTGTTGAACTTGCTCGAGCACTGGCCAACACAAAAGGGGTCCATCGTGTTGATCTCTTAACTAGACAAATCACCTCACCAGATGTAGACTTTAGCTATGGTGAGCCCATCGAGATGATATCATGCCCATCTGATGGAAGTGGTAGCTGTGGAGCCTACATTATTCGCCTACCTTGTGGGCCTCGTGATAAGTAAGTAATTACAATTATTTTTGGGCTAAGGCCATCATTCCTAGTGAGTTAGGGGCTGTTTGATATGACATTTTAAACAACAGTTTTCAGTTTTTAAATAACGTATGTATTTTTACACATTTTTTTACTTACACGTATTTCTAAAAAATACAAATAATTACCAAACAGGTCCTCAATTTTTGGAATATACTACTCCAACACATACAAAAGAAAAAAGAATGGTAATTGTTGGAACATTTTTATGTGGCAGGTACATACCAAAAGAGTCACTTTGGCCTTATATACCTGAATTTGTCGATGGGGCTCTAAACCATGTAGTGAACATGGCAAGAGCTCTAGGTGAACAAGTGGGTGGGGGAAAGCCAACATGGCCTTATGTGATTCATGGCCACTATGCTGATGCTGGAGAGGTGGCAACTCATTTATCCGGGGCCTTGAACGTGCCGATGGTGCTAACAGGTCACTCATTGGGTCGGAACAAGTTTGAGCAATTGCTTAAACAAGGGAGGCTTTCTAGGGAGGACATAAATTCAACCTATAAAATTATGAGGAGGATTGAAGCTGAGGAACTGAGTCTGGATGCGGCTGAAATGGTGGTGACTAGCACAAGGCAAGAGATTGAAGAGCAATGGGGATTGTACGACGGCTTCGATCTCAAGCTCGAGAGGAAGCTTAGGGTTAGGAGACGGCGTGGAGTGAGTTGCCATGGACGAAACATGCCAAGGATGGTGGTATGCACATTCTCTTATTGCTTGTGTTTCTCCCACAATTGAAGGAATTGACTTCATTTGCAACTCATTTATAGTCATATCATAAACCAAGTACTGGAAAATGTCTATGTGCCTGCTTCTTTCAAGAATGATAGTGAAATATGGTTATAACATACTTAAAAATGGGTCTTCACATCCATACTACTAATGTCAATGTGGCATTAGGTTATACCACCGGGAATGGACTTCAGCTATGTCACAACTCAAGATTCATTGGAAGGTGATGGTGATCTAAAGTCATTGCTTGGCCCTGACAGATCCAATCAAAGCAAAAGGAATCTACCTCCAATATGGTCAGAGGTGATTCTTCTCCTAATCTTCCTTACTAGTATTCAAATATTTGAATGCCTTCCTTTAGTTCTGGATGTTACAGTCTAGACTAGAGTACAGAATGCAAATAACCATTTTTATGCATGGGTTGGGGCATTTCGTTGAACTGAATTTTACAATGCAGGTCATGAGATTTTTCACAAACCCTCACAAACCCATGATACTTGCATTGTCACGTCCTGACCCCAAGAAAAATGTCACCACATTGCTCAAGGCTTTTGGGGAATGCCAACAACTCCGAGAGCTAGCTAACTTGGTAAATTCTCCTTTTCATTTCAGCTAATTTTGTAGTGATTTAAACACGGCTTCATTACTATCAGCATAATAATTTGAGCTAATAGTTCTTTCTGGTTGCATATTACTCTTCCAGACGCTGATACTCGGCAACAGAGACGACATTGAAGAAATGCCTAATAGCAGCTCAGTTGTTCTCACAACAGTACTCAAGCTCATTGACAAGTATGATATGTACGGCCAGGTTGCCTATCCCAAGCATCACAAGCAATCAGAAGTTCCTGATATTTATCGTCTGGCTGCAAAAACAAAGGTACATTGTGTGTTATAGAAATATCTAATGAACACCTGGGATGGTCATGAACAAGGAATTTGTTTACACTTAAATGGTTTTCCACCTCAAATAGCCTATAATACGGCTTTTACAGTTTATACATTAAAGATGGCCTACCAAACCTTATGGCAAAGGCCATTAAATGGCATAGATAGAGCCTAAACTACTGTTTAAAATCTGCCACACCTTAACCTCTCATTTTCTTCTTGCAAGTTGCAACATTAAATTTGCTAACAGTAAGACTTGGCGGATTTGTCTCTTGAAGGGAGTTTTCATCAACCCAGCTCTCGTGGAACCTTTTGGTCTCACACTCATTGAGGTAAGCCTTGGTCTATATACTTGAGTTATAGCAAGCTTTCACAAACTGCAGTAAACATAAATTATATGCTGCAAGATTTTGATCCTAAAACACATTAATTACATAAATATATTGCTTATGTTTTCTGCTATACACTATCCTGCAGGCAACTGCTTATGGTTTACCAGTGGTCGCCACCAAAAACGGAGGGCCTGTTGATATTCTGAAGGTAATGAACCACCATATGGCCTATTTCCCAACCTACTGGAACTCTATAGATACACAATTGTGTTTCTTATTCCAAGTTGGCTTATAAAATTCTTCATTATTACTGTACAATTTTACACCCTAAACTTGAAACTAGAATACTTCATTTTTAACGAAAACCTTTACAAAACGTGGGAGAAGAAGAGTACCCCAAGGTTGCCCAAAAATGGTAATCAAAAACAAAATGTGGGATGCAGATTACAAGCATCTTCATCTGTCTCAATCAGGTAGCATGCGGTCAAACCTAATCTAGTTATTTCTCTGAAGTTCCTATTTATAATTAGAATTCCATGACACTATGGAATGTATTTGCTTAGGTCCTTAACTTATGAATTATGATCATTTCATGAAACTAATAGAAGGCTTTGTTCTGCCAGGTATTAAATAATGGCCTCCTAGTTGACCCACATGATCAGAAAGCCCTATCAGATGCGCTACTAAAGCTTGTTGCAGACAAAAACCTTTGGCTTGAATGCCGGAAGAATGGCCTAAAGAATATCCACCATTTTTCATGGCCAGAACATTGCCGTAACTACCTCTCACATGTTGATCACTGTCGGAATCACCACCCCACTGCTCGTCTTGAGATAATGCCAATTCCTGAAGAACCGATGAGTGACTCTTTGAAGGAAGTGGAGGACCTTTCTTTGAGATTCTCCATAGAAGGAGACACAAAGATCAATGGAGAACTTGATGCTGCAACCAGGCAAAAGGAACTCATTGAAGCCATAACCAGAATGGCTTCCTCTAAGGGTAATAATCCCAGTGCCAATTACTACCCTGGTAGACGGCAGTGGCTATTTGTAATAGCCACAGATTGTTATAATAGCACTGGGGATTGCACTGAAACCTTGTCGGCAACTATCAAGAATGTTATGAAAGCTGCAAGCTCAGGTATAGGCTTGGGTCGGATAGGCTTTGTATTATCAACCAGTTTGAATTTACAAGAGACCATAGAAGCCTTGAAATGCTGCCAAGTAAATATAGAAGACTTTGATGCATTGGTGTGTAAAAGTGGAAGTGAAATGTATTACCCATGGAGAGATATGGTTGCTGATGTGGACTATGAATCCCACGTGGAGTACAGATGGCCTGGTGACAATGTTAGGTCTATGGTGACAAGGCTTGCCAGGATAGAAGGTGAGGCTGAGGATGACATCATGGAGTATGTGAGTGCAGGGAGCTCTAGGTGCTACTCTTATAGTGTGAAACCAGGAGCCAAGGTGAGAAACTTGAGATAATAGAAAACAGAAAACTAATGTATAGAAGGTGGTCCCCTAAATGATGCATTTTGTTAACCCATAACATTTCTAACTATGATTCTAATTATAAATGGCAGACCCGTAAGATAGATGACCTCCACCAGAGGCTACGGATGAGAGGCTTCCGATGCAACCTTGTCTACACACGTGCCGCATCAAGGTTAAATGTGGTGCCATTGTTTGCATCAAGAATTCAAGCACTAAGGTCAGGTCCTCTTTGCTTACTATATAATGTAGACAATAAATTTATGCATGCATGCAATGTGATAGCTTTTTATGTATTATATACAAAAATCCACATAACAAAAAAATTGCAGTACCAAAGAAAAATTAAAAGAGAAAAATTTCCTGTCATGTTTGTGTGATATTCAGGTACCTTTCAATTATATGGGGAATTGACCTTTCCAAAGTGGCAGTGTTTGTGGGGGAAAAGGGGGATACAGATTATGAAGACCTGCTTGCTGGCCTCCACAAGACCATTATTCTAAGAGGCTCTGTGGAGCATGGCAGTGAGAAGCTTCTTCGCAGTGAAGACAGTTTTAAAAGAGAAGATGCAGTTCCACAAGATAGCCCTAATATCACCTTTATAGAGGAGAGTTATGAAGCCCATGACATCTCAGCATCCTTAGAAGCTGTGGGGATCAAGTGAATAAATTTTCCCTTTGTATCTCCCTTCTCAAAGGATTATTGTTACTACTATCGGCTTTAGGGCCTTTTGAAGCATACAGTTATATAGATAACCCAAAGGCAAGAATGTAGATATAGTATGCAAGAAGAATATAAATATCAACTTCTTGTGAAAATTCCAAATTTGTATTAAGAATAAGCATCTAAGCTTTTCAGAAATTTCATCATCTTGTTCATTTGACATGATCATTATTTGATTCATAGACGCAACAAAAAAGGCACTTGTAAATCAAATATTATCCTTAAGACATTTAAATGAATTCTGGATGCACCTTTGCATGTAAAGGTTTGTGCCCATTTTGGGCTTGAATGTAAGATGTATTATGTATCATCTTTTATAATCCAGAATCATAATAATTGGATAAATAATGTGTAGTGTTGGCAATGTTCTGCATTCCACAAAAGAGAGATCAAAACTGTTCCTGGTCATGTATCGGTATACTTAGTAGAAATCATATTTCGCTTCCCATAGGTTAAAAAAATATGCAACCTTTTGATATGAAAGCATTTTAATGTATTGAATTATTGATGATGTTTTAATCAGCAATATGTACCATTTCAAAGAAGGCATTCCCTTGTTTATTTCACAAAGAAACTACTCAAACTACTTAAACTCACTCTTCAGCAACTATAACAGGTTTATCACAGTCAAGTTGCAATATTGGTAGAGAATCAAATTCTTTTCTGTTTACAGAATTACCTATACAGCAAGTCACGTATTCTAGTTGTCTACTGATTTCTTTTCTTAGCCTTTACAGTTCTCCAATGTTCAAGCACTTTTGTCATACACAACAGTCTACACCCACCTTGTATTCCTTTCCACATGCACATGTAATGACATGAGAAATTCCCTGCGAAAGGCAAAGGCTTCAATGAAAGAAAGGGGACAATTCCATATTGAAGATGCAAACTTGAGTCTATTAATGGTGTAGAAAAGGAATCATCATCAGGAAAACGTAATTTAAAAAAAAAAAAAAAAAAAAAAAAAAAAACCCTCAAGTGATGGTGACTAAACTGACTGTCAATCTCAACATTCCTTTCTTTTGATATTATTCATTGATTTCCAGAGCCTTGGCATTACCAAGCAAACACAAACTCTAAATTTATTCAGAAAACAAAAAAGGTGCACCCCCATAGGAAGTATAAGCACACACTATCTGCTAGATGAGTCCTATCTTTACCTATCAAATCAAAATAGAATCCTTCCATCTTTGGACCTAGCTTTGGCAATATTTATTGGCCATTTAAAAAAAAAAATGATCAAGTTATAACAAATATTTGACTATTTTCAGTGAGTAATAAAGCACCTTCAGTGTTTCAATTTGGCTTGGCAGAGTTTGCAAGTACTCAATTACTCCAGCTTTGTCCAATAAAAGGGCATTGTGTTCCTCTTCCAAAGTCTTTATATCCATTGTTCTTAGCTCTGGCTGTATCCATCCATACAATAAGAAAATATGAGCATACAACAGGTGAAATGCCACTGCTCAGAGAGCTAAAATTTTGGCATTGAATAGGCAAATTCCACAAACATTTCTGAGACCATGAACAAAAGCGTGCATGTACACACACACACACCCATTTTTCCCAAGTAAACAACTGACCTCAAAATCATTTGCCTTGAACTTCACTTGCTCAAGAAGCTGCTTCATCTGAAACACAAAAAATTGCATGTGTTTAGCTTGCCTCTGAAATGTTTTTTTTCTTCCTGCTATTCTTTTCTTTTTTTTCTTTTGTTTTTTTTAGGGGGCTCAGGGAGAGTTGAAGGGCAAGAGAGAAAATGCACAATGCTAAAATTTTACTGGAAACTCTATCTATTTATGGACATTATACGTATTTTATTCCACTAGAAGGCAGAAATTACTTACACTCATCTAAGTTCTCTTTGAATGTTAGAAGTAAAGGACAGTTCAACTAACAAAATTTGATCCCCACTTATTTCAATTCAAATTTAATGAACATACTGCACAAGATACTCATTACAAAATTCAAATCAAATTCACTTGATGGGCTTCAAACCTCCCATGTGCTACACCTGGACTAATTAACTGTCTCTAAATTCTGCAAAATAGGGAATCAGCTTTCCTTTAAAAAAATTATTGGGAGTAGATTTTACTTTTTTGCTAAGCAATTAACCAGATGTGAGAAACGAAGATAAATTAGAGCACATTCCAATAAACTTGAGTCAACTAATTTAAACTGACAGACAGCTCATTCCCTTGTAGCAGAAATAAATGAAATCTTTTTTGGGAGAGATATAAGGAAGTGGTATCCCAGCCTTTGGCTAGACTATTCCACTCCCTACCCATGAGATAATGCGGAAACTTCATGATCCAATAATGTGGTGGATTGAACTTGGGTGCTTTGGATTTATATCACCCCAAAGACCAATGAGCCCACCACCTAGGTACCCCCGTGGGGATTAATGAAATCTTTGCATGTGTTATAATTAATTAGAGTTAGTGAAGTTATACATTCAGTATATGTATTTAACAAATTGAAAAATCAGTATAGATCTAAATTTGGAAGACTGATAGGTATCTGAACAGGTAACCTTGCTGTTCTCCATAACAAGTTTGGATTTCATTCGTGAAATTTCATCCAGCTTGGCTTTAGCAGCGTCTAATTTTGCTATCAGGTTGTTCTTTGCTTCACTCCCCTATTAGTCCAAAGATAAATTAAAACATTGCATCCCCAAAAATTTATGATCAACAGAGTAATAGCTCTACCAGATTGTCCATAATGAGGTCCCCATCAATGCTAGACTTCCCTGCAAGAAAATAAAAATATAAGAGGAAGATGCAGGTGCCATATTTTAAGTAAAAAAAAAGAATATGTACTTCAGAAACTTGATTTCAGAATATATAATTCTATGCTTGAAACTTATGGACATATTTTCTAGCCACTATCGTTTTACAATAACTCAAAAAATGGCAAGCTGCCCAGTTATATCAAGGTGAGCTTCGGCTGGTTCAGAGCCCCTTTCACATACCTTTGCAATTAAATGCTTTCTGTGATCTATTTATAGATTATCTAGCATCCTTTACCCCTAATCCAGTAATCAAAAGGTATATTGAGGCATGCTTGCATTTGGCAGCTACGCTGCAGCTATATACGGTCTGCTAATTTTGGCGGTTAGGTTTGGAGCTCCAGCTATATTGCAAAAAGGGCACGATACTTCTTTACTCTTCCCTTGTTTCATGGAAAAAGAAATCAACAGCTTGCATTTCTTGAATCTAAGTGCAATATACAAAATATTAATAACTAATATTTTAGAAAAATTTCAATGACAGTGTTCATATTTGCTAACAGATTACGATCATGTTGCCTGATGGCCATTATACATTGACAAGAACTTCAGAGGCCACAACATAATCGAATTATGCTGCAGGCTCTGAAAGAGGTCGGGATTAGATAAGAAGTTAAAAACTACCTACTTATCAAAGAGAAAGAAGTTAATGACTACCTCAACTAAATTAAGAATTCTAAGAGACATACCCTCTGTTTCACCTGTTTGCTCACTGATTCTATCCTTGACCTGTATAAAATTTAATAAGTAGTGTCCAAAATATATATGAAGAGAGCAAAAATCCTAAAAAATTATCTTTTACTAAAAAGCACTAAAAGTAATTTAGTTCAAACATATGTAGCTGCAATTACATGATTTGAATCTAAAGTATAAACTAAATATGGTATAGCAAAGAAAGAGAGATGCAAGATCTAAATACATAGGAAAATCAACATCCACATTCTAAAAAGGCGTATCCAGGAGAGGACTTAGTAAAAGGAACAATTTAAGACAAGATTCTGAGGAATCAAGGCAGCACATTCAGCAAATACAGACTTGAATGACTTTGTGGGCTTGTGGATACAAAAGCACATACAGAGACACGCATCAGATACAGCTGAGCATCATCTAGAGGATGTCTGTTTGGTAAAAATATTTCAATGGTGGAAAATAATTACTCAAAGCTGTTCCTAATTTTCAAGCATTCCCAAGTGAGACAGTTTGTACAAAACACTAACAAAATAAATCTAGAAGGAAATCCAACAAACATATTTCATTTCTTTAATTCCTCCAGTTGAGTCCACTTGAGCTCATAAAGGCTAGCTGAAAGCTATCACAAGTACAACGGAAAAAGAAAAGGAACTAAAATGTAAAATCTGATCAAGAGGAGAGTACCAAAACATGCTCTCCTAGTTTTCCGCTAATTTTGTGAGAATTGACCCAATCCTGCCAAAAATGAAGGAGACTATCAACTAAATGTTGAATGTTAAACATAGAACTTTAAAATTTACAAGAAGAAAAAATTTTGTATCAAACCTGCTGTTCCTGTAATTTGGCATTGATTTCCTCTCCAACCTTGGTAAAGTAAGTCCTGTTATTGAAAAACAAATTGCAGTTTTAATCATTAAACAATATTTTTTTTCCACAATTGTTGTAGGGTGTGCTTTGAACTACCTCATCTCTAAAAGTTTGGAAGATAAACTGGCCTTTTCTTGTTGAATAAGCTCCAATGTCTGTTTGTTGAAGAATCAGGGTTTAAACAGAGAAAATAGCACATAGGTGCGAAACTGTTTATCATTGAATAATCAAGCATGTGGCATTTCTATCTCAAAAG
Source organism: Quercus lobata (assembly GCF_001633185.2). Taxonomy (NCBI): domain Eukaryota; kingdom Viridiplantae; phylum Streptophyta; class Magnoliopsida; order Fagales; family Fagaceae; genus Quercus; species Quercus lobata. The sequence continues at coordinate 1,372,738 of NC_044912.1, read as the reverse complement.
AAAAATTAGACTGTTTGTAAATCCCCTTATATGCAACCCATCACTACTTTTTAAGGCCCGGTATAAGTTATAGGCTGTTCTTTAGGATCATGATTCTCAAATCAGCTTCTGCTGTTTAACAGCCCAGGTTTACCCTTCTCTAGGTAGTCTACTGAAAAGTATCGAAGTGACTTTCTATGAAACATGTTTGTTTTGAAGTTATTTGAGACTTTAGAATGCCTTGAGGGGTTGTCCTCATCATAAAAGAAATTACAGGATCTCATAATCAGAAGCTTCATATCTTCTTTTGTACAATTGTTAAATTCTACGGAACTCAGACAAACCATTTTTTGTTGTTCTGATTGTACTGTTAACAGCTAATCAATGACTATGCAAAACTCCTATGACTGTAATATCTTCCACTTCACATTAACCATTCATGATCTTTTGTTGTGAAATGATACAAAAAGATCCCCAACGTCTACAAGTTTATATTATAAGGAATATAATTATGTACCGCAGAAGAAGCAAATACTGAAATAGTGACATGATGAAGATGAATATTAGAATCACATACAGAAGGAAGTATTATTATAATACTACTCAGTCATTTTCTGACTACTAATCTATGAGCATGCTATTGTACTGGTCGTAAAGTGAAAGGACAGCTAGTTGGGCAGGTGCCTACATTGCTACACGTATGAGCTCTGTGCAAAAGCAAGGCACACTATCTTTGCTTTATAAACAAGTTAGTGGACACACTACAGGTACAACGTCCCAAGAATTCTAAACACCACTTTTTCCACAAATAGAGAAAGACAAATCTTCACAAGATAATGAGGGTCCTCTTTTTCTATAGCTCTATTAATTTTGTTCTTTCAAGTATCAACTACTTCTTTGTGTATCTTTCTAGCAATTTTGTGCAAAATAAGGTTTCACAACCGAGGGCTTGAACACACATGTACGCACCAGCAGAAGGGGTGAACTGTACCTGTGCAAGAGTGGACGAATCAGACTCCAAGGATACAATCTTTCTCTGTCTTTCCAAAATCTGTGAGCAAATCTGACCCTTCGCCTTCATCATCTGCTCAGTATCTTCTTTGAGTTGCTTTGTTTCAGATTTTGCTGCAAAATAACGATAAACAGCTTTAAAATGTTAGCAAACAAACAAGGATGAAAAATGAGAGATGCCTTTCATATGCTTTCCATTACACAGCTCAATAAATTTATATAACTCATAATGCTGAAACAAGGATTACAGAAAAGCTTGAAACAAAAAGTATTGCAAAATTATAAAATGCAAAAATAGTATTAAATCAAAATCATTCTAAGAATAATCATGGCTTGAAAACTTCAACTGAGAAATAGTGTGCACTGTAAAATACCTTAAGACTAAACAAACCAAACGAAGCCATATAGGCCAACCGAAAATTCATTTGAATTTTTCAAAATTTATAATAACAGTTCCTTACAAGGTTTCATTCATAGTTAATTATTTCATTTAACCATAGCACATAATATGAAATGCTCAGCCTAACACGCATTCAGAAAAATCACTGTGACATACACACTTACAATACTTATATACATGGTATGCACCACCATTATTCAGAAAAATCAACATGATAAACTTACAACTACATACACGTAAATTCATACATACATACATTCTGATTAATAATATGCACTACTACTGTTGAGAAAAACACCATAAAACACATGCATATACATAGATTACATTCATGATACATACCAGAATTGAGATCGATTTCCAAGGTTTGAATGGTGGTTAACTGCATTTGCTCTTCGACAGTGATCTTTGCAGTTTGATCCTCCACATCTATTTTTTTTTATTTCACTTAATTTGTTACTCACAGATCTTAATTCGCTGTAATTTGAAATACACACACACACACTAGTTCTTCGATTTTAGATATAAAAAATGAGAGAGAGAGAGAGAGAGAGAGAGAGAGAGGTAGCGTACCGTTCATCTGAGAGCGCAAGGTCTTCATGCACAGCAAGTAATCCTCCATTTTGTAGCTCCTGAGATAATTCACAAAGAAATGCGATTCAGATTGAAATTCAGTTCAACTGAATGTGAACCAAATTTGGTTTTACCGAGAGACAGAGAGAGAGAGATGAGCAAAGATTTCATTGAACTAACAATCGATCAAATCAACCTTGAGAATTGTAATAGCTCCAGAGAGAGAGAGAGAGAGAGAGAGCGAGAGCGAGTTTTTCAGTGTGTAGGTTTTGAAAATGGGAATTAGAAAAAGGGAGCAGATTTTGGAGGGAAAGCAAGAATGAATGAAGTCCAAGGGGCGCAGATTCATTTTCAGTTTTATCTATCGATAATTCACAGCGACGCAACGTTTTCGCCTTAATAAAAATGTAGTCGTCGCTTTTACAACCGAACGCCCTTGCAATTTTTTTATTTTTTATTTTTTATTTTTATAACTAACACCCTTGCATTTTGAATTAAGTTTTGAGAACAAACTTTGTCTATAACTTTCACAAACAAAAAAAAAAAAATTAATATAGCTATTTATTTTGAAAATATAGCCGTTAAATTATATGTTCTTTATATTTATAACACACACGTCAAATTTCGTGCCAAATAGACGTTATTTACTATTTGATCTATTAACATATTTTTTATTCATGATTTTAGATTACAAAAATTTGAAATTTAAATATTTGATTGATGATATAGTTATTAATTTTTGATCTTCTGAAAATCAAGCATACTGTATATAAGAATAAAGTATAATTCAATGTTGGATTTCTCAAAATTCACATTCAATAAAAGAACATTAAGTGCTATTGGCTACAATACAGCCCAGCTACCCCTCAATTAGTAGGCCTTAAGTTTTGGGCTCACGATTTATTTGTTCAGTGGGTTTAGTGTATCCTACTATGGGTAATTCTGGGGTGGGCTTAAGAACAAGGTACACTTAAATCCTAACTCCCTTTTTCCTTTTCTCCACTCTGTTGCTTGCTCAGTTACTTTCTCTCTCTCTCCCTCTTTGCCCTTGAACTGCCCAACCCCTATTCAATGTTACTTCCCCTATTTATAGCTTGAGGCAAGCGGTGGAATTATGATTATGTTCTGACCCCACTCGTGCACGTGGGGCCTAAACTAATTATTCCTGACAATGAATAAATTTTGTTGGGAATAGGAGTTGCTACATTGGAACTGGTGTTAGCCACCGAAACTTGGTCGGCAGCACACTTTCCCAGGGCACTTCCAACCTGCTGGGATGTAGCCGAACGTCATTGGAGGACTAGCCGATCATGGGGTCCTCGAGGTGTATTTGGACACCGAGACCATGATCAATGAGCTACAGTGTTTGGGCCTCATGGGCTGAACATGATGGGACAAGCCCAAGAACGATATCCTTCTTGGGCCTTCCTTAATTAGGGCCCAATGATAGGGGCTTCTGGTCATATACCGTACAACTACAATCAAGTTTGTAACTAAATTTTGTCTAAGTTTTAAGTCTAAATCAGTTTGGAGCTATCTCCTTTAACCCACAATACAAGTCACATGACTCATTAAAAAAATCACATGAGTAAAACTATACATGAATGATCTCTTCAATCGCTATAAAATAAGTTAAAAGAAGATAACTAAACTTTTCTCTTGTATTATAGTTTATTCTTGATTCAAAAGCTTAATTATAAACTGGTTTGGAAGATTCTTCTCCAACTCACTACATGATGAATTGTAAAACTATCTATATCTATTAAAATAAGGGAAAAGTTATGCCATCTTGTTCCCACTTCCAACTAACTATGCCGGATTTTTTTTTTTTTTTTTGAGAAGGAACTATGTGGTAATTGAAGAGACCATTTATATGTAATTTTAGTCACATGATTTTTTTAATTAGTTATATGACTTGTTTAAATAATAAACATAGATAATTTTATAATTTGTCCAGTAAAATGTTGGGAAAGATAACTCCAAATATATTTGGAGCTAAACTTTGTCTTTATTTTAAGATTTTAACAAATTACGTGACTCATTAAAAAGTAAATAGAACTAAAACTATTCATGATTTTTTCAACTATTACATAGTGGGTTTAATGTCTAAGTAAGATTCCTCCAAACTGATTTGGATCTAAAATTTTTCCTTTTTCTCAAACCTCCCATTCTATGTTTGCAAAAGCGATATAGATTTTGGTAACCAAATGGAAAGCTCATGAATCTCTTCAAATAAAAGAAAAGCCCAGATTTCAAATGAATGAAAATATCCTTTTAAAAAAAACACAAAACCAAAAACCAATATTAAGAATAATACCATAATTAGAGGAAATCCATGGTAAAAGAGTTGTTACAAAGCTTACTTACAAAGGGATAAAGTTTGGTTACAAAGTTGTTTGTAGTTTAAACTATAACTTCACTTAACATATTTTTATTGGATATGAATTTTGACAAATCCACCATTAGATTACATTTTCTTCCTATATCCTCCATGCTTGTAAAATTTCCAGAAGATCAAAAATCAATAACTATGTCATCAATCAATTATTTAAATTGTAAGTTTTTGTAGTCTAAAATTATATATAAAAAATAAGCTTATGGATCATATAGTAAATAAGATCTAATTTGCACAAAATTTGACACGTATGTTACGAGTGTAAAGAACATGCAATCCAATAGTTAGATTTTCAAAATATGTAGCAATATTAATTTTTTTAAAGAAAGTTGTAGTTTTAAATTACAACTAAATTTGTAGCCAAACTTTAACCCTTACAAAATAATAAAGATGTCAATAATAAATTTTTATGATAATGATGTTGCACTGGTCACAACTTAACATCTTATGAAAGTGAGGTACTAGTCACCAATTGCCAACTTAAAAGAACGTAAAATAGTTTTGTTTCTAACATTGCTTCATCAATAATGTCCACTGGCTTAGTGCAACTTTTTTTTTTTTTTTTTTTTAACAAAATAAAAATTCTATTATAACATAATTTAAGTGTATATATGTGTGAAGTTCCCTCCTAGAAACTTGAACCCCGACTCTTGCCTCCCACACCCAACAAATATTTATACTTGTGAAGTGATCATCGCACCAAGAGTGTGCGGTGGTTTGTAACTTAAAAAAAAAAAAGTAAAATAGTTTTGTTTATAACATTGCTTCGTCAATAATGTCCACCTCAGCTTGGTGCAGCCCCTTAATAAGTCTCCCAATCAACCTTACCTTGGTGTTTTAAGGACCCATCCAACAAGGAATTTGGAATGGGCATTGGTATAAAATGCTAACATACATATAAAATATGGTGTAAAATGCTTAGCATAACAAGTTATGATTGGAAAATTAGTCTGTTTTTTGTCAAACATTTTTTCAAAAAGACAATAGAATCAGTGTTTTTATTTTTAAATAAATTAATGTTTATCTTTTCTCTTATGTTTAGCAAATAAACTATTGGGAATACGAGATACCAAAATAAATTTCCAACATACAGGAGAGAGGGAAACTATTATATTTTTGGTTTTGTTCTCTAAATGACTAAAACTATTTAGGCAGATTAATTTGGTTTGAGTATCTTCTAAAAAAAATGGTTTGGGTCTTCCTCATTCTTTTCCTTTATCTTTACGATCATAAATTCATAATATACTCATTGGGGAGAGATTCAAAACGGTCAAAATCCCTCGGATCACTGATATGTGTTAGCTTTGAATGCGTACACACTCATAAAGTCAATTCATAGACTTAATTCTAAGCACCCAAAATTGGCAACATTCATTGATAAAAAGAGTGACAATTTTCCACACATATCACCTGTCTTATATGTGTGGAACACCGCCATTTATGATTTGGCACAGATTTGAAGAGGGAGAAATACAATTTATATATTGGGTTTTGGAAGTAAACCCGTTTTTGTTTGGGTGAACAAAGGTCAATTGAGTACGGTCTTGATTTTGATCTTCTTCTTTCTCGCTTGTTCCATCTCACCTTCTTGTAAGCAGCTAGCTTCTCTCTTTTTTTTCTTTGCCCCCCAAATTTTAATTGTTTTACTAATAAATTAAGTTTTGTTTTTTTAAATTTTTTGGGGTCAAATTTGATTGAAATGCAGATGGATATGATTCATTGGATCCTAATGCCAATATGACAATTACATGGGATCTCATGGTTGATAATGATAATGAAGCAAAGTATGATGTAAGTTCTTCATTTTTTTTAAATATATATATATATTTATGATTTGATCATATGTTTTATTTTAATTAGGTCAGGCAGCTGAAAGGTTAGATGTTTTTTCAATTACTTGGCTGGAAGCCCATTCATAAGAATTAAGTTGTCCCACTCCAATACCAATGTTGTCCTTCTAATTAATAAAAATAAATTGAATACTATGATTTTCTTTTTAATGTCAACTCTGTTAGCGACTCGGCTTTCATGAGTTTCAGATTTTATTTTTCCCCCAAAGAAGGAGAATGAGACTGGTTCTTGAGAATAGGCTGCTTGCAAACGATCATCTGTGCATAAGTTCAATATAGTGCTCTTCCCTGTTGATTTTCTAATCCAAATATCCAGTTTACTATTTTAGGTTCATATTTATAATTTCTAATGTCTATTTTGTTTGTATTTGTTAGCCCAAAACTAAAAAGTTTGGTCTAAATTGAATAAAATTTCAGATTTTTTAACCCAAAAATTAAGATTTTTTTTTTTTTTTTTAGTCCAAAACTAAAAAAGATAATCTGCAAAAAAAATCAATTTAAGGCCTAATTAATCAAAAATGAACCAAAATAGACCAAAGTGGACTAAACTAGACCATACAGACCTAAGTGGACCAAAATGTGGCTTAATCTTTTAGATATTAATATATTATATAGATTAGTATGTATCTCTTTAGGCATATTTTACCTTCTTTTTTTTTTTTTTTTTGAAACTTTACCTTCTTATTTTTTTATAGAGTATTTTATCTTTATTTTAATCTTCGAAATGAATAATAACCATCCAAAATTTTAAAAATACATATTAAATAAAAAGAATTTTTATAAAATTAAAAAAAAATCATATCACACTAATGAGACATTCAGGAGTAAGGACAGAAATGCAGAGTGTCCATAGCTTGTTGACACTTGGACAAACTGGAATTTTGGGGTTTATATAGAAAATCAACAAGGAATAAATATTCAAAATATTAACTTAAAATTCAAGTTTTAATAATATAGACATTATATTCACATTTGAAAAGAAAAAAATATGATACAATTCTAAACTTATATAATGATTTAAACTTAATGTAATATGTAATGCGTTCTATAGGATGGTTAGCATCCTCTTGAGTTCTTAAATAACTTGGAGGATCCCTTACCCTAAAAAGGTAAAGGGTCCTCATTCTTGGCAATATAGCTTGTACACCCTTAAGGTGTCACATTATGAATGGTTAGAGTACCAGAGTCAAGTGTTTCAAGTTTCTACAATCTTTTGTTAGATGTATTTCTATGAGGACAATTTAAGCTGTTATTCTGATAAACCAAAACTTAATCCTAGTATATAGATTGCATGAACAAAATCATTTTTTTGGCTTGCGGATCAGATGTCAACTTATTGAATTGCAGGTAAGGATATCACTCTACAACTTCCAACTATTCCGACATGTGGAGAATCTGGAGATGCCTGGTTGGAAATTGAGTTGGATATGGCAAGGCGACGAGGCAATATGGGATATGTGGGAAGCAAAGCCACCCAACAGGGAAATTGCTTAAGATTTAAGGGAGGAGTACTTCCTCATTGTTGTAAGGGAGGAGTACTTCCCCATTGCGGAACATACAAAGTAATAAAGAATAATTGAAGGAAGAAAAAAAAGAAATGAAATCAAACGTCAATTAATAACCGTTATTTGGAAAATAAAAAGGTGGTCAAGATGAGTAAGAAATAAAATAGAGATGGCTATACAGAGGACATTGAAAACTTTATAGTGCAATAAAATCAACAATTAAATATAATAATACAAAATTTAAACTTAAAACTAATCAAACTCTAACTAGGGAAATTATATATATATATATATATATAAAAGCATAATCTTCATACACTATGACTTTAAAAATTTTAATGAATAGTTCTACCTCTTATTTAATGTTGTGGGGCCTGAAATTTGAAATCCCGGCCCACTTTACATTAAGGGCCCAAAGCCCAAGCCGAGGAGCCCTACTGCCGAGGAGGTATGATGAGAAGCCCTTAATGGCCCAAGAATGTAGCCGAGGACAACCTCACGCTCAACGCCTCACAAAACGCCTGAAGAAAAGGACAAATTCAGTACAAGAGCAGTACAAGCGAGAAAGCTGCCAACACCATAACGTGGAGCCCAGCACCTGACAAGCCCATACCCCATACCATGCTATCCAGCTTTTCCCAACCACTCTGACGTGAGGATTGATAGGACGAGTAATTGCCCCAAACAAGGAGAAACTGACACGTAGGTGAAGAAGGGGAATTGAATACTAGTATAAAAGGGAAAAGAGAGCTAAAAAGAGTGGAGGCCCCGGAAAAGGAAGGAGAAAAAGGATGAAGAATGGTGAGAAGATACTGCTCCTCGGATTAATTCTGAGGAGTCAGACCTTTCAAACCACATCCGTGTAAGGCTCAGCTATACAGGCCAAATCCACCTTCGTATGGGCTTCCATGAAAATCCTGACTAAACCGTTGCCCAACGACCAAGGTCCAGCCTTTTCAAACCCACTCTCTACAAATCGTATTGTTCGGGCTCTTTACATACGAGCCCAACGTCATCCTTGGGTCGTTAAAAATTGTGTCCCTACAAATGTCTATATTATACAAATCATCAACCAATAAATATATGATAATAGTAAAAAATGTTATAGACAAGATTATGAAAAATATGATAAAACTATTTTTTTTTTTAAAACTCTTTATAAAGTCTAGGGACTAAAATAGTATTTTATCTAAAAAATTATCACGCGCAATGCGCGGGTCTACGGCTAGTAACTTATAATAAACAAGAAGTGTGTGGTTTAAAGTTTGACTATTGAATCGTGAATAGTTGTTGAATTACAATTTCCATGCTCTTGCTGGACTTTTTTATTCTGTGCTTTAGATGCCCCTTAGAATCTTGACCACACCCTGTTTTGTTGGGCTGCATTCAATGGGTTATTTAGGTCTACCTTCTTTCTTTTCTTTTTTGGCTTTTAGACTTATGAAATAGGAACTCCATTTTTTTATAATAAAAAAAAAAAAAAGGATATTGATAGTTTTTGCACTTGGTTGATCCCCTGAATGGAATTTTTGTAGATTTATCCATAAATGTTTTGAAGTTTCTATGTCTATCACTTTGTGTCCATGAGCTATATCTCAACCGGTACTTTATTTTTTCATTTTTATGATATGGAGGGTGAGATTGTGGGTTCAAGACTCATAGAGTGCGTATAACTTACCAATAAAAAACAAATAAACACGACTCACATGCCAGTTTCAACCATCATTGCATAAGAGTTAGTGAAGCTATATATATATATATATATATATTTTTTTTTTTTTGAGAAAGACACAAGACAACCAAACACACACACGCACACACTGGGGAGTGGAAAGACCGAGTTTAATATCACACAACTCACAACATACAAAAGCCGGTAACTCTTGAATGTTGTGTGAAGGCTTTAGTGAAGCTATATATTTTTATATTTAAATGACATGTTTTGTTCTTTTAAAATTAGCAATGAACTTGTTTTAATTTGCTTAATGAGTAATAATTAATTTCAGTAAAAGAAGTGCATAACGGGCGCGTGACCCTTGTACACAAGGCATATGCAAGAGGAGAACCCTGGAAAAAAAAATCTAAAAGTTAAAAAGATCTAAAATCGGCAAGAAATATGTTTTTTCTATAATAATAATAAAATAAAAAAAGTAAAATCGGCAAGAAATATGTATATGAAAAGTGACCATGGGCTTCATCCACAGATGTAGTGTCCCTAGAAATAAAGGTTTCAGTATATATATATATATAGATATCTCTCTCCCCTGAAAATAAGGCACATCCTTTTCCTACGAATGCACTTCATCAATCTTAGAGGAACTGCCTTCCATACTTCAATGCCATCTTTTTTGCTGAACTGTTACTTCCAACATGCTCAATAACTCTGCCACTGTCTTCTGGATCACCCAATTTAACCAAAAAAAAAAATGAACTTATGAGTTGAATTCATTTAGGCTAGCGTGTAATTAGTGCAAGGACACAATGAAACCATAATCTTGCATGAAAATTGTGTTCCTAACTTTTTCTTTTGACTTTTAAGAGAGATTGATTTTTCCCCCTTTTATTATAGAAAAGATGAAACCCTATTCTGATTTATTTCTTTTTTGCAATTTGCATTTATCTTTTTGCACCACATATTCCACAAGCAATCTATTATCCTGGGGATCTCCCTTAAGGGGCTGATATCAAACCCTATTGAATGCTGAAAAAGGTAGGCCTATTTACTTTTTGTTAGGCTTGTGCTATGATGTATACAGCATACATGCAATAACATCTGGATTGATAATTTGGATTTGGGTCATTTTATTATTACACACTGACTTGTGAACTCTTGGAAGGTAGGCCTATTTACTTTCCGTTAGGCTTGTGCTATGATGTATACAGCATACATGCAATAACATTTGGATTGATAATTTGGATTTGGGTCATTTTATTATTGCAATAACATCTGGATTGATAATTTGGATTTGGTTCATTTGGTTCATTTTATTATTGCAATAACATCTGGATTGATAATTTGGATTTGGTTCATTTTATTATTGCACACTGACTTGTGAACCCTTGGATTAGCTAGCCCCTCTCTAACCCATAGTTCTTAGAAACCCATCCAGGACCTGTCTTGTCTTTTTGAATGTTAGTTGTATAAAACCATATGAACTATTCTCTCTCTCTCTCTCTCTCTCTCTCTCTCTCTCTCTCTCTCTCTCTCTCTCTCCAAAAAAAGTTGTGGGATGGGGATATGCTCTATCTACATTTGGTTTCAACCCCTAAATGAAATTGTTATATTCTTATGTCTAAATTTTAGGAAGTTGTCATAGCCAACACCTTTTGTCCATATCAAGATATGACTCAGATGCCAGTTTCCCCTATTAAATTGCCACATTTGTTCTGGTAGATGTAACAATGAACTTGTGAATTAAAAGCATTTAGGCTAGCATGTAATTAATGCTTAGGCACAATAAAACTTTAATTTTGCCTAAGAGTTGTGTTTCCCTGTTTGTAAACTTGTAAGATAAATTGATTTCTTGTTTCTTTTTTTATCGGAAAAGATGGAACCTTGCTCCTTAGCGGGGTTTTTTTTTTTTTTGAATTTATCTTTTGGCATTGCATAATCCAAAAACAAGCTACTATGTTGGGGATATTGAGGGCTTCCGAACCTGTTGAGTGCTGATGATTTTATTTTGTCTTACAGTGCGTAGGATAGACTTATTTTCGCCACTTTGATGGTTTTACTCTGAATTAGGTGGTTATTTATTTTTATGTAGAATGACAGGATATATGATCTATGAAGAAAGTAGGCCTATGATCTCTTTATTCATGGCAATATGAGTTTTGCTTCTACCTGCTAGCTAAAGCTGCATGCTTTTTTTTTTTTTTTTTTCTTTTTTTAACTAAAGAGCTTTCCATTAGGAAAGAATAGTGGAAAGCTTTTTTTAGGTTTAACTACTAGTTAAAGTAGTAAATTTCTTTACTTAAATCCATCTTGCATAGAATTTGGATTATTGTGGGAATCTGGTATCCCATTTGCACAGAATGTGGTATGTTGGGATTAGGCCTTTGCAGCTCATTTAAATGGCTCATTTAGTTTCTAAAGTCCCTTAAGGAAGTTTCAATTTGAAATCCTTACAAATTTATTATGATTGTTAGATTATTTAATCCATGCTGTAAGTGATACAACGATTTAACTTATTTTTCATGGGACAACTAGATTGCATATTGCCTAGTGTTAGGTTCATATTTTGGGTGATGATACCATTGCTTTTTATACTTTTTATTAGCATTTATTGTTTATATTCTCTCTGACTTCTTATCTTTGAACAACCATGTGCCGTTAACCTTTTCCTTGTGCAGTTCGAAGACTTAGGCAAGCCTATGAAAGAGAAAATGGAGGTAAAAAAGTCTAAACGTCGACATAAATGGCTTGAGGTGGTTGTATTAATTGGCTTTGTTGGGTGTCGAGTTGATCTGGAGATTGCATCTTACATGATAGGCCTAGAATGTATTGACCCCTTGTGATAAATTAATCAATTAATTAGCCAAGTTAATTAATTAATTCAATTAACATGCAATACGCGTGGTAGCACAAACAAATTACCAACTAAGTTAATATGCAGCGGAAAATAAAGTTGACACGGTGATTTGTTTACGAATGGGAAAAACCTCCAAGGCAAAAACCTCATCGGGTGATTTTAAGGTCACCACTCCCGAGAATCCACTATTATCACAACAAGCAGTTACAAGTAAAGGAATCCCAGTACCTTATACCAACCTACAGTTGAACCATTATCTCAATACCTAATTGGACTTGTTCTGTAGTGATAATCTCTCATTTCAATGCATAGCTCCCAGTACGTGACTAACCAATTAATGCACGGATCCAAGTACGTGACTAACCACCAACTTGAGAAGGATGTTGGCTGCAAAATTCTTCAGTTCATCAACATGATGAAGATCACGAAGCTCCTTGGTTACAAAACCCTATGGCGTACAAACGCAGTAGCTTCCTGAAGAGAAAGATGAACTAGGGCAAATTGTCTCTGGTCACAATATGCTTGTGAAAAACCTTTGCATCAAGTTGCACTCACTTGCATCAACTGTGATGGCCCTTAAAATAATCCTTATATATGTTTAGGGTTGTGAGAAAAGAAAGCCCAAACATGTATACACAGATTGGATGAAAATCAGAACTGAAAATCTAATTTTCATAAATCTCGATAGATAGAGTATCTATCAAGTAACTGTCGAGCATTGGGCAAAAGCTGCCTTTTAAACCTCGATAGATGCTATCTATGGAGCTAGCTGTCGAGTTTTAAAATCCAGCACTTCTTCACTTGATTCTTGGACAGATTTGTATGGCTTTAACACTTGGACTTGAAACCTTGTTCCTTGAAGTATTAAACACATCCTAGATCTACCCAATTACAAGTAAAGTGTGTTTTGTCAAAGGATTAGCCAATTATATATTGACATATGTTCCTAACATGATTCACATATGTCTTAACAATCTCCCATTTGGCACTCTGTGACAAAACCACAACAAACAAATGAACATATGAGAGAAGTCATAAATCACTTAACTCTATTTACTTGTTGAATACAATAAAATCTATCCTAACACAAACTCTTGAAAAACTTTGCAAGAAGAGAGTTCATGGCAAGAAAGACTTTGACAACCTGTATTTTCGAAACACTTTAAACAAAACTCATCACGACATCTTAGTGTGAAACAAAAATAAAGGATTGCATACAAATAATAAGAAGCATGTGCATAAAGAGAGAAAATAAACAACATATGAAAAGATAGGTGAATAACATACATCAACATATCTCTCTCTCTCTCTCTCTCTCTCTCTCTCTCTCTCTCTCTCTTAAAAGATAAGTACAATGTATGTAAAATGGTCACAAGACCAGTATACATGAGGTAAATGTAGAAGAAAGAAAAGAAAAATACATAATAACCTCACTACATCCCTCAAAATATAAACACTCCCCCTATCACAAAAATGTCCTATGCTAACTCTTCCCCTAAATACATGACTACTCTCATCCAAAACTACTCCCCTTTTTATCACGAATGACAAAGGGTAAGTAACTCAAGCAGTCATCGTGTCGTCACTAGAAGAGTTAGCATCCTCATCCTCATCATTATCATCGTCATCGAAGTCACCATCATCTTCCTCGTCCTCAGATGCCTCTGGAGAAGGAGAGGGAGACTCTATGAAGCCACCAAGGCGAGCCTGCCGTCGAGCAATAGGTTGGCCACCAAGAAGCTCAGTGAAGTGGAACTTGATCAAGTAGAGCTTTCCACGAAGCTTGATGAAGCCAATCAGACCATTGGAGCACTGAGATTTGAGAATAATTTCTTGGTTGAGAAGACCAAGAAGCTTGAGGCAAAATTGTTCCAAGTCAGAGCTCAGTTGGAAAGGACTTCAAGTGCAAAGCTTGATGAGATGCTCAGTCTTCAGAAATCTGCTTCTGATCGAACCGGTTTAGGGTATGATTTCTCTTCTCCTAGTATTGCTTCTCCTAGTACTACTATTTTTGTTTCTCCTGCTAATAATGTTGAATCTGAGAACAATGATGTGAAAAATGTGTTAGCTAGTGAGAACATAGATAAGGGTAAATCTATCTTAGGAGCACCTCCTAAGCAGGATAAGAAGGAGACTAAAAACCCTAGGGCTAAGAAGGGAAACTCTTAAAAGTCTAAATAGAAGAAGCAGCATCTCTGTCATCATTGTGAAGTAGCTGGACATACTCAACCTAATTGCTATAAGTGGTTAGCCACTCAACAGAGCAACAATATGATCTCATCGGGAAACCAGAATCAGTTTCCATCCTCCTTTGCTCCTCTTGGAGATCTACTCAAAACTTTCATGTTCTTTTCGAACTTGAACGGTTTCAATTCTTCCCCCTTACCGCCGGATCAAGAGTTTGCAAAACGAAAAGGTTCTTCCAAGGTGTGGAAGGAAAAAAGGCTCTAAGTGATTTAATCACTTTTTCTCTCTCTCCCCTTCTTGTTTTTGTTTTTGCATTACTTGTGTGTTTTGCTTTCATGTTTTGAGTCAGTTTAGTTTTATGCATTGCCTTATTTAACATGTTTTTGTTTGTTTGTTTTCAGTTTTGATTTATTTTGGTTTTCATAAAAATATAAAAAAATTGAAAAATTAGAAAAATACAAAAACAATGTGTGTTTGTGTACATTGGTACTTGTGTACCTTGGATGGCCATTGAAACAAAATTTTCTAAACTTTGTATCTTTTGTAACTTAGATGAGCATCTTTATGCATAACTAAGCAAGTGAGCTTTGTGGCTCGTGTTTATGATGAGTAAGATTAAGTAATCTCTTGTACTTAACACTCGTATCACTCTTTTTGACGGGAAGGATTAGAAAATCCTAAGAGAAAGGCATAAATAACCATCTCACCACTGTTGCCCGCCAATCATGAAATGACATCTGTATGCTTCGACATAGCAAAAGTGTAATTTCAAAAAGCTTAACATCATTGGATATTTCTTTTCTCTTTCTTATATGCCCATGCATGGTTTTCTTAAAAGAAAAATATGCAAAGAAAAATAAAAGCAAAAAGAATAAAATGTTTTATATATGATTGCAAGCGTATCTTTTAGGAGATGTGGGAGTTATAGGATGTACCTCGAAGGTAATAGTCTCCATCAAACAGTTATGATTGTGTGTGAGTTAAAGTGATTTTCTCATATCTCAAATCGTCATAACATGAAGACACTTATGCAATCTTGCGATGTTTTTCACACACAACACGCAATATTCTTTGCTACTCTTGATACATGTGCAGGTACAATGTGATTTGACCATCACAAGGAACACATGTGTTAATGTATGCTCACTAAACTGTCTTAACTTTTTTTTGAAATATAAAATTGGTTAGATTTGTTTAGTGTGTGTGTGTGTTTTGGATCTATGTGCTTGACATTTTTCTTGTTGAGAGATGATTTTGAGAGCTTAAAATGTTGTTTGGAGCTTTGGTTGTGTACCATGCTTGATTGCATTCATATATGTGTTTTTCTCTTCTTGAAAAACTATTTTTAAGCCATCTCGACAGCTGTAGGACACCTCTCGACAGCTAGGCTATCTATCGAGCCCTTTTGGCTTCTTTTTATCACATTCTCGATAGCTTCTCGACAGCTACTTGATCCATCGAGGAAGTTTTTGTATGCTCGATAGATGCTCGATAGCTTCTCGATCCATCGAGCTCCTTTTGCTGTGGACACCTCTTGATAGATCCTCGATAGCTCTTCGATAGCTATTTCTCGCCTTTTAAGGCTCGACACCTCTTGATCCATCGAGCTTTATGATTGTCTATATATATGCTTCAACGCGATTTTCTCTCATTTCTCCCCGATCTCTCTCGGTAGATCTTGTCTCCTCTCCTTCCCAAACTCATTTCTCTCTCTCTAAACCACATCCCAGAGGTTTTTCGGCCTAGAGATCTTTTTCTTTCTTTGGTATGATTCTTTCTTTTTCATTTATCATGAATTCATCTCTTTTTGACCTAACTTTTGGGGGTTTTGAAAGATTTTGGGATTTTTCAAAATCAATGAGGTTTTTGCAAAATTTTTGGGTTGGGTTTTGCTTAAATGAGTTTAAATCATCTTGCATTGCATCACATTTGCATTTTTAACAATGTTCATGCATTTTAGATGTGCGATTACTATGTTAAATTGTTGTGTGCTGATAGGTTTGGATTAGGCTGAGCCCATGATGTTTTTAAGTTTGCATGTCACATGTTCATGCATTTTCCATGCATACGTACCTTCATTTATCTTTATTTTGATATTGATTTGTGTTGGTGCTTTTCTACGTGTTTCTTTCTCTCTCTCTCTCTCTCTTTCTCTCTTTTGGTTAGTTGCTCTATGGCACCTAAATGAAAATCCACTCCGTCCCAGAACCCTCTTCGTTCTGGGGCATCTTCTTCTTCTGACACCACTCCTTCTCATGTACGGTTTCGTGATGATAAAGCCCGTAAGGACTTTTCGGAGAACTTCTCACGACGAGGCATTCATTCGGAATGCCAAGTTGTTCTATCGGACTTTTCCAATTTTGACCTTCCCACTGTCATCTATAATCGGGTTGGGAGTCACTGTATGGCATCCCGGTCACTTGTCCCTCTGTGATCATACAGGAGTTTTACTCCAACATGCACAGATTCGATACTTCAGTACCTCATTTTGTCACTCGAGTTCAAGGTACACGCATTGTAATTACTTCGGATCTTATATTCGAGGTACTACAAGTATCGATGGTAGCGCATCCTGACTACCCCGGTTGTGATCGTCTGAGGACTGTGTCCAAAGACGAACTCTCGTATCTTTTTTGTGAGACACCTTCATCTTGGGGTGACCGTCAAAACATCCCTTACTCGGGCTTAGCAAAAGGTCCGAGATTCCTTAACATGGTGATGAAATTCATTCTCCATCCTTTGTCTCACTATAACTCTATCACAGAGCCTCGTGCTCGATTTTTGTTATCCCTCTTAGAGGACATTTCTATTGACTTCCCTTCTCACTTCATTCTATCCCTTATAGATGTCTATAGGGATACGGCAACCCGTGATAAGTTCATTTTTCCTTCGGCTATCACGCAGATCCTTCGCCATTTTTCTGTCTCTTATCTAGAGTCTACACACTTTTCTGTTATGTGTACCATAGACGCTGCTACCGTTTGACGGAGCGAGGCCCAGCTTCAACTGAGGTGGTCACAAACTGAGACGGCGACTCCTCTAGCTTCTTCCGCTCCTTCCACCTCCATTCCTTCGTTTTCTACGGGTGGAGTGACTCTCGAGGCCATCATGGCACAGCTTGTGCGCATGGATGCTCGCCTTGACACTCTCAGTGATGAGTTGTGTCAGGTGAACACCTGTGTTGGTCGTATTGCACGACGACAGGCTGCCATGGGTGGTTTCACCACTTATACTTCTCCATCTCCACCGGCTTCAAAGGATGAGAGTGATGATGGCTCCGGCAGTAATGATGCTGATAAGGATGATGGTGCTAGCTCGCCTAGTGATGATGAGATGTCTACTTGATTTACTTACCCTTTGTCACTCGTGACAAAAAGGGGAAGTAGTTTTGATATAAGAGTAGTCATATACATAGGGGGAGAGTTAGTATAGGAGATTTTTGTGATAGGGAGAGTGTTTATACTTTTAGGGATGTAGTGAGGACTTATGTATTTTTTTCTTTTCTTCTTTTAGAGATACATTGTTCTTACATTGTGATAGCAAACCTTGTACTTATGATGTTATATATATGATGAGGTTGTTATTACAGTTCTTTCACCTATCTTTACATGTGTTGTTTCTTTTCTTTCTTTATGCACATGCTTCTTTTATCTTGTATGCAATTTTTTATTTCTGTTTCACATTAAGATGCCGTGATGAGTTTTGTTTAAAGTGTTTCAGAAATACAGGTTGTCAAAGTTTTTCTTGCTATAAACTCTCTTCTTGCAAAGTTTTTCAAGAGTTTATGTTAGGATCGATTTTATTGTATTCAACAAGTGAGTATGAGTTAAGTGATTTATGACTTCTCTCATATGTTCATTTGTTTGTTATGGTTTTGTAACGGATTGCCAAATGGGGAGATTGTTAGGACATATGTGAATCATGTTAGGAACATATGTCAATATAGAATTGGCTAATCCTTTGACAAAACGCAATTTACTTGTAATTTGATAAATCTAGGATGTGTTTAATGCTTCAAGGAATAAGGTTTCAAGTTCAAGTGTTAAAGTCATGCAAGTCTGTCCAAGAATCAAGTGAAGTAGTGCTGGATTTTAAAACTCGACAGCTAGCTCGGCAGCTAGTATCTATCGAGGTTTAAAAAACTATTTCAGCCCGATGCTCGACAGATAGGGTATCTATTGGGGTTTAAGAAAATCAGTTTTTCAGATCTGATTTCACTCCAATTCATGAATAGATGTTTGGGCTTTCTTTTCTCATAGCCCTAAACATATATAAGGATTGTTTTAAGGGCCATCACAGCTGATGCAACTCAATGCAAAAGTTTTTCATAAGCATATTGTGAACCGGAGACATATGCCTTAGTTCATCTTTCTCTTCAAGAAACTGCTGTGTTTGTACATCGTAGGGTTTTGTAACTAAGGAGTTTCATGATCTTCATCGTGTTGATGAACTGAAGAACTTTGCAGCCAACATCTTTCTCAAGTTGGTGAGTAAGCCGCGTACTAGGATCCGCGCATCGAATTGGTTAGTCACATACTGGGAGCTGCGCATTGAAAGGAGAGATTGTCACTACAGAACAAGTCCAATTGGGTATTGGGGTAAGGGTTCAACTATAGGTTCGTATAAGGTATTGAGATTCCTTTGCTTGTAACCGCTTGTTGTGATAATAGTGAATTTTCAGGAGTGGTGACCTTAAAATCACCCGATGGGGTTTTTCCCGTGTAGGTTTTCCCCATTCGTAAACAAATCACCGTGTCAATTTATTTTCCGTTGCACTTTAACTTAGTTGGTGATTTGTTTGTACTATCACGCGTATTGCATGCTAATTGAATTAATTAATTAACTTGACTAATTAATTGGTTAATTTATCACAAGGGGTCAATACATTCTTGGCCTATCACTTGAGAATAGTTTCTTCCCAACGTTTTTTAAAAAAAAAGAAGTGTTACATCCACAACATTTTCAAAACATTTTTATAACAAATCATAGGTGGTTAGTTGTTATTAGTTCAAATTTGAACTTACCACTGAAATTACTTTTTTGCCCCAACAATAACAACTAATAACAACCTGCTACTTAGTATTTGTTGTGAAAATATTGTGTACATAGCATTTCTATTTTAAAAGTTATACATAATAATATTATTTTTCTAAGAAACCCCACTTTCAAGTCATATAGGCTTAATTATAACTTGGTTAGGCCTAAAACCCAACAAAGTTGGATTATCTGCGGACTTATTAAAACAAGCGGGCCTAGATATGGATTAGCATGGTTTACAAAGTTGACTCATATGGGCCATATCCAAGTAATAAAATACGGGCTGTCCATTGGCAATAATAAAAATTTACGTTTTAGCCACAAGTGTTTCATAAGCAATCAAGGATATATCACAATAGAACTTTAGCTTTCGCTCTTGACAACCCTAGTAGCTGTGACTTCAAGAAAAAAAAAAAAAGAAGGGAAAATGTTAGTATGAATTCTAGACACTGATATATAAAAAATAAAAAGAAAAAGAAAAGAAAAAAAGAGAGAGAAAGATAGGTATATAAATCTAAGCAAGTAAGTATAAATTCATTTCATTATCTACTTGCTTGTTCTCATGATTTTTCTTAGATTCACTTTCTTTTGTGTTGGAGAAGGTTTTTATGTTTTGGCACAATGACATAATAATCCTATATATCTTAGGTGTGTTAGAAACCAAAATTGAATTCCTATTATTGTAATTATTGATGGTTGCTTTTGCAAATCTATTTAATGCATGTATGTTTTTCTTTTACCTTTTGTAAACAGTGGGTTGATTTGGACATGTTTAGGAAAAGAAAGGGACAAAGAAGGTGGGGGGGGGGGGAGAATGTTAGTATGAAGTCTAGATATAAGCAATAATAATAATAAATAAAAAAAGATAAAAGAAAAGAGAAAGAGAGGTATATAAATCTAAACAAGCAAACATAAATGCTTTCCTGTGCTTATTTCTCATGCTCTTTGTTTGTTTCACTTTCTTTTGAGTTGGAGAAGATTTTTCTTTTTTGGCATAAGGACATAATAATTCTAGATAGAGTAGAACTTATAGATGAGCTCTACATGAACTTAGTTTTAATAAAACTAAAATTAAGGCTAACTTGGAAAATTCCCTAGGTATGTTTTCAAGCCAAAATTGGATTCTTCTTGCTAAAAGTATTTATAATATATTTTTTTGAAATATAATATTGCTAAATGAGTTTAGTTCTTGGTGCATTTAATGTAACTTTGATAAAAATTACATCACTCGGCCCATTACTTTTTATAAATCATTATTTTCTTGAATTCACATTATTATTAAATCCTTGTTATAGGTTAATCACAACAATTAATTGCTATTTATTGTTATAATTATAAGTTTATTTATTTAGTATATCTAAGAACACAAAAATGAAAAAAAAAAAAAAAAAAATTGAACATGGGAATGAAGGGAGGTGGGGCGTCCTCTTTTTTAAGGTTCATGAGGTGGGCCCAATTCTTCTTAAGCCCAGTAGAAAAAAGGAGTCACAGATTTAAATTTTAGATGTCAAACAAAAACGGGTCAAGGCACAAAGCCCATGATGCTTGGAAGCCCAAGGTTATAAATCTAGTTGAGCCTAAAAAACTTGACTTTAGAATAATCTAAAGTGTATACATATATGAAACTCCCTCCTAGAGACTTGAACCCTAACTCTTACTTCCCACACCCCATAAGCACTTATATTTATGTAGTGACCATCGTACCAATGATGTATAATGATAAAAGAGGAAAACAAAACCAAAAAAATTGGGCCATGGCACAAAAAACAGCCTGTTGTTAGCCAGGCTCCAGTTAACAAAAGGAAAAAAGAAAGTTTCAAGTATGAAAAACAAACAACTATAACTATGACCCTGCAAAAGTGAGTACAATGAAAAAAAAAAAAACACAGAGGAGCACACTCAAGTGCAGAAGTGCTCAAAAACTTGAAATATTACGACTCAGTCTTTGGTAATCCTCCAGAAGAGTCGTTGCACCCTTAAGGATATCACATGGGTGAGTTTGCGTTGCTTCAAAGTGGAACCGATTCTTGGCATTCCAGATGGACCACGATACCATCACCCACATCTCCAGCTCTTTACTGGTGAGCTTCCCAATTATTTGTCTAGCTAGCTAGGTGATAAAAATCCTGAACCACTGCCCTGCATTTTTGCAGTTTACCACGGATAAGTGCCCAGACATTTTGAGCCATTGGACATTCCCTAAATCTTGCTTTTTTGGGTGAATTTGCAAATTAGTTTTTCCTGAATTACTAATTCTCTAAGGGTATATGAAATTTCTTAGAAGAAATTGTTAGTAAAAATTTGAAGTTAACTTTTCTTCTAAAAGACTTCTACTATTTTACTTAAACCAGTCGCGAACTGATGTATTGCGCTTGATAATATTTTTATGGTGGTCTCTTTCTTCTTCTTTTTCTTTTTTTTTTTTCATTTATTTTATTTTTCAGTTTGGACTAAGGTATTTTTAAAAAAGAAATAAAAATGTATATGTAACGTATTTATTAACTTAAATCATACACTACACTACATTTAATATCCTAAGAAACTTATAAATTACAACCTATATTGGCCAAATCCATCATACAACTACACAATCAATAAATGAACAATAACATGAATTACCTTTTGAATTACTGCTTGAAATTTTCACAATTGTTAGAAGAACTTAAATTTATATTGTGGGGCCCAATAATTCGTGGGCCAGGCCCATTTACTCGTTGGGGTCCAAAGGCCCAAGCCGAGGAAGGTGATGGCCCGGGCTCAGCAATACAAATACGAAATAGCCTTGGGACACAGCCGAGGACGATTTAGTCCTCGGCATGTCCGAGATCTCACAAGAAGAAAGGCAAAAAATGGTATAGAAACAACTTGGGAAAAAATCTAAAATATCTGTGCCAATAGAAAAGGGTATGTTGGAAAGTGTAACGACCAGGGAAAGGTGCCCTTACTGCCATTCAATACTCTACACCTGACAGAGCCATACTCTCTAGCTTTTTCAACCACCCCCAACCACTCCGGGTATGGGTTGATGGGACAAGTATCAGTCTTGGAATGTCGATCTTACACGTGGACAAAGGATAAAAAAACACAGGCTAGTATAAAAGGAAAAGTAAGTAATTCATAGCAGGGGCTGGGAAAAATGGCCAAAAACCAGAGCCTCCCAGCCCGCCTCCAGGAGAAAGACTCCAGGGACGAAGACGACTTGACCACGTACGGATATCACGAAAAACCCACCGCCTGGTGACCGAGGCCTAACCTTTCAAACCCATGCTCTACAAGTGATATTGTTTGGGCCTTTTTACGTGCGAACCCAACATTGTTACGGTTCGTTACAAAATCGAGTCCTTACAATTGGCGCCATCTGTGGGGAAGGCTTGTGTGTTGGCATAGGCAGTAGGTCGAGAGAGTTCCTTTGTCATTTCTAACAGCTGGTTATAGAGTTCTAGTGTAAAGTTCCGCTAGGGGCTACGATTATTAACTAGGGGCTACGCTTGGTAGCGTCAATCGCATGGATGGCTCTAGGGGCTTGGCCGAGGAGCTAATTCCCCTAAAGCCAAGGTCCCACGCCAAAAACTGAGTTTTGGACAGACCCAAGGTATTGTATGGTCTTCGGACTCAAATCTATGGGGAAACCAACTACTTAGATGAGAAAACTGAGTTTTGGACAGACTCAAGGTATTGTATGGTCCTCGGACTCAAACCTATGGGGAAACCAATTACTTGGATGAGAAAACTGAGTTTTGGACAGACCCAAGGTATTGTATGGTCCTCGGACTCAAACCTATGGGGAAACCAACTACTTAGATGAGAAAACTGAGTTTTGGACAGACTCAAGGTATTGTATGGTCCTCGGACTCAAACCTATGGGGAAACCAACTACTTGGATGAGAAAACTGAGTTTTGGACAGACCCAAGGTATTGTATGGTCCTCGGACTCAAACCTATGGGGATGAGAAAACTGAGTTTTGGACAGATAAGGAGATTTGAGTTTTGGACAGACCCAAGGTATTGTATGGTCCTCGGACTCAAACTTATGGGGAAACCAACTACTTGGATGAGAAAAATGAGTTTTGGACAGACCCAAGGTGTTGTATGGTCCTCGGACTCAAACCTATGGGGAAACCAACTACTTAGATGAGAAAACTGAGTTTTGGACAGAACCAAGGTATTGTATGGTCCTCGGACTCAAACTTATGGGGAAACCAACTACTTAGATGAGAGAGTTTTGGACAGAACCGGACTCAGGGGTATGGTCTCCTCGGACTCAAACCTATGGGGAAACCAACTACTTTGAGGAGTTTTGGAAAACCAAGGTGAACTTATGGGGAAACCAACTACCTGAGTTTTGGACAGAACCAAGGTATTGTATGGTCCTCGGACTCAAACCTATGGGGAAACCAACTACTTGGATGAGAAAACTGAGTTTTGGACAGAACCAAGGTATTGTATGGTCCTCGGACTCAAACCTATGGGGAAACCAACTACTTAGATGAGAAAACTGAGTTTTGGACAGAACCAAGGTATTGTATGGTCCTCGGACTCAAACCTATGGGGAAACCAACTACTTAGATGAGAAAACTGAGTTTTGGACAGAACCAAGGTATTGTATGGTCCTCGGACTCAAACCTATGGGGAAACCAACTACTTAGATGAGAAAACTGAGTTTTGGACAGACCCAAGGTATTGATATGGTCCTCGGACTCAAACCTATTGGGGGACTCAAACCTATGGGGAAACCAACTACTTAGATGAGAAAACTGAGTTTTGGACAGAACCAAGGTATTGTATGGTCCTCGGACTCAAACCTATGGGGAAACCAACTACTTAGATGAGAAAACTGAGTTTTGGACAGAACCAAGGTATTGTATGGTCCTCGGACTCAAACCTATGGGGAAACCAACTACTTAGATGAGAAAACTGAGTTTTGGACAGAACCAAGGTATTGTATGGTCCTCGGACTCAAACCTATGGGGAAACCAACTACTTAGATGAGAAAACTGAGTTTTGGACAGAACCAAGGTATTGTATGGTCCTCGGACTCAAACCTATGGGGAAACCAACTACTTAGATGAGAAAACTGAGTTTTGGGCAGAACCAAGGTATTGTATGGTCCTCGGACTCAAACCTATGGGGAAACCAACTACTTAGATGAAAAACTGAGTTTTGGAAGAAAAACTGAGTTTCGTAAGGTCGGCTACTTAACAAAAATCTTAAGTTATTCAATCCTCGGCTCAAATACCATAAAAGGTTAAAGCTATTAAAGTTGTTAAGAAGATGGTGAAACGCCCTACTACTACTCAGCAACCTGAAGGGGCTGTTCATTTTGGGGGTTGTATGTTTTCGGATGATTACTTCCTACACCGCACCGAGCATTCCATTGTCGTCTCGGCTATTTTGGGGTAAGTGTTGTTTTCGCAGGTCGGCATTGTTGTGCCAAACAATTCTATTAAAGTCGTGATAATATCTTTTCCTTAGCAAGAATTTTGACCCTAAGTGTCATTAGTTCAAGTCTGTATTATTGTGCCGAGCAGCACTCGTAAGTTCATAATAGCGCATTTTTCTTTGATAAGGGATTTCGGCCCTAAGTATTGTGCTCTAAGGCCGGCGGTATTGTACCAGGCCGCCTTAATAAGTTCACCATAATGTTCCTTTCTTTTTCTTCTTAATAGGGGTTTCAACCCTAAAGTATCACTAATTCGATTCAGTAGTATTAAGTCGGATAGTGTCTATAAACACAAAGTAAGATCTTTTTATTAACTGGGATTTCGGTCTTAGACATCGGTCAAAGTGTAAAAATAAAAAGAATTCACAAGATAGTACGTTTATTCACGGCGTAACCATTTCAGAAATGAAGAGATAGAGTGTGTGAAGTAAAGCAATAACAACTTTTATTAATATAAAGAGGTATTACAACGTACAAAGAGGGGCTTAAACAAGCCTATACAGAAAGTGGATTACAAAAATAATAAAAGGAAAACAACAACAATATAACAAATAAACGGTCAAATGTCTTCTTAAACTGGCCTCCGAAGTCCTTCCAAACTCTGCCCCAGTAGCGCCCATATTGAGAGGAGGACCTTCTTCAGAAGAAGATGGAGGAGATGAAGAGAAAGAAGGAGGAGAAGAAGAGGGAGGAGATAAAAAGAAAGAAGGAGGAGAAGAAGAGGAAGAAGGAAAAGCGCCAGGATGGATCTGGCAGTGGAAAGAAGAAGAAAGAAAGAAAAAGAGAGGCACCAGTGGAGGAAGAGAGGAAGAAGCAGGGATATTTTGTCCCTGCGTCAATCCTGACTCCTAACACGCTGGTGCCATGTTAGCTATGCTCGCAAGAGAGCGGCTGGTATTGATAATGGGTGACCCCAGCTCAGTCGCGCCAAAGGCCTGACGCGACGAGCCTCTGCTTCGGATTTTGGCTGAAAGGAGGGTGAGAAGTATCTTGAGTCTCTGCCATCCCTGCCCCGACCGAGCCATCTTTAGCTTCATAAGAACATGGAATTTCTGAGAAGGGAATGGCTCCTTCATTACTTGCTCCTATTTTGAACGAATTACAAATCAAAGTATAACCAGCGGGTAAAAGTAGACTCTGGAGGAGTCTAAGGGTTTCAGATTTTAGGGGGATTAAAGGGATTCATGTACAGGAGAAATAACCTCTTGTTGTTTCTTTTTATATAAGGGGCGAAACGGAAGGTATTTAATATGTCCAGATCTCCAAGAAAACCTGTAAACGAGAATATGCCCGCTCCACTTCTCCACACCATCAATAACCATTGAATTTGATGGCCTCGTAAAGGGAAACTATTAAAGGCACGTTTTGGATAGCCAAACGGCATAGACGCGTTGTGAATGAATTCAGAGGAATGTCTCGTGGACCAGTACATTTCCTGAGCAGATGAGGAGACGCCAACATTAATAAAAGGCTGAGTTAAACGAGCTATAGTAAAGGCTTGGTATTACCAAAATCCTTCTCTCCAACCAAGAGGTTGGACAGCAGGATTTTGAGGGGCTATTGTGGGGCCCAATAATTCGTGGGCCAGGCCCATTTACTCGTTAGGGTCCAAAGGCCCAAGCCGAGGAAGATGATGGCCCGGGCTCGGTAATACAAGTACGAAATAGCCTTGGGACACAGCCGAGGACGATTCAGTCCTCGGCATGTCCGAGATCTCACAAGAAGAAAGGCCAAAAATGGTATAGAAACAACTTGGGAAGAAAATCTAAAATATCTGTGCCAATAGAAAAGGGTATGCTGGAAAGTGTAACGACTAGGGAAAGCTGCCCTTACTGCCATTCAATACTCTGCACCTGACAGAGCCATACTCTCCAACTTTTTCAACCACCCCCAACCACTCCGGGTATGGGCTGATGGGACAAGTATCAGTCTTGGAATGTCGATCCTACACGTGGACGAAGGATAAAAAAACACAGGCTAGTATAAAAGGAAAAGTAAGTAATTCATAGCAGGGGCTGGGAAAAATGGCCAAAAACCAGAGCCTCTCAGCCCGCCTCCAGGAGAAAGACTCCAGGGGCGAAGACGACTTGACCATGTACGGATATCACGAAAAACCCACCGCCTGGTGGCCGAGGCCTAGCCTTTCAAACCCATGCTCTACAAGTGATATTGTTTGGGCCTTTTTACGTGCGAACCCAACACTGTTACGGTTCGTTACAAAATCGAGTCCGTACACATATAAATAAAATTGTCTTGATAAAATGTCCTCATAAAACATTACAATGCATAAAAGGAAAACCAATTGTTACTTCATTTTGATTCTCTTTTTTATTAAAATTTATTATTAAAAAATAATACATTTTTCTCAGTAATTCAAAAGATAAGTTAGCAAAAATATACCTTTTTAATAAAAGTTATTTATAACATTTTTTGTAATATTAAAAAGTATATAGAATTTGAAAATTATTATTGTAATTTAAACAAAATTTTTTTAAAAAAAAACTCAATTTTTTCTACCCTACAATTCTAAAGGTGGCTCATGATGATTGTAACTCTTTTTATTTTTTTTATACAAAAATTAAATTTTATATCGATTGTATTCACTAGTTCATATTATACCTATAATATTTTCTGATGTAAAATATTTTAAAATACGAAGATTATATGATTGACTGAATTAATTATGAGTTGGATTTAATGAGTTAGAGAATGCGTAAAGTTGCACCATTTATTTATATATTAATATTGTTTAAAAAAATGAACAAAATATATATATATATATATATATGACATGACTGATGATATGGCTTAACTTGAGCGTAATAACAATAAATGCTAGGTTTCAACTTTTAGATATTTATATATTTTTTGGTATGTAATTTAATTAATTTCAAAATGAGACGAGCTTTATGACATTCTTGTTTCTCTACCTTTCTCTTTTTCAGTTGTTCAATATGTTTCACTTGGTTTTAGTAATGAATTTACAAGTGTGTTTAATTTTATCAGGACGATGGACTTAATGCCTTGTATTCTACACCATCTATCTGTACTAAGGCAAAAATGCAGCAAATGAATAATGGGTACTGAAAACTGATGATTATTTCCCTTAAGCATTACTTTTTTCCCTTCTACCTTTAGTTGGCTAAGCAAAATTTATTGAAATTTACTGCCATTAAGCATTAATAAGCAAGATAGCAGACGTACGAGCATCCACAGCAGATGTGCCAAATGTCAAATATTTGGCACATTTGACACACCAAACACAAAAAACGCCCTTTATCAGATGTGTTAAATGTGTCAAATTTTTGCAACATGCTATAGTACCCTCACAATTTTGGCACGGTACGGACAAACAATGGCATATGGTTTATTATTTTTTTATTCATCTTTCTCTCTCATCTCTCCGTTAGTCTCTTCCTCTCTTTTTTTCTCAAACCCCAATCCTCTCCTCTCTCTCAACCTCTCATCTTTTGTTCTCTCACCCTCACTGCTTTTCCACATTGATGCCGACGCCGACGCCGACGCCGACACTGACGATCACTTCCACGCCGATCTCTCTCTAGCAATGGTTTTTCTGTTTTTTTTTTTTTCTTTTTGGCTGTGGTTTGATGGGTGGGTTTAGACGGTGATGTGTAGGTTCAGATTGTGTTGGCTGGGTTCGGTTCCGACTGAGGTGGGTGGGTTCGGATGGGCTAGGCTATGGGTTCCAATGGATGGGTCGGCGGTGGGTGGGTATGGGTCTGAGGTCTTGGTCATTGAAGCTTTTGTGGTTGGGAGTAATGTCGGTGTAGATGACGGCGATGACGAGGTCGGAGCCAAAGTCGGACTCTTTGAGGAGGCCGGAGTTCCCGGTGGTTTTGAGGCAGAGGAATTGAGGGGAGCGAGTGGCGTGGAGGTAGCGGAGAGTGTGGGGGGAAGATGGTGGGTTTGGAGTCTGGGTTGACTTGGATTATGAAGGTTTTGGGTTTGGAAGTGGGTGTGGGTGAGGGTGTGGAAACGGTGGGTTTGTCGGGGTTTGTGGTTGAGGTGGTGGTGGTGGTGGTGGTGGGGCTTCTGATTTGGTGTTGGTGGGCTATGGGTTTGTTTTGAATTGTGTTTTGGGTTGTGGAGGATGTGGTGGTTGTGTGGTGGTGGCTGTTGGTTGTTGGCAGCAGTGTGGTGGCTGTTGATTGTGTTTGATAAGTTGTAAATATTATTTTAATGTGTAGTAAATATTATTTTAATGTATAGAATTGAATGATAAAACATCTGATAAATGAGATGTTGTAAAATGATGTGATAAAATAATAAAGTAGGCTTTTGGTGTGTCAAAATGACATTTTTTTTGCAATATCTGCTACGGATGCTCTAACATAGATAGTGTACTTGATTCTCTTTATGTAAGAAGATTATTAGAGATTTGTGATGGGTTTTCAACATACTCTGCGGCGTTATATACAAACAGCAGAGCATAACAAATCAAAGTTTGCTAGAACATATTCCGTAATTACCGCTTTGCTTAACACGTATCTCTAACGAAACTCACTCTCTTATGCTCAAGCTGATCCGACTTGGCATTCCTTAAACAAAAACTGCATAATTTCTTCTCAGTTGCTTGTCACGTGCTCTTCACTTAATTAAAGGTCTTTTATTCAAGATTATCGATTCCGTATCGTACCGGTCGGTACGGCCGGAATATACTGTACCGGCCAGCAATCCGGTACGCTCGACCCTCCTGTTTCGTACCCAAAAAAATACCGACCGTACCGGCATCGTACCGGCGAAATCCGGCTATACCGGCCGGTAATTGGATACCGGACCGAAACATGAAAAAGCCCCTGCTTTGTTTATTTTGACATTTTTCAAGGGCAACATGGTAATTTTCCTAAATCCTAATTCTAAAACCCTAGCACTACCCAGTACCCGGCTACCTGCACAGCCATGATACACATTTTTCATTTTGTGTTAATTATTTGTTTTCTTTGTGTGTAATGAACAATTTTATATTGTGTTTTTTTGTTTTTTTTTTTCTTCTTTCTTTTAGTTGATGTTAAAGTTTAAAACTGTGAATTATTTGTTCTTAATTGAAGTAATGTTTTATGGTAAACATGAATTTTTGAGGTATTGTTTTATGGTAAATAGAGATTTTGTGTGTGTATGTGTGTGTGTGTATATATACATATATTAAATATATAAAATAGCGGTAAACCCGAAACGGTACACCGGTATTGACCGGTATCCGAAATATATCGTACTGGTGGCCAAACCGGTACGGCCTCCGGTACGGTATTGACATCCTTGCTTTTATTAGAACGACACCGTTGCACTATTTTGCTTATTTTCATTAAGCAAAACAACGGCGTAGCGTAGGAACTCTTTCTTTCTTCTGTTTTAACACCATGTCCTTTACTTTTTTCTCTTTAACCCTTTATCTAATCCTTTTTCTTTTTCATCTACTTTCTTATTCTTTAGTTCTTTTTTAATTAACTATATTTTGCCTCATTTACTTACATTTTGACTCATTTATCTAAAGTGCTAACTAGAATATATGTGGGGATTTAAAAGGCTTTAGTATACTCTAAGTTCTGAGCTTATGTTGGATGAAAATGGATTCAAGTTGTAGTCTTCTAGGACTTGAAGCCCTCTTATCACCTATAAGCAGGGGAAAATAAGCAATTTCTTTTGTTTGTTTTCCACTTGATCCTCAGAAGCAACAGGGAAGTGTTCGTTGATCTTTTTCTTTAATTATTAGCCAAGTTGTCATGTACTGGTAGATCAGAATGAGATGTATTTATTTGACCAGTTAACAATTTGTTCAGGTATTTAGTATGGCTTAAGCAATAGGCATGGCAGGATTACCCCACCCCTCACACACCTTCACTTTTACTTTCCAATTTCATGGTTTCTCTATGGTAACTAATCATGATTATTTTGGCTATGATACTTCAGGAACATTTTTCATATTCTCAGTCATTTGTGGTTTAGCTGTTATATTCATTGCAAAGCTGGTACCAGAGACCAAGGGGCAAGCACTGGAAGAAATACATGCATAATTTACCAATCCTCAGCATAGAAACTCAAACCCTTAAGACATATAAGAAAATTTGTTTATCTTAGTTCAACTAAAATCTAAAAACCCTATAAAACAAACTTCCACATGTAAATATATACTGTTTAAGCATGTTCAGTTGTGGGGTTATATCATGCATCATGATCCTCTATTCAGTTACCTATTCTACCCAATAAATCACTTAACATTTCTTCATGACAAAGAAAAATGTTATTGGAAGCATTTTGGGAGAAATCAACTTATTTAATTGGTGTGGAAGATCATCTTTCCATTCTCAAGTATTATGAAATTTATGCACACCTTTCTCAAGGTTATTGTAAACATCCTATTATCATCAAAAAGTTTTGTTTCTGTTATTTTCATGAATCATGATATCAAATATCAATTTTCCCTAACTGATTCGGTAATTTTATAGCTTATGTGAAACTTAAAAAAATACCGCAATTGATAATACAAGATTGGAACACAATTTTCCTAGCACATTGGTAGCCTAATGTTTATGAGGGCAAATCATAACCAGCAATTTTCCTAGCACATTGACAATAGTTAAGTTGGCATTCCTAAGCTATTTGCTTTTAAATCTGTTATACAAACTCATAATCACTTAGAAGAAAGACTAACCATCCGAAGTCAAAAATCTAAAATCTAAGAATATCACAAACACCACCACGGTGTAGAAAATTGCTAATTTTGTTATATAACTTGGTTGCTTTTTATTGAACTTGTAAACTAGAAATAGTATAATAAGTTTTTCATAAATTGTCATTTATCCCAATAACTTGATTTTAATTTTAAAAGAATGATAACTCTAAGGGATTATACAATTGGTTAGGAGCCATGCCTATGAAGCAACTCAAAGTCTAAAGTGATGGGGAAAAGTGAATTTTTATCACTTAATCAATATTTTTTATATGTTCATGCGGCAAGTTAATGTTGTGAGCATTTGAAGGTTCATGTAATAAGTTGTAACAGAACTCTTTGAAAGCCATCTCATGAGTGTATAATACTGATGGTGACTAAAGCTTTTGGCATTCAATTAAATAAAAATAAATAAATAAATAAAAGAAGAAGATCAGAGGGATATTCTCAAACTCAAACCATCATTGAACATAACTCCAAAAGAGTTTATAAATGCTTTGAATAAAAGTGGGGTGCATGTGGGTTGGCTTCTATCAACTTTAATCAAAGATGGATTTCCCAGGTCGTTGAGGAGAACTCCTTTTATTGGTGTTTTTTTTTTTTTTTTTCCTTTTCCTTTTTTTGTGGGAATGGGCAGGTTAAATAGTGTTGACAAAAAAAAAAATTATGAAAATTTAGATGTCCTATTCTTAGAATTCCACTTTATATTCTATTGATAGCATCATATCATGTGTTTGATTTGATTTGATTTTTTTTTTTTTTCATTTTAAAAAGAATGTCTTTTGTTGTTTGTATGTCGTTTAAGGCTTTTCTTGTTGATTTATGTAAAGCCTTGGCTGATGATTATATTCCTTCTTCTTCTTTTTGTTATTTTTTTTGATTAATTATTAAGAGAAAAAAAATAAAAAAGAGAAACTCTCGAGCCCTTATCAATCTTACTACCATTAACATATAAATCAATCCTTAAAATATCATATTTCTATTGGGGATTGAAATTTAAAGTTCTAATTATATTTGGAGTCAAATTCATTTTTTTTTAAAAAAAAGGTTGTATGTCATTATATTAAAGTTAATTTTTTTAATAGCTATATTAAAATTGAGAAATGATATATCTACAACATTTCTACAATATTTTTACAACAAATTCTAAGTGACAAGTTGTTACTAGTTGTTATTGTTGGGGTAAAAAAGTAATCTTAGCATTAGTTTGAAATTTGAACCAATAACAATTAACCATCTTTGATTTGTTGTAAAAATATTATAAAAATGTTGTAGACGTAACATCTCTCATTAAAATTAGCATTTTCTCTCAAAAATATTTTTACTTCTTCAATTTTTAAACTTTATTTTTTTCTCAATAATTGAAGATAGCATGATGCAAATATCTCAATAATAAAGAGGACAAAGACAAAGATAGCATCACATCCTAGAAAAAATTTAATAAGTACCGACAAAAGTGTCCCTTGATGAACCCAAAGTGGGTCCCCCGTCAACGCTTCATCTCTCCACTCTCTCTAAAACTCTTATCTCTATCCGATAAACTCAGAAACTCCACTCTTCGTCTCTTACTTTTAATTCATACATACATACTTCTTTGCCATCCAAAGAGAATTACGAGATGGGCAGAGAAAGCATTGAAGAAGGAGAGCTATCAACTCCTCTAGTTGCCAGTGGTACTAGTAGTGGTGACCATGTTTGTGCCAACACTACTGGTTGTGATGATGGTGGTGAGAATCAGAGTGGATGTGGATCTTCCTCAGCCACAGGTGTGGTTGTGGTTAGCACTTTGGTTGCTGTCTCTGGTTCCTATGTTTTTGGCACAGCTGTAAGTCATCTTACTTTAGCATAGAGTGGACCACACTCTCTCTAGTCCACATGGTCCATGGTCCATGGATATTGTCTGCAAAGATTTTAATGTGTTAATGATGAGTGCAAAATTTTGCAAATCTGTAGATAACTCAAATTCTATGATATCTTACTAGATGCATTTGAAATGGAGAGAAACTATTGTAACTCAAATCATTGGAATTAGTAATGCTTGAAGAATTGTTAATTTCTGAGTCTTCACTACAGTTTGAAGTGTCACAATGTTTTCTATGCTACTACAGTCTACAGCTAGCCTTCTAGGCCATGATAGAACTTATATTAGTTGAACACCAAATTTTTGTAGGGATTTTACATACAAATGCATCTAAATGATTGGGGTGTAGATTTTTCAATGGATTGCAGGCAGAGTCTTTTGTGACATTGGGGAGAATAACTGAATAAGACAATAATGGGATGAGTATGTCTATGTCGGATGCCTAGACGTTTGATATGCTGACTACTGAACTGAAAATGGTGTATAATTGATTTTGTAGGTGGGATATTCATCACCTGCTCAGTCTGGAATCGTGGATGACCTGGGTCTTACTGTGGCAGAGGTGGGTTTAAAACTATAAAGTGCATTTTTACTTTTGGCAAATGATATTATCACTTTAGAACACTTTTAAGCACTTGAACTATCTTGCTCTGGAAACATCTTCTGCTATGAATATAACATTTGTACTATTTTAACCATTTTTCCATTTCTATATTAATTTCATTGAAATTTTGTATAAATTTCAGTATTTATGCTTCTATTGTCTGGGATTATGGTGATTTATGACAACAAATCTTCATGTGGAGATACTAATATTTGAGCTCTACTACATGGAAAAAGAAGAAAGGTTGTGTTTGGAAAATCATGTCCGCATGGCAAGATCACAGACACAGTTCATCACCTAGCTTGTGTTTTTCTGATCGGAGAATTTGAATAAAGTTCAACTATGATTTAGAGAAATGTTAAATTCAATTAAAAGGCATACAACATTTAGGATTAATGACATTTCAAAGTTTGAATGCAGAGAATAATTTTAGTTGGTAGTAAGGACTATATGACTTGGAGATACTGATCTGATCTTCATATAGAAGTCACTATTTCAGCTTTCAAAATGAAGTGAAATGTTGTATCGTATTGCTTTATGCAAAATTCATTTTGTTGCATTGCTTCATAAACTATCTTTTTCTTGCCTTATACATTTTTGTATATGATTTTCTCAACATCTTTTGGTTATACTGCAGTACTCACTTTTTGGTTCAGTATTGACAATTGGAGCAATGATAGGTGCAATAGTGAGTGGATAAATAGCAGATTACATAGGTAGAAGAGGTGTAAGTACTTCACCCTGGAATCATCGCCAGTGGTATTATGGTTCAAACTCCACAGCTCACCAGTTTTTCAATTTGTTGGTTGTTTTGCAAGGCAGACAATGGGCTTTTCAGAGATATTCTGCCTGGCAGGGTGGCTAGCCATAGCATTCTCAAAGGTTTTGAATCCCATCTCTCTGTTTTATGCAGTTCCAAACATCAATGTTAATGTTACATGCATGACAACCCCTACATTTTATCTGAAAAGATGTTTACATAAGGATAATGGAAAGCATTGAGGCAGCATCATAATTTTGTAGTTGCTCTTACATAAAACTAAAGTTTAGATGATCATACATGATTAGAAACAACTATCTCACAAAATTGTTTCAGGAATTAATTTGTAGTAAGTAGATATGTATCTTAGCTACTTCATAATGTCAAATGTTTGGTGCTTGTTGAAAGGGTGCTTGGTGGCTTGACCTTGGGAGACTGTTGGTAGGTTGTGGGATGGGACTCCTTTCCTATGTGGTAAGTTGTTAGATTGCAATTTCAATGATTTAGCTTTCATGCAAACCGTAAAATTAATTGTGTTTCCGATAGCAATCAGGTACCTATATATATAGCAGAAATAACACCTAAGAATCTTCGGGGAGGGTTTACAACTGTTCATCAGGTAAGGAAAAAGTCTCATGAATATGGAAACCGTGTAAGTCATTGCCTTGTTCACCTACTAATTGCCATTCATACAGTTGATGATTTGTTGTGGGGTATCGTTAACATATCTAATTGGAGCTTTTGTGAACTGGCGAACTTTGGCTCTGATTGGTAAGCTTCCTTGCTCTTGTCCTGTATTCTTGTCTTTTGTAGGTAGTTTCATAATAGGGCTTCTTCTTTTTTTTCTTTAATTCAGGAACAATACCATGTCTAGTACAACTTCTTGGTCTATTCTTCATTCTAGAATCTCCAAGATGGCTGGTGAGTTATTCAAAATTTTATTAGAAGATTTTTTTTGGAAGGTGTTGGGGAGATAACACATTGGGAAGACTCCAATTGAGGAGTTAATATAACATATCGCGACACCACTTAACCCAAAGCTTGAGGAAATAGGTTTATGTTATATTTAATTACTCACTTTTGTCATTATTATCCAATGTGGGACTTCACTACTTTTAACTAAACAACTTACAACTAACCACACCACTTACACATAAATATTCTAACAAAAGGTGCTCTTTGGATAATGCATTTGAAAACTAGAAAAAAAAAAAAAAAACAAAGAGTTAAAGTTTTGCTAATCATTGCCTTTTCCATTATTCTTCTTTTTAGCCAAGTACATGCGATTTGACTAAGATGTCTAAATGCTATAAAGTGGCAAAGCAAATTCAAGCATTGACTGACATGCTCATATGATTTTTTTTAGGCAAAAATTGGTCGAAAGAAAGAGTGTGAAGTTGCTCTACAGCACCTTAGGGGGCAGAATGCTGATATTACTCTAGAAGCTACTGAGATTAGAGTAAATTTTGGACTTCAAATGTCAATGAGAATATAAATCTTTGTTTCCTTTTTAACTAGAAAAATTACATACTTCAACATAGTCTTGAATATTTTCCAACAATTTTGCTTAGAAACAAGTATTGACATGGTTTTTGAATCATTTTATAGGAGTACACAGAAACCCTTCAACGGCTTTCTGAAGCTAGAATTCTTGACTTATTTCAATGGAAATATGCTCATTCATTTATTGTAAGCTTTTGTATCATAATCTTTGTAGCACGCTTTTTAACTTTTTAGACAGGTTTGATCTTTTTGGCTAACATAAAAGTGGGTTAGGTTGGAGTTGGCCTGATGGTACTACAACAATTTGGAGGAGTCAATGGAATTGCATTTTATGCAAGTGCTATATTCATAACAGCTGGTAG
Source organism: Quercus lobata (assembly GCF_001633185.2). Taxonomy (NCBI): domain Eukaryota; kingdom Viridiplantae; phylum Streptophyta; class Magnoliopsida; order Fagales; family Fagaceae; genus Quercus; species Quercus lobata. The sequence goes on along the minus strand of NC_044912.1, from coordinate 1,336,054 downwards.
AAAAAGGATTGTCTTTTTTCTTTCTCTAATTTTTTTCCCCTTATTTAATGCTACTTATAGTTAACAAGAAATGGAAGTTGAATAGAGGAATACTTTGTCAATGACAGGTTTTTCGGGTAGTATTGGGATCATAGCAATGGTCATTGTTCAGGTTCTTGACTCTCTTTGCCGTATTCCGACATTTGCTTCTGCTTAATGCTTTTTAAGTGATTTACATGATTTTGTACAGATTCCAATGACGGCATTAGGGGTAATTTTGATGGATAAATCTGGAAGGCGGCCACTTCTATTGGTAAGAAGGTTAAGAAATCTCTACTATGTAATGGAGTTGAATGAAAATAATTTTGAATCCCACTATATTCACAGGTTTCTGCAGCAGGAACATACTTAGGTTGCTTGCTTGTGGGATTGTCATTCTTCTTGCAGGTATTTTCTACAAGAAAATCTATTTTTCTTGAAAATTAGTTTCATCGGTTTTGTTGAATATTTCTTAATAGAATAAAGATTCAATTATGCAGGATCTTCAAACAACGCCAATTTTAGCACTTGTTGGTGTACTGGTATTGCAATTATCTCAAGGACAGTTTTTTTTTTTTTTTTTTTCTTATAAAACATCCAAAGAAAGAACAACCTGTGAAAAATGTTATTTTGCTTTTGTCTCCAACTTTCGTCATTTTAATTACGGTCTTTGAGTAATTTTGAGTGTGGAAATCCTATTAAGTTTAAGAGCTCATAAAATGAATGTTGTTTAATACCATTACCATTGGTTGTATTTAACCAATTAGTAGCAATCTGGAAATAGTTTTTGCTGCTTTAATGGCATGAGCATTTCAGAAGGTCTTGCATAAAATTGTGGATTTTTATGATCTGATTTTGGTCATCTATTACCGCTCTCAATCTATATTCATGGTGCAATTGGCTTGAGGGTCACAATTCCAACATTGTACACCAGTTGATGTTAACTTTTGGTTTGAGCCAAATTCTTAGTGGTTTAAAGATTGGTTAAGTTGAATTTATCTGTTTGGTTCTGCAATCAGGTGTACCCAGGATCTTTCTCATTAGGCATGGGAGGAATTCCTTGGGTTATAATGTCAGAGGTAGATTTACCTTATCATACTTGAAACACCATCTTTTATTATCAAAATAATTGCCATGAAGGCCTATGGTTGGCTGAAATAGAGTTGATTCTGTCTCAGATATTTCCCATAAACATGAAGGGCTCAGCTGGAAGCCTTGTTACATTGGTTAGCTGGTTAGGTTCTTGGATTGTATCATATGCTTTTAACTTTCTAATGGATTGGAGCTCAGCAGGTAATGCCAAGCTAGTCTTATCTCTCAATATTGTTGTTATATTGGATGCAAACTGCAGTATGATCACTTTAGCTTTTAATTTATGTTTACCTTTTGTCAGGAACATTCTTCACATTCTCAAGCATATGTGGCTTAACTGTTTTGTTCGTAGCAAAGTTGGTACCAGAGACCAAGGGGCGAACACTTGAAGAAATTCAAGCATCATTGAATCCATTTTCAGCAAAAAAATGAATTTTGCATGCCTGTACGACAGCACCAATCCATGTTCGAATAAGCAAAATAATTTCTAAAACATCAACTCCATAAAATTGTGGCACTGAGTGCTAGACTAATTGGTGACTGGCTGTCACAATAAGCAAGGTTTTTTCCAAAAGTCAAGATCATCCAAGAATTATTTTCTAAAACTGATGTGGGATTGATAACCATAGCTTGAAACTCTGCATTGCACTTGGAGAGAAACTACCTATTCACCTCCTAATTTAGGGAGTGTGAAAGGTAAATCTTGAATTTTTAAACATTTAGAGACCATTTGGCTTGTGGAATCTTTCTTTCCTGAAATCATATCCATAGAAATATAGAATTATCAAGTTTGATTTGTTCGATGCATTCCTATCAAATTCATGAGAATATAACATTTATGTTTCTAGTTAAATCATAATTTTGCGTCAAGAATCTTATAGTTCAATTGACACCAGTTAGTGTTTCCAACAAAAATGTTCAGAGTTCAATGCATATTAAAAACATAAAAAAAACATGTAATCTAACACTAGTATTTTCAAAATTGTAATTTTATTAAGTGGTATAACATTACTTAGAGTTACAATAGGTGTTGATAAACTATAATATAATGGACTAATTGATATATTATGCTTATTAGAGGTACCAGATATTAATGGCAACGTTTGACATGATTAAGTCACACTAAAGATAACATTCAAGTTTGGAATCATCAATACGTTTGACATGATTAAGTCATACTAAATATAACATTCAAGATTGGAATCATCAATTTTTTAAAATGATTGAGTAGAATTTATGCAAAGATAAAGAAGTGGAAGTTACACAAGATATAGCATTCAAGTTTTGAATAATCAATTTTTAAAAATGATTGAGTAGAATCAAAGCATAGATAAAGAAGTTCATTTCTTTAAAGTATTTTTGTCTTTATATTTTTGTCTTTTTTCAATCTTCTTTCCTTTTCTCTCTTTACGTCAACCTAATGTTTGTGTTTTTCTTTTTTTGACCTCAATGTTTATGTTTTTCAAAAACAAAGAAAATGGAAAGAGGAAACACACACAAAAAGGAAAACAATCTGTTACACTTTTGAAGCAAAAGCGTTGTACTAGAACCCAAGTTACATATTTATTATAGTTACTAATCTACTTATCTAAAAGAAATCAATTATACATTAATTAATATAAAAGATAACAAAATAAATTCAATTAGTTAAGTCATATGAAAAAAGCTAGGCACACAATATATTCACAACAGGTGGTAAATTGTTAATAGTTGGTAAATAAATGATGTCTTTGATGGTCCAGATTAGAACTACTAACAGATTGTCATCTATGTTGTAATATAGTTACACATATAATTAATAAAATGTAATACAATATATGATGCTTCTTTTGGGTGTTGAATATATGACATAATTAGGATTGATCTATCATCATCAAATTACTATCTTATCGCCAAAAGGTGTGCATCTCAACTGACACATCTTGATGTTTTCAAAGAATATATCTAAGGAACAAAAAGATAGAGTTTCATGCGTGTGTGTATAACCTAGATAGAGATGCATAAAGAAATATAATAAATGAATGAGAAATAAATTGATTGTATGGACATGTTTACAAAAAAAGAAAGAGGAAATGTTAGTATGAAGTCTAGATATAATAATAATAATAATAATAATAATAATAATAATAATAATAATAATAAAAGGATTAGAGAAAATGAGAAAGATTAAGTATAAACATCTAAACAAGTAAGCATCAAATTCCTTGCCCAATTTCTTCTCATGTTCTTTCTTTTGTGTTGGAGGATGTTTTTATGTGCCAAAGGCATAATAAGCCTATAAATAGAAGAAGTTGTGAATGACCTCCACATGAACATATATTTGTCAAAATTGATATTGAGACTAATTTGGAAGCTTTCCTAGGTGCGTTTTGAAGGCAATATTGGATTATTCTTACAATAGGTAATGATGGTTGTTTTTGCAAATTTATTTATATGCATGTGTGTTTTTCTATTACTTTTCATAAATAATATGTTGATTTGATTGCTTAAATTTTGTTGTATAGATGTTAAATAAAGTAAATTTTTTGGCTTATTTAGTACTTGAATTAACATTATATTTTGTGAGATATATATTATTGCTAAATGGGTTTGGTTCATGCTACATTTGACTTTGCTTTCATAAAAATTACATCAATTAGTTACTTTTTTTAAATTACTGTTTTCTTGAATTCACATTCTTATTAAATATCTATTATAGGTTAATCACATGCAAGAATTCATAACAATCAGTTGCGATCTACTGTTAAATCTATATGGTTATTTGTTTAATATATTTAATAATTCAAAAAACTATAAGATCTCTTTATAAATTAATGAGTTTCTAATGCCTAATTGCTACGATTTTCAGAAAGAATGATAGATCATAATACTATTTGGTAAACCTGATAGTTCGGAAAGAAATTCATTCCAACTATGAGTTAAGCAGAAAATTTTTTAATATTCCAAAAGTAAGAATCCCTCCTCTCATATAAATGCAAATTCTCACCAAGAATTTAATGAGTGTGACCTACTATTATGTGGGAGGAAGGAACATTAACCTTAGTGTAAAGAATTTGACATGAGGACCCTAATAAAACCTCATTTCTTTTGTAATGTAAAGAATAACTTATACATATTGCCTATTAAATATTCATTTTATCTATTATTAATAATCTTAGTTGAGAATTCATAATTTTTTTTAATACTCATTTTAAAGAACTTTTATCTCTCTCAATATTTAAAACTTTTCAATATTGTCTTCCACATTTTACATTGGGGAAAAAAAAATAAACATTTACTTTAGGGAACTAAATCACTAGCTCTATTTAATATTTATTAACAGGTGACAAGATAGTGAAAATACACCTCCACCCGGTCCACCCCCAATTTGACAAACCATGAGTTTTATTTTTAACTAATCGCTTCTTCCAAATCCAGCAGCTTTATTTTTACAAAACTCCAACCAAGCCCAAATACTGAGCATCCACCTCCAAATGAATCCAAATGCCTCCCATCTTACTTATGCAAAGAAATTTATTTTAACATTAGATTTGATGAAAAATAATGAATACTTCTGGAGCAATAATCATTTTCCTCAAAAATGGTGGGTTCCTACCATGAATTTAAATAGTAGTACCCTCTATTATATAAGAGGAAAGAGCATTACTCTCAACATGTAGAATATTTACTTAGGCTTAGAAAACTGTTATTATAAAATAAAGTTATTTAGTAGAACAACTTTTGTAAAATTAACCAAGTCTAACTTTTTTAATTATAATGAATATTTATTGACATTTTTTTTTGAGGGGAAATATTTATTGACATAAACAAAAGAAATTGAAACAAATTCCACTTCTCTAACATAATAATAATAATAATTGTGGTATCAATTAATGACATGATTGGAACTTGTATTGTGCAAGAATAATGTCGCTATTTTTTTTTTCCTTAGAATTAATGTCTTATTATTTATCCCTACCCTTTAGGCACCTTTTCTTTAATTCCATAATTTTATATTGGAGTGTGAGACCACCAAAATTAGGGAATATTTGGTTAAGAACTTTTAGATGGAGACCCAAATCAAATCCAAATTCTTTTGTAAAGGGTTACTTAAACCCGTTATGTTTATCAAATATTCATGTTATACTTTTATTTTTTTAATGGAAATATTCATGTTATACACTTATACTAATACTCTTAGTTTTCTATCTTTTAATTATTATTTTTTTTAAAAACCTTTAGATTGTAAGTAAGCATTTTATTTTATTTGCTGGTAACTTCTATTTTCTATTTTTATATTTTCAAAAAAAAAAACTGCAAATAATTTTCGTATAAAACAATGAGTCATAAACTATTATGATTATTTTTAGGAGATAACATGTGTCCCATCACATGTATTGCGTATGACTCACTTGATTGATTGGGTTAATTAAGTTATGTGCATTGCACATCACTAGCTTTATTTAATCTCTTCTCTATATATTAACCGGATTCAAAAAGTTAGTTATTGTCTTTCTTTTTTTTAATTTCAAAAATACCCCTAATTTAATTAACTTATCCTTATTTTTAAAACATAGAAATAAGGTTAAAATCGTAAATTGATAAAAAAAAATATAAAAAAAGACCTACCCATGTTCTATAAAACTACCCCATGTTCTATAAAACCTTCCACTACTCCATATACACAACCAAAACTATCCCCATATTCTTATAAAAAAAAACTACCCCATATTCTTAAAATAAAAAAAAAATAAAAAATAAAAACCCTTACAAAAAGAAGAGCTTCATGCTTCATTGTATGCGCAAAGGGCATGTGATGAAGCTAGTATTTATTAACCGCCTTTTATTTGTAATTAATTTTTTTTATAAACTTTATTTTTAATTAATCACTTCTTCCGACTCCAACAACTTACTTTTACAAGACCCAAATCAAACACCTGATGTGCGTGCAAGTGCAACACTCACTTGAACCAAAATGCTGAGGGCATCCACCTCCGAATGAACCCAAATGTTGAGCGCATCCACCTCCGAATGAACCCAAATGTCTCCTATCTTTCTTAAAATCCCAGAATCCTCACCTCTAATCTCACAAGCTGACTTTAAAAATTGGATTTCCAAATCAAATTTGAGCAAGCCCAGCCAGCGAGAGCATTAGCGTCTAAGCTTAGTGGAGAAGTGCCAGATTGTCTATTTGGTATTGGTCTTTACTCTTTATACAAAACTTTACTAATTGTTCCATGTGACTTGATGATAATTAGTGAGAAAACAAATGCTACCAGACTTCAATCAAGCATCTCATGTGCATCTCTCTCTTTCTCAGTTTATTTTGTACTGTGATTATTTTCTAACCAAATTTGATGTTGTCCAGACGATGGAGCTTCAACATTGGCGGCATTGGCAGCATCCGTTGGTCTTTAATGAAGACGAAAGAAGTGGACGACCTTGTAATGGGTGCTTCGAACCAGTATTTGGTTCTAGCTACAGTTGTAAAGAATGCGGAGGGAGGTACATTCATCATAAATCATGTGCAGAACTACCCATTGGGTTGCACCATCCCTCACACCCAAATCATCCTCTTATTCTCTTTAGTATATATAGATATTATGATAACAACGAAGAAGAATATAGCAGATTTAGCAAATGCGACGTCTGCAGAGAAAAGAGTTATGAATACAGTTATTGTTGTTACCGTTGCAACTTCAACATTCACATCGGATGTTCTTCTTTATCACTCACCATCCAAACTGAAGTCCATGACCACCAATTGACTCGTAGCATTTGGAAGCTGATGAAGTTCACTTGCGACTTCTGTGGCAAAAAAGGCAATCTGCCCTATTGTTGTGTCCAATGCGATTTCGCTATACATTCACGTTGTGCTGCTTGCCCACGTAGACTGAAAGTTTTCCGTCACAACCACCCTCTCCACCTAACCCATTCTCTTGAATTCCATCAATCCGACTCTCCAATTTGTCTACTCTGTGTTCGAAAAGTGGATACACTCTGGCTTTACTATTGCTCAAGATGCGATTTTGCTGCCCACCTCTATTGTGCTATGTTGCATTGGAATTGGGAGCACATAAATTTGCAGAAACTTATAGAGGAGCAGGCCACCGAGTCAAAATCTGAAGATCCAGAGCTCCATCAGTCCTTTGACTCAGAAATTCGCAAAGTCATAAAAACCACTGTGAGGGAAGACAGAACTGAAATAGCCACAGAAATCAAGCACTTCAGTCACGAGCATAATTTGAAGCTTACTGATGAGATTCCGAATAACACAAAATGCAACGGGTGCGTACATTCCATTCTCTCTCCATTTTACAGCTGTACCCAGTGTAGCTTCTTTCTTCATAAATCTTGTTCTAAATTACCCAAAATAAAACGACACTCACTTGATCCACACCCTCTCACCCTCTGTTATCAGCAAGCTTCTTTTTCGTGTAAAGGCTGTGGGCAGACTTGCAATGGCTTAAAATACCAATGTCAAATATCCAACCTTAATTATAATGTTCAATGTATTTTATTATCAGACACCCTTACTCATGCCGGTCATGAGCATCGTCTTTACCTCTCCATGACAAACTCTCTGCAAAAGTGTAGTAGTTGTAGTTCTGAAATGTATAGAGTATTTCGTTGTGCCACCTGTGATTTTGTTCTTGACTTCAAATGCGCTACACTACCACTAACCACATGGTACAACCAACATGAACATCCATTCACTCTCCATTATACTCCTGAAGATGACTCTGGTGAATATTATTGTGATATCTGTGAAGAAGAACGAGATCCCAAGCAATGGTTCTACTATTGTGCAGAGTGCAGCTTTCCTGCTCATCGCAATTGTATTCTTGGGGAAAATCCAAATGTCAAGTAACAGATATAATGGCCACCAGTTGGGAGGTGCTACACAGTAATTTGACTTTCACCCACACACAATTACTTTCATTGAAGAAATAAAAACCACCAGCAATGTCAAAAGTGATCTATCAATGTGCCTAGTGTAATTTCAACATTCACAATAATTGTTTATAGAAAGCCTAATGTTGTTTTAATTTTTATTTGTCTATTTTTCATTTGGGTTGAGCCTTTAGTTCTTTATCATTAAATCTATTGTGTCATCATGGTTGTCTATTGGTGTAGTTTAGGGGAACTTCCTTTTTTTTTTTTTTTTTTTTTTTTTTATAGATGAAGCTTATTAGGCTGTTTATTGGTTTGTGCCTAATCTGTGTGTAATTTGAATTGGTTGTGGGTGTTCGTGTGCAAAACCATCTAACAATAATTTGTTTTCATGGTAGATTGAAAAAGATTTTACCACACAATACGTTCAGGTTGGGGGTTGGATGGCTCCTACAATGTGACTATGTTTCCTTTGGATCTTATTATCTATATATATATATAAAACCGAAGCTTTTGAAGCGTCCACAAATTTCCACGTCAGTACAGTATTAAAAAAAACATAAATGAAAAAAATAAAAATAAATAAGCAAAGAAAAACCTTTCCTAAAACCCGATAAAAACCTAAGTATAAAAAAACGTAAGCACAAAAAAGCTCTGCCGTTCCTCTCTCTTCTCTTTTTCTCTACCTTCTCCTTCCCCAAAATCCAACACTGAAAATCAATCCTGCCTAGAAGCCATCCCCACACTGTCAGGTCTGAGATAGAAAGAAGGCATCACCAACCATATGGCTCTGGTATGCCTCTTTATCTCTCTCTCTCTCTCTCTCTCTCTCTCTCTCTCTCTCTCTCTCTCTCTCTTTGTGGGTAGCTCTGTTAATGGTTTTAAAAAGTGAGATTGTTTGGCTTTTTGTATATACAGAGGGATCAGAAAGATGAAGGATTCATTGCCTTCGCAAGTTCTGAATGAGAAGCTGCCACGGTTTTTGCAGAAGTGCGCGCAGACCTTCGATTCCGATCGCCGTTACAAAAACGACTTACGGTACCTCCGCGTTTGGTTACGGTTGGTATTTTACTAATCCATCGCTTTTTTTTTTCGTTTCCTTCTTCATGATTTCGATTCTGGGTCGTTGGGTTTCTTAGAAGTTGTTTGGTTCCTGTGGAAATGAAGGGGAAAGATGTGAAAATCAAATTTGGATGCGCTTTAGATTTTTTTGGTTATCCAAATGTTGAGAATTTATTCATTTATTTTAGTGTGTAGATGGGTTTTTGTGGATGGTCTGAGAGCGTTTTTTTTTTTTTTTTTTTTTTTTTTTTTTTTTTTTTACATTTTCTTATTGTTGATTTTGATGCTAGGTTATTCAGTTTTTGTTCAATTTCATAGCCTTTATATGATGAGGATATAATGTCTGTGAACTTGGCTGAGGATATAATGTCTGTGAACTTTATAAGTGATTTTTGTTATGATAAGTAGAAAAGTTGGAAGCACTACTCTGATTTGGATACATTTTCATTGGCCTCGATTTTTCAATCAATGTGAAAGAAATCTAATAAGAGATAACAACCAACTAAATCAAAGAGAAAAAAGAAGTATAACATGAAATTGCTTAGATAGAAAGAAATGTTGGAATGATTTCCAGAAAGGAATCTTACCCCATCAGGCTTAAAAACTTTCCACGGTTGTAGTGAAATCTCCACAACTAGATCAACATTTTCTGATCTTTCACGAAATGAAGGATACTTCTCACTGATAATTTGGTAGCTTTATCACAAGAAACTGTCAATAAATGAGGTCCAAGTTATGTAGGGGGAACTAATGTCATATATGCATTGCAGTGCTATTGGGAATGCAAGATTAACCTTCTCTCAGCAATGAAAGATATAAAAGAAACAGATACTACAAAAAAATTATGGAAATTTCAAAATACAGCCGATCTGGTAAAGCAGAACATTGTGAAAATTAGTGATCTACAGATCAGACATAGCAGTCTACTTTCTCTAGGTAACTTTACTTAAAAGACTATTAAAACCCAAATTTATGTAGAAATATAGCTTATGAACAAATAACAAATGAATGGGATGTAAAGTAAACAAAACAATTCTAAGGAAATCTAGGATAGTGACTAATGAAGTAGTTGGACCATTTAAAAAAACAAATTAGTATTCCAAAGTAGTAACATGATCCTCATCCTGAGGCAAAAGAGAAGACCACTTCTGGTCCTTTATTTTAGAAATAAAATGAGGGTCCAACAAGTAAAAAAACACAAAGTATAAGAAACTCAAACATTCTAAATTTGCAGGTTTGGTGCTATACAAATCCAAGAAAAGGCATGATTTTTTTTTTTGTTTTTGTTTTGGTATAGGTAATAGAAGTTTTATAGAAAAGGCATCTAAATATATTCTCTAAAAAATGGGCCATGAACATAAGAATTGTTATCCAAAGATCTCTGTTTAAACCTGCCTTCACGTACCTCCCTGCTTGCCTCATGAGCCAAACCGGGGGTCTTTCAACATCTTCCCCACGAACAGCATTAAGCAACAATGGTTCAGCAGCAGTGCTAATTTTTGGTTCTGCCACAGTCCCTGCATAGGATTTTCTTCAATTAGAAATACTCATGGACTAGAAGCATATCCCAATGAATTGTAACTCAAATCAAATGACACTTCCTCTTCTCGTGGGAGTGGATAAAGGAAAGAGGTCATGAGTTCAAAATTATTGACATTACATATCCTAAATTCCAGAATTCCATATCCTAAAGGAGCCAATTCTTCAGATATCATATTCAAATTTCACGTGATTGTGAAAGAAGCATCTTTAGAGGGACTTCATGACCACTCTATACTTGCTTTAAACCAATGTAATATTTTTTTTCCTTTTCTTTCAATCTGTGGTTTTTTTTCTTTATTTTAAATACCACTTAGTATTTACAAAGTCTCATAGTGTCAATTATTAATTTATTATTTATGAGTTTGCTACGAGAAGGTTTTGGTGTTCTATTTTGGGGAGTCAGCATTAATAGTATTGTGGTAGTCCTACACTCTTCAGCGTTTGTTATTTTTAGTTATTGTTCATACCATGTATTCAGTGAAATTTCTTTTAGAAACATATGTGAATTTAGCATGCTGTTGTGACTAATGGCTATTAGAAATTTTTGATAAAATCACGTTTCTATGCACCAATTCTTTTGGCTTTTCTTCATTGATAAAGTGGGCTACATCAACAAAAACAATTGTTTAACAACTTGCTCTGTTGGGTTAATTTGTTGTAATTGGCTGCATATACTTTCATTCATAAGAGATGCTTAATTCAAGGGCTTTTCACCCCTGAGGGGCTAAGCAGTTTACTTAGCACCCTTTTACTATGATTGACAAAAGAACCATAGTGACTAACCATCTTTAATCTTGCTGTTTGCAGCATCACAAATGCACAATGTTAATATTTCATGAAGGTCATTAAAATGGAAATTAGCTGGTGTCATCTCATCATATACATATAATAAATGCAAAAAAGCTGCATTTGTTGGGTTTTCTTTGGTTTTCAATGCAACTGAGCAATTGTAGCAGGTAGTTGTGGATAAAGAGGTTGAACATGACCCAGGTGCTCTAGGAGGGTGCCTATTTTTTTCCTTTTGTATTCATAAAAGGATTTAAATTCTAAACATCTAAAGTTTTTGATGGTGTGATTTGTTTCCAATCTAAATTCCAGACCAAAAGGATTCTAATTTTGTTGGCAAAGTTCTGCCTCCTTTGCCTTCCTTTTTGCAAAAAAAATTTGTTGAGAATAATAACTCCTATGAAGCTGAAGCTCCAGTTGTTTCCAATTGATGATAGTACTCACAAAATGGTGAGAGATTAAAAAAAAAAAACTTCTACTTTTTGATAAGTGAGATTTAAAGTTAAAAAAAAATGAAAAAAAAAAAAAAACTTAAAGAGTAGCATAATCCTCACATGAGGCTCTTTTTTTTGTGTGAATATTGTTACTTTTTAATTGATTTGGTTGTTTGTAGTTCTTTTGGGCTCTTTTATATATATTACTGTGAATGATGCTTTGATGAACATTTTCTTTCATTCTTTTTATTTTCTTTTAGGTTTGGGAAGCGTTGTAGACTTTGCATTTTCTTTTCTTTTTTTTTTTCCAGCTAAATTGAAGTAATTTCCTATTTGTAGTCAGAAATTTCTAACTGAGGTGTTGGTCTTTCTTTCCTCAAGCAAATGAGTTAGGCTGCTTATATTTTGTACAAATGTAACTTTTGCTTGAAACCACCAATTGACAATTTTCATTCTTAAAAATTTTAACTTGCAGGGGATGGGATAAAGGAGGAGGATGCTTGCGTCAAGACCATCAGGTGGAATACTCTCATGGAATTGAGCAATCGGGATAATTCTTGCAGCTACTATTGGCTTGCAAGAAGGAATGGGAGGACCTACATTTTTTTTTTTTTTATAGTAGTGGTTTATCCTAAGAGTTTAGTTTGATTTGCATTTTGTTTGCACCCCATTAAGTTGAAATGTTCCCTCAAACATTACTATCTTAGCTTTAAGATAAAGATAGACCTAACATTATTAGTTACTATTGCTATATAGTTTTTTTTCAATGCCCTGTTGTAGTAATTGTGGAAATTGTTAACAGATGAATAAAAGCATTTAGAGTGTGCAACAATTTGATATAGAAAATCTAATGTTTAGTAAGCATTTGGTTCCAAGAACATTAAAGCCAAGACTGTGAAGTAGTTGCATTCTTTTTGGGACTGTTTGCTTTTCAAGCTTTATGTCAATTGGGCAAGAGGTGTTTGGTATGGTAGCAATATGAAGTTGAGACAACTAATAATGAAATTGAAAATTGGGAAATGGTTTGTTGCGCGCTTTAGGTGGAAGTTGAATCTAAATTGGCTCTTCGATTAAAAGTTCATGTAGAATAATTGTTTAAATTATTCTTTATTATTATTATTATTATTTGTTGAAAAATGTGATGCAAACTTTGACCGGTGTAAAATGTCATTTTGGTCAATTTTGTAAAAAGTTAATTGGCCATTGAAACAAAAGTGTGTAAATATTAACTGTAAACACATCCAACTAAGAAAAACTCCAATCCTCTAATACAACCTTAACTAAAAGATAAATGCTATAAATTTGTAAAGTTATTATAAAATGTGATAAAAGTTATGCTTTTATTTAACAAAATTAATGCATTTCTGAACCTCTAAGAACAACTTTTCACAGTTAGATATTACACAAACTCCTTTGTGATCCTAACACATTATGCCATTAAGAAAAAAAAAGTTTAAGATGTTATAAAACTATAGATTTACTATTTAAAATGATGTTATACCCTTTTTTTTTATAGTTTCAAGAAAATGTTAATCTATTACGTCTGTTACACGATGATTGTTTTTTATCATTAGACCTAAACTTTAAAAGAATAAAAGAAAGATTATATTTAATAGAACAAAAAGACGGATTAAATTTATTTTCTAATAGTTTTCCCGTGCATCGCACGGGTTAGCGACTAGTTATTATTATTATTATTATTTGCCCACAATGATATTGTTTCCTCTAGTTTCTTGTTGGAGTATGAAAGACAGTAGATGCAAATTGATAAGAACAAAAAATTCTTTCAACAACCAAACAGACAACCATAAGAACAGAAAATTCTTGTAACAACCAAGCAGGCAACCATAAGAGGCCCGGCTACCCTAATCAAAGCTTTCAATCTCAGTTTTTCACCCTCCATTATACTCTCACATGCTCTATTACTCAATACTCATTGTGAATCTGTGATCTGATTTTTTTAATTTTTTTTTTAAATTTTTTATGTAAGCTGTAATGTAATGTTGTGACTTGGGTTTGATTTTTTATTTAGTTAATAGTTATTATATATTTGTCAAATTATTTGTAGGTTAAATTGAATTTATTGAATTTGCAATGGATGAAGTTACTAGCACAGAAACTTCACCTTCATCTAATGAAGAAGTGCCAAAGGATGAAGCTCCTCTTTGGCAGTATGTGACTAAATTAGACAAACCACCTAGTTCTACTTCTAAATCAGGTGGAAACACACAGTTTAAGTGCAACTATTATGGTGGAGTTTTTTTGGGATCCTATTCTAGGGTTAAGGCTCATTTATTAAAAATTAGTAATAAAGGTAACAGAGCATGCCCTAAAGTGACACCGAGCCATAGGTTGGAAATGCAGAGAATTCATGATCAGATTGAGAATGATAAGTTAGAGAGAGAACGTAGAAGTCAAATTCCCTTACCCCCACCTCTCCCAGGCCGTGGACCTATTCCCTCATTCTGGAGATAAGAAGGGAGTGATAGTAGGTTAATGGTAAGAGGAGGAAGGTGACTGCGAATTCTCCTTTGGAGAGAGCATTCCAGAGTAATGCTAGACACGAATTGGATAGTAGAATTGGTAGGATGTTTTACACCGATGTGCTTCCGTTTCACTTTGCAAGGAACCCACATTATTGTAGTTCCTATGCATATGCTGCTACCCATAGCATTCCGGGTTATGTTTCTCCTGGATACAATGCCTTGAGAACAACACTTTTGCAAAAAGAAAGAGCTAATGTTGAAAGACTTTTGAAACCAATTAAGGACTCTTGGCTTGCAAATGGTGTAAGTATAGTTTCTGATGGATGGTTAGATCCACAAAGGAGGTCTCTTATTAATATTATGGTTGCATCAGATGGGGGTCCAGTGTTTATAAAGGCAATTGATGGGTCAAGTGAGTTCAAATACAAACATTTTATTGCTGGGATGTTGAAGGATGTTATAAAAGAGATTGGACATGAAAAAGTTGTCCAAGTCATCACTGATAATGCTAGTGTGATGAAGTCTGCTGGAGCTCTTATTGAAGGTGAGTATCCCAAAATATTTTGGACACCATGTGTTCTCGACACTCTCAATCTAGCTTTGAAGAATATTTGTGTAGCAAAAAACACTGAGAAGAATGAAGTTACATATGAGGAATGTAGTTGGATTACACGTATTGCTGATGATGCATCCTTCATACATGTTTTTATCATGAACCATTCAATGAGGTTGGCAATGTTTAATGAATTTTTTCCATTAAAACTGCTCTAAGTTGCTGATACTAGATTTGCTTCGGTTGTTGTAATACTGAAAAGGAGCAAGTGTTTGGATCGATACTTTGAAGATGAGAATGATTTAAGGGCCAAAATGGCCATATACCACATTTTTTGGAAATTTTTAGCAAAAAAACACTGTTTCGGAAATAAATGGCAAACTACCACTTTTTTCAGAACTCGAGTTTCAGAAACTCGAGTTCCTCACCAGTTCTGCCAACGTGGCACTGCTGAGTTGGATTTGTGCGATAAAAAAAAATTATGTGGTACTCGAGCTTGGTAAACTCGAGTACCATTTACACAATACTCGAGTATACCAAGCTCGAGTATAAAAAAAAAAATTTACACAGTACTCGAGTTTGGTAAACTCGAGTACTGTGTAAATTTTGTTTTTTTTTTTTTTTTTTGTTTTTTTTGTTTGGGGATACACAACAAATAAACATAAAGATAAAAATAAGTAGCTTTTTTTTATGTTTTTATTTATTTAAATAGAAGCATTGTAAAATATAGAGATTTTAATTTCAAAATATGAATTTAATTTCTACATTAATTAAAATTGTTCATTGTTTTCTCATAAAAATTGTTCACTGTTTTCTGTATAAACAATTTCTACGATTTTGCATAAAATTATTTTCTGTTCAGCATTATTTAAGAAATTGTTCGCTCTCTTTTTTGCATAAATTATTTTTTGTTCACTATTTAAAAAATTGTTCACTGTTTTCTCATAAAACACCTAGTGAAATCGTGTTTTCTAAATTTAAACGCCAAATCTGAATGCTTTTTCATGTTTGAATTTCACAATAATCGAATATATTTTTCTGAATTGATAAAATCTGTTTCTACATTAATAAAATTTTCCCTCTGCACATCATATTTACTGTATATTCAAATTTGCTTACTGCATTCATAAAATCTGTTTTCTGCATTAAGTGAAACTGTTCACTGTTTTCTCATAAAAATTGTTCACTGTTTTCTGCATAAACTATTTCTAGCATTTTGCATAAAATTATTTTCTGTTCAGCATTATTTAAAAAATTGTTCACTCTCTTTTTTGCGTAAATTACTCTCTGTTCACTGTTTAAAAAATTGTTGCTGTTTTCTCATAAAACACCTAGTGAAATCGTGTTTTCTAAATTTAAAAGCCAAATCTGAATGCTTTTTCATGTTTAAATTTCACAATAATCGAATTTGTTTTTCTGCATTGATAAAATCTGTTTCTACGTTAATAAAATTTGCTCTCTACACATCATGTTTACTGTATTTTCGAAGCTGCTTACGGCATTCATAAAATCTGTTTTTTGCATTAATTAAAACTGTTCACTATTTTCTCATAAAAATTGTTCACTCTTTTCTACATAAATTGTTTTTAGCATTGGCGCAGTTATTGCACTTAAATGGTTTTTGTGTTTTTTTTTTTTAAAATATGTAACCATATGAATAATGGACAAACTCCATGAAAGAAAAATGAATGATTCGTATAAATCACCTAATGGTAAATGCCTTAAAAAATTCGAATTTGTAAAAAAGTTCGAATTAATTGAATGTAGAAATGTTCACTAAGTAAAACTATTTTCTGCATTAAGTAAAACTGTTCACTATTTTCTCATAAAAATTGTTCACTGTTTTCTGCATAAACTATTTCTAGCATTCTGCATAAAATTATTTTCTGTTCAGCATTATTTAAAAAATTGTTCACTCTCTTTTCTGTGTAAATTATTCTCTGTTCACTGTTTAAAAAATTGTTCGCTGTTTTCTCATAAAACACCTAGTGAAATCGTGTTTTTTAAATTTAAAAGCCAAATTTGAATGCTTTTTCATTTTTGAATTTCACAATAATCGAATTTGTTTTTCTGCATGGATAAAATCTGTTTCTACGTTAATAAAATTTGCTCTCTACACATCATGTTTACTGTATATTCGAAGCTGCTTACTGCATTCATAAAATCTATTTTTTGCATTAAGTAAAATTGTTCACTGTTTTCTCATAAAAATTGTTCACTGTTTTCTACATAAACTGTTTTTAGCATTGGCGCAATTATTGTTGAAAACAGTGAACAATTTAAAACTATGTACTAATGTACTAATCATCCTGATTTGATGAAAATTTCAAAATTGTTGAACGTACAAAATCGTGAAATCTTAATGGAAAATCGAAATTGTTAAACATACCAAATCGTGAAAATTCAATGGAAAATTGTGTACATTAGATGTACAAATATTCTGGACTTGTTGAGAAATTTGATTTCGTTGAAAGTACAAAATCGTGAGAATTCAAGAGAAAATTGTGTACATTAGATGTACAGATCGTTCGAATTTGTAAAAAACAAAATTTAGATGTGCAGATCATTCGAATTTGTTGATTGTATAAAATCTTGAAAGTACAGAATAAAATTGTGTAAATTAGATTTCGAATTTTTTAACAAATTCGGATGATCAGTACATTAGTACACAGTTTTCCATTTAATTTTCACGATTTTGTACATTTAACGAATTCAAACTTTTCAACAAATTCAAACTATCTGTACATCTAATTTACACAATTTTATTTTGTACTTTCAAGATTTTATACAATCAACAAATTCGAACAATCTGTACATCTAAATTTTGTTTTTTACAAATTCGAATGATCTGTACATCTAATGTACACAATTTTCTCTTGAATTTTCACGATTTTGTACTTTCAACGAAATCAAATTTCTTAACAAGTCTAGAATATTTGTACATCTAATGTACACAACTTTCCATTGAATTTTCACGATTTGGTACGTTCAACAATTTCGATTTTCCATTAAGATTTCACGATTTTGTACGTTTAACAATTTTGAAATTTTCATCAAATCAAGATGATTAGTACATTAGTACATAGTTTTAAATTGAATTTTCACGATTTTGTACATTTGACGACTTCAAATTTGGAAACAAATTTGGATGATCTGTACATCTAATGTAATTAATTTTCCATTAAGTTTACTCAATTTGTTATGCTCTTCAATTTTCATTTGAATTTTCACGATTTTACACAATCAACGAATTCAAACAGTGCCACGGTGGCAGAACTGATGAGGAACTCGAGTTTCTGAAACTCGAGTTCTGGAAAAAGTGGTAGTTTGCCATTTATTTCCGAAACAATGTTTTTTTGCTAAAAATTTCCAAAAAAAGGTGGTATATGGCCATTTTGGCCTGATTTAAGGGTGGTGAAAGTTGAGTTTGCTGCATTTTCAGGAGGGAGGTTTCCTTCACCAGATGCCTTGACAGATAGGTAGGCCTTACAACCTTTGGTTTGGTGGCAATACCATGGCTCCTCATTTCCAACTCTTCAAATCCTTGCCCTTAAACTTCTTGGACAACCTTGTTCATCCTCATGTGCTGAGAGGAATTGGAGCACATACAAATTCATTCATTCCTTAAAAAGAAACAAAATGGCTCCTGCACGTGCTGAGGATTTGGTATATCTGCATTCTAATCTTCGACTCTTGTCAAGGCACAATGAGGAGTACGTAAATACAACAACAAAGATGTGGGATATTGCAGGAGACTCTTGGAATGAGAGCGACATACATGGAGGAGCTGGAATTCTTGAGAAAGCTGCCCTTACACTTGATGAACCAGAGTTAGAGGCCATGGTTATCGGGAATGCTAGCACTAGTGTTACTACTAGTGAAAGTGAAGTTCGTAGTGAAGCTATTGATCTTGATGATGATGATGCAGGTTGTATTTGATTGTCTTGTTGATTATCTTTTATTTTGTTTTAGTTTCAAACTTGTGGGTTGTATTCTAATTTCCAAACATCATGGAATGTTTTAGTTTCAAACTTGTGGGTTGTATTTAATTTATGAACATCATGTTTTAGTTATTATCTACTATTGCTCTTAAATTTGGTATATGTTTATATAATGTGAAAAAGTATGCTTAGCAATATATAGAAAATATAAATAAAAAAATTTTAAATTTTTTTTTAATCGCCGCACCTGCACCCTACTTTTTTAAAAATTGCCGAGTCTCGCACCTGCACCCGAATCCGAAAATGCACCCATGCTTCATAGAAATTTTCTGAAGTTTCCGTGTCTATAACTTTGTATCCATGAGCAATATCTCAACTTTATTTTTTTCATTATTATGATATGGAGGATGAGGTTTTGGGTTCAAGACTTGTCAGGTTCAACCTATCATTGCATGAGAGTTAGTAAACTATATATTTTTATATTAAAATGACATGTTTTGCTCTTGTAAAAGTAGCAATGAATTTGTTTTAATTCTTTTAATGAGTAATAGTTAATTTCAGTAGAAGAAGCACATAAGGGATGCAACCCTTGTACACAAGGCATATATAAGAGGAGAACCCTGAAAAAAAAAAATCTAAAAGTCAAAAAGATCTAAAATCAGCAAGAAATATGTTTTTTTTTTTTAAAGTAAAAAAGTTAAACGTTGACATAAATGCCTTGAGGTGGTTGAATTTGATGATTCCTTGGATATTAGTGGGTTGACAAGACTCGAGCGATGATCTTTGGGCTATATCCTGTAATACAAAGAACACTGAATCAGAGGAGACCAGTGGGGACCGGCCAAAAGTCCTCCTCCGATGAAGTTAGTTACTTTTGAACTCTCTGAAAGGAAGAAGTATTTTCTCAAAGTAAAATTGTCTGAATCCCATTACCTTTCATCGAAGAAGCCTTATATAGTATGCGTGGAACGGTTATCTGTTTAGTAACCGTTCCCAATGTCGAGGAGTCCGGAGAATTGGGGTAACTTCCATAACCGCTATGGAAGTTACCTAAGTTGGACGGGTCGTTCTATGGTGAACTCGTCCATCCTTAGTAAAAGATGGACGAGACCTCCACGATGAACTCGTCCATCTTTAGTAAAGGATGGACGAGACCATCTTAGACGGCTTGGCCTGCTTAAATGATGGGTAAGATTCCATGAGATATTGTCCGTTCATAGACGGACGAGGTTAGCCAGAACGCTTGGAACATTCACTTCGCTTATTTGATTTATCGTAGCTTGTCTTTTGTTGGACGAGGCATATGGACGAGTTATGGAGTTGGATGATTTCTGTGACACCATCAGTTGCCCCCTCGTCCATATGGGTCTTCCAAAGAGTTGGACGTCCTTGAATGTATATATAATTGGTTAATAAATCAATGCACCACGTGTCATTTTTTTTATTGGCGACTGATTCCGTCGATTTATTTTTCCAAGGTAAATGCCACGTGTCGTTTTCGTATTGGTAGGGTCGTTTCGAATACCCAGGTCAGCATCCTATAAATAGTGGAATGCCTCCCTTAACCCTTCTCATTTAAGAGATTTTCTTCCTTGACATCCATCGTCTAGAGCCTTGTCTAGGAGTTCCTCTGCGTCTAGAGTCTTCTTCCGTCTAGAGCCAGGTACTCTTCTTCTCTTCGTCTTTAGGTTATAAGTTTCTTGTTAGAGATGTATGTTGCTTCCTCGTCCACTGATAGCCTTAATAAGGCTATAGACGAGTACTATGAGGACAGTAGTGATAGGTCTAGTTCTAGCAGTGCTAGTGATGATAGTGGAGGAAGCACGGACGAGAATTACTCTTCTGGGGCCCCTGGGTTCCCTATTGAGGTCGTCCAAGAACAACTTAGGAGAGCTTCTGGCTCCCAAGCTGGTTCTCCGTCCAATCCTACAGACGAGGTAGAAACCGTCTTTAGTTGCGCTGTAGGCGTCCATTCTAAGACGGACGAACAAAGGTTAAATAGTCTTAGATCTTGGTATCAAATCCCGGACGAGTTTAACCCTAGGCTGCCCGTCCGTGGAGAGTGGTGTTGTGAACCACGTTTTGGAATAGGCGTCTATGAATCTTACTTCCTAGGTGGCCTTAGGTTTCCTTTAAATGCCTTCGCTAGAGAGTTATTAGTCAAGTTAGGTTTAGGTGTTTGCCAATTCAATCCTAATGCGTGGAGATTAGTTATCTCCATACAAATTTTGTGGAGGGAAGTTTTTGGTGGGGACCGTCCTCTTACAGTGGACGAGTTTCTTTATTGTTATAAACCTTCTGCAATAATTCAATCTGAGGGTTTCTATCAGTTTACTGCTAGGGGGAATGATTGTAGGTTAATCAAGTCCCTAGCTTCGTCTGATAGAAAATGGAAGACGAAGTTCATCTTTGTTTCAGGCTTCTGGGCAGGGAAACCTGTGGACATTGGCAGGGATCCCTTTCCTCCTTACACCGGGGACCTAGGGAACCTTCGTCCAGAAGATACGTCCCTTCCCCTTGTTTATTTTTATTCTTTCTTCTATTTGGTATATTTACAATTTCTAACCTTTGTTTGTTCATTGTGTTGTAGCTGCCAAACGTCCGTCCTTGAGCAAATTTCACCGTGACCACGTCCACAGGGCTCGTCTTCATACAGACAGGAGCTTTCGTTCTCTTGTCACGCTTAGACGTCTAGCCAAGTGGGGTTTAGGTCCTGAGCCTTCAGACGAAGCTATCGCCCACGAAGTTACTGTGCGCAAAAGTAAGTTTTTAGCAAACTAAGCCTCTTTTTTTATTTTTTTTTTATGTATACATTCGTGATCCGTTTATCTCATTTTAGGAATGTCAACAATGAAAGAGAACAAAGGGAAAGAAGTTGCAGGTGAGGGCAAACGTCCTGAGGCTCAGACCCAGGATCGTCCTGAGGGTCAGGCACGTCCAACGGCTAGGGACAAAAGGAAATTCTTGCCAAAGAACATTGACTTGGAAGGGCTCCCTAGTCGTCGAGACAAAAGAGTGAAGTAGGGCTCGTCCAAGGTGGTTAAGTCCAAGCCTCAACAGTCTCAGCCTTCCATCCAGGTAGTTGACGTGGACTCGTCCACTCCAGTTGAGTCCACTCCGTCCAAGACTCCTCCGCCCAGAACTCCTTTGGCCAAGTCTACTGCGCCTGGCTCGTCCCAGCCTTCTACGAACATCATTGAGAATGAAGATCTGGCTTGGGAACGTTTCCAGATGGCCGTCCAGGACGAGGACATAAACATGTGCTATAACATGGGCTTGAAGGAGTTTAAGCATTCAGGCGTCCATGACCTCTTTAAGGTACGTCAATATCTCTCGTCCTTGTTCAGTTAGCAACCTTTCCTCACTTAATCATCCTGTTGTTTTTATCTATTCATAGGCCATGTCAAAGTTTATAGCAGCGTCTAGACAGGCAACAGAGCTGGACAAGACGAGAGTCTTGTTGGAGACGAGGATTCAACAGGTGAATGCTGACTGTAAAAAATGGGCTGGGGCTGCTGCAAAAGCTAAGGACGAGGTCAATGAGCGTAACAAGCTGATCGAGGAGCTAAGGACTGATGCATTGGAGAAGGATACGTGCATTGATCACTTGCAAAAGATGAACGACGAATTGAATGCTCGTCTCTCCAAGGCAAAAGAGGACGCTGTGGCTGAATTCAAGTCGTCCAAAGTGTATACGGACACTCTGGATCGCAACTATGCAGCTGGTTTTGAAGATTTCAGAATGGACGCTATTGAGAACTTCCCTGGAGTTGACTTTAGCTCAATTAAGCTTAACCTTGCTGCTGCCACAAGCTCTCTTCTCCAGACCGGCTCTGAGGACGTCAATGTGGAAGACGACGCCAGTACTCAGCCTCCTCAGGACGAGCGTGCTGTGAATGCTCCCCCTGCTTAGGACGAGACCTTTAAGCTTAGTAGCCTTTGTTTTCTTTTTTTTTGGTTTATATTTGGTCCTTTGTTTTAGGACCTTTTTTATGTAACAAGAATACACTATACTCGTCCGTGGTTTTAGGACGGGTCTTTTAAGCAAACCATTTCTGCTTTTCAAACTAATCAAGGGTTTTTGGACATAGGATCTCCACCCTTTGAATGAAGTTTTATTTTCTTTTCATGGACAAGTGACTTCATTTTCTTTGCAAAGACGAATGCTGCTAAACTATTTTAAGTTAACTCCAGCTTTAGCTAGTCCATGTCGAGAATACATATTTTTCATGTTGTTAGTCTAACTTGTCTTAGCAGGTAGTATTTTTAATTAGCTTGATTCGTCTTAAGACTAACAAACTAATTTTACATACCATCTTACTTATTTTGCCCAACTTTTTCTCTCGTCCAGAGTTTGGATTGTTTCAGTTGGCTTCGCCTCGTCCATGATTTGGACAAGTGTGGTTATGGTTTTTTCCTTGCTTTATTCAAGAAAATTTAGACGTTACATCTCTGCGTCCAGAGATTTTGTTCGTCTTGGATCTTTCAATCCTCTTGAGGATTGGCTTGGACGACAATATCATGGAGATAAAATTCACACAACATTTTGTACATAACATAGATATTGTTTACAGATAAGGCACATGCACACTGATGCCTTTTTATTTAATAAATACATACTTCATAACTTCGTCCATAACCATAACACAACCATAATAAGTAATAAGATAGTAGTTTCAAACTTCACACACAAACAGCACCAAACATAGTAGTATCAAACACTAGTAGTATCAAACACAAACAACACCAAACATAGTAGTACGTTAGTAGACAGACAAGACCCAGGCTCGTCCATAGGTTCACTCTTACTGATAATACCTCCTCAGGTGCTCCACATTCCAAGGATGTTCCAACTTTCTCCCGTCCAGGGCCTCCAGGTAGTAGGATCCTTGCCTTTTATAGTTGATAACTCTATAGGGTCCTTCCCAGTTTGGGCCCAACTTCCCATGTGCTGGGTTCTTGGTTGACAAAGAGACCTTTCTCAGGACGAGATCTCCTATGTTGAAATGCCTAGGCTTCACCATCGCATCATACTGCCTAGCTATGAGGTTCTTGTACTTTGCTGCCCTGTGTTCTGCGTTTGCCCTTACCTCGTCTATTAGATCGAGGTTCAGACGAAGCTGGTCCTCATTATCCTTGTCTTGATACATCATCACCCTGTGATTAGCCATATGTACCTCTGCAGGTATGACTGCATCGCTTCCATAGGCTAACTTGAAAGGAGTCTCCCCTGTAGGGGTTCTCACTGTGGTCCTGTACGCCCATAAAACTCCTGGTAATTCATCTGGCCATACTCCATTTGCCTCCTCAAGCCGAGTCTTGATGATTTTCAACAAGGATCGGTTTGTAACTTCAGCTTGGCCGTTGGCTTGGGGGTGTGCGGGCGAGGAATAATGGTTCTGAATTCCAAAGTGTAAGCAAAAGTCCTTGAAGAGTGCATTGTCAAATTGTCGTCCGTTGTCAGACACCAATACCTTCGGCACTCCAAATCTGCATACAATGTTCTTCCACACGAAATTTTTCACATTCTGTTGTGTGATATTTGCCAACGGTTCTGCTTCCACCCATTTGGTGAAGTAATCGATACCCACCACTAAAAACTTCATCTGCCTTATTCCCAAAGGGAAGCGACCCAAAATGTCCAGTCCCCATTGTGCGAAGGGCCACGGTGCCACCATTGGGGTGAGGTATTCCGATGGTTGCCTAGGGACGTTGCTAAATCGCTGGCACTGGTCGCAGACCTTAACGTATGCTTTAGCATCAGCTTGCATGTTCGGCCAGTAATACCCTGCACAGACGACCTTGTGGACAAGTGATCTGGCTCCTGAATGATTGCCACATGCCCCTTCATGAACTTCTCTCAGTACGTAGTTTGCTTCGTCCGGAGCTAAGCATCTAAGGTAAGGCTGAGAGAAACCTCTCTTGTATAGCACTTCATTCATAAGGACGTATCTAGCTGATCTCACCCTCACCTTCCTGGCCTCGTCCTTCTCTTCTGGTAGTCGTTCGTCTTTCAAGTATGATATAATGGGGGTCATCCAATTTTCTCTGTTATCCACCTGTTGTACTTCCGGGACATCTATACTTGGCATATATTGAACTTCATCTGACTTCTCTATTGATTCATTTGCTGAGGCTTCTTTTGCTATAGTATCAGCTTCCAGTTCTCCTCCCTTGGGATTTGAACGAAGTCAGCTTTTTCAAATCTTTTCACAAGGCGCATCACCCTACCAAGGTATTTCTTCATTCGTTCTTCCTTCGCTTCATACATCCCATTTACTTGCCCCATGATCAGTTGAGAATCCCCCATGACACATATGAACTTGGCTTCCACAGACTTAGCCAATTCTAGCCCTTTGAGGAGGGCTTCATATTCGACTTCATTGTTAGTTGCTTGGTACTGTAGACGGACTTTATGTTTCAGTTTATCTCCTTCTGGCGATTGCAGGACCACACCAATTCCTCCTGCATGCCGTGTAGACGAACCATCCACGTGGACGATCCATCTCTTACTGTCTTCTGTCTCATTATGACTTGGGGTAAACTCTGCAATAAAATCTGCTAGGGCTTGAGCTTTTATGGCATGCCTTGGTTGATACCTAATATCAAACTCACTGAGCTCCACAGCCCACTGGATTAATCGTCCTGTAGCTTCCAGTCTATTCATTGCCTTCTTGAGCGAATGATCTGTCATGACATTAATGACATGCGCTTGGAAATAATGCCTCAGCTTCCTAGAAGCGGTGATCAATGCGAAGGCTAATTTCTCCATTTGTGGATACCGTCCTTCCGCTCCTTTCAATGCCTTGCTTGTATAGTACACAGGTCTTTGCACTTTATCTTCCTCTCTTATCAATGCTGAGTTCACGGCATGCGGGGTTACCGCTAAGTATAAATATAATTCCTCTCCCTCCACCGATGGACTCAGCAGCGATGCCATGGTAAGGTATGCCTTCAAATCTTCGAAAGCTCTCTGACACTCGTCGGTCCATTCGAATGCTTTTTTGAGAACCTTAAAAAATGGCAAACACTTATCAGTAGCTTTAGAGACAAACCTGTTAAGCGCGGCAACTCGTCCAGTGAGGGATTGGATTTCCTTGGTATTTTGCGGTGGCTTCATGTCCAATATTGCTTGAATTTTATCTGGATTTGCTTCAATTCCCCTGTGGAAGACCATAAAGCCAAGGAATTTCCCTGACGATACTCCAAAAGCACATTTGCTAGGATTCAGCTTCATGTTATACTGTCTCAGTGTGTCAAATGTCTCCTGTAGGTCGTCTAGATGCCTTCCCTTGTCCTGACTTTTCACCAGCATGTCATCTACATAGACTTCCACATTCCGCCCAATCTGCGGACGAAACATGTGGTTGACCAACCTCTGATATGTCGCCCCCGCGTTCTTTAAACCAAATGGCATTACCTTATAGCAGAATAAGCCTTGACTGGTGACAAAAGATGTCTTCTCTTGGTCAGCCTCGTCCATCCTTATCTGATTGTATCCCGAAAAGGCATCCATGAAGCTAAGCAATTTGTGGCCTGCAGTTGAGTCCACTAACTGGTCAATGCGCGGTAGCGGATAACTATCCTTGGGACAAGCCTTGTTCAGATCAGTGAAGTCCACGCACATTCTCCACTTGCCATTTGCTTTTTTTACCATTACTACATTGGCCAATCAATCTGGGTAGTACACTTCCCGAATGAACTTCGCTACCATCAGCTTTTGGACCTCGTCCTTGATTGCACCATCTCTCTCAGGGGCAAACACCCTATTCTTTTGCCGCACAGGCTTGGAGGAAGGACATACATTCAAACGGTGGGTAATGACACTAGGGTCTATACCCGGCATATCCTCATGGCTCCACGCAAACACATCGATGTTTTTCTTTAAAAATTGGACGAGGTCCTTTTTAATCTTCTCTTCTAAATCTGCTCCAACCCTGGTACACCTCTCAGGGTTATCTTCATCCAAGGAAATGTCTTCCAATGCTTCAGTAGGCTCTACTACAACTTTCTTTTCTTCAATATTCATGGCTTGAACTTGTTCATCCATGGCCAACATGGCCAAGTAACATTCTCTTGCTGCCAGTTGGTCCCCGTGTACCTGCCCTACCTCGTGTTCTATTGGAAACTTGACTGATAAGTGGTAAGTAGAGGTAACGGCTTTCCAACTATTCAAAGTTGGTCTCCCAATTATGGCATTGTAGGAGGATGGACAATCTACCACAAGGAAGTTCACATCCTTGGTGATTTGTCGTGGGTATGCCCCCACTACCACGGATAGTGAAGTCCTTGTTCAGATCAGTGAAGTCCACGCACATTCTCCACTTGCCATTTGCTTTTTTTATCATTACTACATTGGCCAACCAATCTGGGTAGTACACTTCCCGAATGAACTTCGCTACCATCAGCTTTTAGACCTCGTCTTTGATTGCACCATCTCTCTCAGGGGCAAACACCCTCTTCTTTTGCCACACAGGTTTGGAGGAAGGACATACATTCAAACGGTGGGTAATGACACTAGGGTCTATACCCGGCATATCCTCATGGCTCCACGCAAACACATCGATGTTTTTCTTTAAAAATTGGACGAGGTCCTTTTTAATCTTCTCTTCTAAATCTGCTCCAACCCTGGTACACCTCTCAGGGTTATTTTCATCCAAGGAAATGTCTTCCAATACTTCAGTAGGCTCTACTACAACTTTCTTTTCTTCAATATTCATGGCTTGAACTTGTTCATCCATGGCCAACATGGCCAAGTAACATTCTCTTGCTGCCAGTTGGTCCCCGTGTACCTGCCCTACCTCGTGTTCTGTTGGAAACTTGACTGATAAGTGGTAAGTAGAGGTAACGGCTTTCCAAAAGTTGGTCTCCCAATTATGGCATTGTAGGAGGATGGACAATCTACCACAAGGAAGTTCACATCCTTGGTGATTTGTCGTGGGTATGCCCCCACTACCACGGATAAGGAAATAGTACCAACTGGTTGCACCTTCATCCCACCAAAGCCTACTAGGGGGGAGTTCACTAGACGGAGCTGGTCTCGTCCTAATCTCATCTGCTGAAAAGCTGGATAATATAAAATGTCTGCTGAGCTTCCATTGTCCACAAGCACTCTTCTAGTTATGTAGTTCGCAATTAATAAGGAGATGACGAGAGCATCATCATGGGGGTGATGAATTCTGTCAGCGTCCTCGTCCGTGAAAGTGATTGCCTGCTCGTCTGTGGACCTTGCTCTCGGTGATTGTCCAGAAAGTTGGACGCTCTGCACTACCTTCAAGTATGCTTTCTTGGACTTGGACGAATGGCCAGTTGAACTTCCCCCAATAATGACTCTTATCTCCCCGAGTGGTGGTCGTGATGATTCTTCCATCTCCCCTTTCTGTTTCTCGTCCCTCTGGTCTCGTCCTAGGAAACCCCTCAACTTCCCTTACCTTATAAGATTTTCAATTTGTTACTTTAAATCGAAACACTCGTCTGTGTCATGACCATGATCCCTATGGAAGCGACAATACTTGTTCCTATTGCGCTTGTTGGGATCCCCCTTCATTTTCTCCGGCCATTTCAGGGAAGGATCATCCTTGATTTGCATAAGGACTTGCTCAAGTGGAGCGTTTAGAGGGGTATATTGCTGGTTCCGTACTGAAGGGCCTGGCTTCTTACTTTCTCGGTCTCTCCTTTCCTCCGTCCGTCCCTTCTTTGGACGAGTACCTTGCTCGTGATGGCGACTGGGATTTGCGTCCATTCTTTCAGACCTCTTCCTCTTCTTAGCAATGATCGCGTCTATTGCATTCATAAAATTCTGAGCCGAATGAACGAGTTCGGCCATGGACTGAGGCTCTTTCTCATAGAGTTTGTGTATAAACAAATCCGAATTCACCCCATTATGGAAGGCCGCCAGTAGGAGCTTATCATCTGCTTCATCCACACTAAGGGCTTCTCTGTTAAAATGGGTGATGAATGACTGAAGGCTCTCGTTCTCTCCCTGCTCTATTGTCAACAGACTGGACGAGGAACGCTTGTGTCTTTGTCCCCCAATGAAATTGTTAACAAACAACTTGCTCAACTCTTCAAAAGTACTCACCGAATTTGGGGGTATTTTGCTGAACCAAACTCGCGCCGGACCCTTAAGGGTGCTAGGGAAGGCTCTACACATTATCTCATCAGGCACCCCTTGAAGATGCATGGTGGTCTTGAAAGTGGCTATGTGATCAAATGGGTCACGTGTTCCATCATATGAATCTAGAGAAGGCAACTTGAACTTTGATGGTAGGGGGTGACCGTTGATGGAAGCCGTAAAGGGGGAATCAGTTCTATGAACCAAATCTTCTATCGAATTCGCCCTTCTCATATTCTCTTTCATTTCCTCCATAACTCTCTTCATTTGGTCCATTTCTTCCTTCAAGTGTGGTACCGTTCGTGAAATGGTGCCCCTAAACTGACTTCCAATTTCGGTATTCTCTCTACCGCCATGACTCTGTGTTTGTCCTCCTTCACGTTCTTCATGTGTTTGCCTCCTCATATTAATCTCCATTCGTAATTCTTGGTTTTGGCGAGTCAACTCCGCCATAGTGTCCGCCATAGATTGCGCATGTTGGACAGATGACGCTTGCATGACCGGTGCAGACTGGCGATCATGATGCGGGTTGCTGCTTCCCTAATGGCCTGGGCTAGTAGCCCTCGATCTAGTCCGAACCATCAACCCTTTGTCACGGAGAAGTAAACTGTGAAACAATCTCTCCCCACAAACGGCGTCAACTGATGATTCCTTGGATATCAGTGGGTTGACAAGACTTGAGCGATGATCTTTGGGCTATATCCTGTAATACAAAGAACACTGAATCAGAGGAGACCGGTGGGGACCGGCCAAAAGTCCTCCGATGATGAAGTTAGTTACTTTTGAACTCTCTGAAAGGAAGAAGTATTTTCTCAAAGTAAAATTGTCTGAATCCCATTACCTTTCATCGAGGAAGCCTTATATAGTATGCGTGGAACGGTTATCTGTTTAGTAACCGTTCCCAATGTCGAGGAGTCCGGAGAATTGGGGTAACTTCCATAACCGCTATGGAAGTTACCTAGGTTGGACGGGTCGTTCTATGGTGAACTCATCCATCCTTAGTAAAAGATGGACGAGACCTCCACGATGAACTCGTCCATCTTTAGTAAAGGATGGACGAGACCATCTTGGACGGCTTGGCCTGCTTAAATGATGGGTAAGATTCCATGAGGTATTGTCCGTCCATAGATGGACGAGGTTAGCCAGAACGCTTGGAACATTCACTTTGCCTATTTGATTTATCGTAGCTTGTCTTTCGTTGGACGAGGCATATGGACGAGTTATGGAGTTGGATGATTTCTGTGACACCATCAGAATTAATTGGCTTTGTTGGGTGTGGAGTTGATCTGCAGATTGCGGCTTATATACTGAGTCATAATGTGTCACTTGAAAGATAATTATTGATTCCCGCCATCCATATAGATGGACACCTAAGAATTCTGACAAGCAAGTCTAGAAGTCGTGCAAGGCAGCACCTTGAAACAAGATTACCTCTAGGAACACAATTAGTGGTACTATAAAATTATCAACTTCTGATGGAAAAGGTGGGGGTGGAGCTTCTGAAATATGCTTGGGTTTTTGACGTATTCAAAGAGTGAGGAGAGAATGAGAAAACCTCATATTGATTTTGAATTTGAGATGGATGTGTATTATGAAGTTATAAGGTTCAATAGTTATTTACATTATTTGGTTTATATTTCTTTGTTTGAATTTGATCCTCCTCCCCCGTCCTTTTATTTTTTATTTTTTTTTATACAATTGCCCAGAGAACAATCTGAGTGTTAAAGATATTATTTGTCCTATTGGAGATTGAAACCTCTCTTCTTTAGGCTCCCCTTTTAATTAACCCAAATCTTGTTAAGCATTATTCCAGTTCGTCTTTCTATTTAAGGGTTTTTTAAATTTTGAAGTCTTCTCCCTCTAGTTTTTGTTCCCTTTCTAATTTCTATCCTTCAAATTTGTATCGGCTCCTTTTGAGTCAAATTTGTTTTCACTAGTGGTCGTATTTGTTCCTTCAACCTGGGTTTGAGGGAAATTGGCTTCACAACTTCTTAGGAACTTTTTTTTTTTTTTTTTGTGATAATTAATTACTGATGAGAAGATCTTGTGTATTCCGTATGTAGGGGGCAAAATTAACAGTCTGACCCAACTTGGATGAGAGTGGGCTAAAATGGAGGCCCAATACAACTAATTTGTAGAGGTGGATGGTCAAGGACAAACCTTTAAGCCCTGGTAGCCACGGTTTAGCAATTAGGGAAAGAAGATTGGCAAGGATAACAATTTTAGTTAAGAATTATAGTAAGGAAAGAGAAATTATTATTTAAGTTCTTCCTCAGGTTGGCCGAGGAGTGAAGTTCTTTAGGAATACACTTCTCGATTTTACAATGATTCTTTTTTCTCTCTATTTTCCTATTTTTCTCCTTCAACTTTTTCTGACACCCCTTCAAGGAGGATATTCCTTCCTATATATAGCTACTTGGATTGCATCCCAGCCTTTCACTTGAATGGTTGTTGATCCCTCCTTAGATACTTGTCCCATCACTGCCTTGTTGGTGGCGGTAGAGTAGGTTGCAGGTTGTGGGGCACTGTTTAGGAGTCATTCTGTCATTAATGCGGCAGACTGAGTTGATATGGTGCATTAAATGTGGAGGTGATGGATGATTTATCTAGAAGCTTCCTCATTCCCTTGCTTGCATGTCACTACTACTTTCCTCGGCCTTCAACCTTATGGCCTTGGTGGTTTATCTCTAGTCTCCCGAGAAGTATCTGCTCCTTGGGCGGGCTGTCCTTCTTGGTTTCCTCTAAATGGGTTATCTTGACTGAACTGGGCCTAGTCTGATGAATAGTTGGGCCTAGTTGCCCCTCAGGTGGACTCCACTTGATGATTCCCTCTCTTCAAGCTTCTCCCTCCCACATGGTATATAGCATTATAAATGATCCAAGCCAATTCAAGTATTAAAAATATTATAGTTAAATTTAAAAAGAAGAAAACATTATTAGTGCATGAATTTTTTGATTAGTTTATAAAATAGAGTTAAATTTATTAGTTAGGCCTCGGGCCATTTAAGACTAATGAAACAACTTGTAAAGAGAATTTAATTTACAAACCCTAAAGTCTAGCTTTGAATTAGATGTCTAATTCTAATAATTGGGCTTTGAGGCCAAATTTGTGTAAGTAGAGAGATTCTGGTAGTGAACCATTCTAGAGGCTGTTAGTAGAACCATAATTGGATTGATAAATTGACACCTTTTGCATCAATAGGGAATATGTTTGCAGGCTACATTGCACTAATTTTTATGGTTATTAAATGGGTTTATTAGGGATTTTGTTCTTAGAACAGGGAGGACTACCCTTGTTTTTTTTTTGGATCTGGCAAGGAGGACTACCTTTTTTTTTTTTTTGAGAGAGTTTCAACTTATGACGTCCGCTTCTAATGATAGCTCTTTATCAACAGACCAAGACACCAATCAGTTTTTGGTGTAGGCGGAGATTAAATCCCAGATCTCTTATACAACTATCAGAGACTTTACCAGTTGAGTTAACTGGAACCCACACAAGGAGGACTACCTTGATGTTGAACCAAAGGGGTTAAGTTTTTCAATACTATCAACTAGTATTATTTTACAAAGAACAATGTTAACTCTAGACTTTCACTTATTAAGAGGGTTTACCCGAAGTTTAAATAAAGGACTAGAAATGGTAATATACTAAAAATAAAATTTTTTTTTTTATAAAAAAAGGGTGGATCTGTCCATCTACTTGCTGGTTAGCTTAGAAACTTGGAAGACTGTTAAGTCCTAAAGCTAAACCCGTTCACAGATTCATCAAGAAAAAAAAAAGAAAAAAAAACTAGTTCATGTCCTTGTGTTGCACGGATTTAGTTGTGAATTTACAGAATTTACAATTTTATTGAGAAATAATGAATTAGATTGAATACAAGCGATATGCATGGTAATCAGGCAAGTTATCCACTTAGCACAATTTTCATGTCCTTTAAAGCCATTTCGGGTTTAAAGACGAATTTGGGAAAATTGGAATTGGTACCAGTTGGACGGGAGTCGGACATAGAGGCTTGGCGTCTATATTATTATTTATTGGGGTGTAAAACATCAAGGTTACCAATGAATTAGATTGAATATAAGTGGTACATATGCTAATAAGATAACAAGATATATGACTTGCTTTCTTTTCTATTCTTACTTCTAAATTATCCTCTCCCTCAGGTTGTGGCATGTGATAATCTCTACACTTTGGTTCGAACCATAAATGAAATAGTTGTATTCTTACATCTAAATTTTCTGTAGTTGCCACGGCTAATACCTTGTGTGAGTTGTGTCCCTATCAAAGCATGAGAGGTTACTTTCCACTTACTAAAATTAGATGTAGATATAATTTTGTGAGTTGAAAAAATTTAGGCCAGCGTGTATTCATGCAAAGGCACAATAAAACCGTTTTGTTGCTTGAGAATTGTTTTTCCTTACTTGTTTGGGGATCCCCGTTGAAATCTTCAGAATTGCTAAGTTCTGACAACTTCATTTTGTCTAATAGTGCCTAGGGACTTAGCCTTCCCACTTTGGTACTCTTAGAATATAGTGATGTTGGGCTCTTTCTTCTCATATATTTATGGTGGAGTTCACAAATTAAATTCATTATAAGGTCCGCCATGAATGTGAAAGGAAATGGCACAATTTCACTGCACTATAACTTAATAATTTTCCCCCACTTTGATTCTTTCCTTAATCAAGGGGTTATTTATTTTTATACAAATAATAAGATATATGACTTGTGAAGAAGATAATACTATGAACAATTTTTTTTTTATTTTAATGTTTGTGTTAGCATGTAATGTATACATGCAATAACATCCATGTTGATAATTTGGAAATGGATCAAGTACCATCGTTGCAATCTGACATTAACATATTTGGTTTCTTTCCCTTGATATGGAGGTAGTATGTCGACCAACAAATTTCTCAGTTGAACCCTACTATATAAATATATATATATATAATTCGATAGTTGGATGGAAGATTTGAACTCTGAATGTCTCTATTAGAAATACCAAGAAGTGTCAACTAATTAAGTTATAAGTCATCTTATCTTTTGTACTTCAAAACATAAGAGCTTTGTTGGGAGTAATATTCGAGAAGACATGATGAATAGTACTTATGCTCGTTTTTCCCTTCATTTTCCCCCCCCCCCTTTTTTGTGTCTCTTATCCATTTCCCTTCTTTTTGAAAAACTTAAATATTAGGTTGGGGGAGGAAAAAAAATGAAAGAGGATTGCTTTCATTACAATGATGCTCTTTCATAATATGCTGATGAGAAATTTATTATTATTATTTTAATGCCATGTGAACTTCAAGTATGCCAACTGTATACACCATTTGCCACGTAGACATTTTCAGTCAGTAAGTTAACCGCAGGGATCAAATTGATTACAAGTTGAAAATAATAGAGATCAAATTAATTGCTACAAAATTGTAGATACCAAAATGACTATGTCCTCAAAATGTAAAGACCAAAATAGTGTAACAATCAGGTTCGAGTACCGAAATTCAAGAAACGATTGTTCGTTGCAGATCAAATCAGATTAGTTTCTGAAGTGATTTTGCAGGTAAATCTACGTTTCCATGTTCTCTTAATTTGATTTGGATTTTCTATACTTTTGCTCTGCTGCTATGTTAGTATTATTTGATTTGGAATAATATATGCATATAGGTTTCATGCTTCAAATTAATATGGTTGCTTTCAACACCACTACCACTGGAGATGGTGGATGGTGGTGGCGTGAGCTTTTTTTGGTTTAGGCTGAGCTCTCACAGTGACAACAGATTTCACAATAGAGTAGAGTAGAGAAAATCTAAGTACAAGAGAAAATCTAAGTACATAGAGAATTTGATAACAGATTTCACACTTTTGCTGATTTGGCAGTCTGTAATTGGTGTGTGCGCCAATAAGATGACAATGGTGTTGCCACCGATTATATTCTCCCAACTTAACCAGATGTGAAAAAAATAAAAGTTGCAATTTTTTTTTTTTTTTTTGGTTTAAAAAAATAAGAATGGGTAGTGGCCCTAGTGGGGGGTTGCAAAATTTGTTGTGCATTTAGCATTGCACATTCTTTCTCACAAACCAATCATCATAAAAAGACTACCTTTCCTACTCTCTCTCTCTCTCATATTTCCAAGAAAGATACTTTCTTTTTTCACTACACTTTGTCCCTTCCCCAAGAAAGTGCAAAATCCATGGCTTCCTTACAAAAGATGTTATGGGAAAGGGTTGAGATTCAGAACCAAGCAGGTGGACCAGGGGCTAGAGTGGGTCACACATGCAATGTTGTTGGTAATTTGAATTTCCTTTATGTTTCTAGGGGCTATGATGCTAATAGGAACTTCACCAACAGTGTATTCATCTTTGATACTGGTAGGTCTTTTTGTAATCTTTCTTCAAAATTCCCGTTCTTGTTTGACACTGCTTGTTTAACATCTATGTTTAATTTCTGTTACCCTTCTTTCTATATTCAATTATGACATTGTTGTGTATCTTGCAAACTTCTATTTTACTTTGCTTTCTTATCAAATTTGTGGAATATTCATGGTTTCACATTGATTAATCTTTGTTTGGATGCCTTTTTTTTTTTTTTTTGTATACCCATTTTATCAAACTTTTATTTTTCTTTGTTTTCTTGTAAAATTTGTGGAATATGCATGGTTTGACATTGATTAATCTATAATGGGATGCTTTTTTTTTAAAGGGTTTCTTTTCGTTAAATTTTTATGCCATTGTTGTGTATCTTGTTTTTTTTTTTTTTTTTTTTGTATCTATTTAATTTTATAAATCTCTGCAAACTTCTATTAAAGAAGTTAATTAGATTACTTGCATCTAGCTTTCCTAAATTCTGGATTAGTACTTCCTCGTTTTGCCTATCCTATACTGTACGTATTGTGTCCATGTCAATTTCTACTTTCTATCTGGGATGCACAGACGCGGCAAAACACCCGCTGCACTCGCGTCCGACGTGGCCCAACGCACGAGGGACGTCGCTACCTACGCGTTCGTGCCGCGTCCATTTTTTTTTTTTTTTCACGACTCGCGCCGACGCGCGCGGAATCAGGTCGATCCGCGCTGATTCGGGCCGAATCGGTCCGTATCGGCGGCAACCACCGATACCGACGCCAACCGGTCGATTCAGGCCGAAATTCAAAAAAAAAAAAAAAAAAAGGTGCAAAACGCACCGTTTGGACAAAAACAACAAAACCCTATATCATCTTCAGTCCGCAGCTCTCTCACTTCTCATCTTCAGCTCTCTCTCTCACTCTCTGGTCTCTCATCTCTGTGCTCCACGCCACGGCTCGCTGCCTCTGCTCTCCGTCTCCCCTCTCTCACACAATCTCACTCTCACACTCACACAATCTCACTCACATCCTCACCGACCCGGCAACCCACTCTCAAGTCTCAAGCTCAAATATCAATCTCAAGCTTCCAATCTTAGTTTTTCATAGCTCTCACATGCTCTGACTATTACTCAATGTATCTGTGATAGTGTGATCTGATTTTTAAATTTTTTTTTAAAATTTTTTATATAAGCTGTAATGTAATAATGTTGTGACTTGGGTTTGATTTTTTATTTAGTTAATAGTTATTACTCATTGTGATTTGTGATTGTGAATCTGTGAAAAAGTAATATATATGAGCTGTAATGTAATAATTTTTTTATATAAGCTGTAATGTAATGTAATATGAACATCATGTTTTAGTTATTATCTACCATTGCTCTTAAATTTGGTATATATTTATATAATGTGAAAAAGTATGCTTAGCAATATATTAAAAATATAAATAAAAATATTTTTAATAATTTTTTAATCGCCGCATCTCGCCACACCCGCACCCTACTTTTTCAAAAATTGCTGAATCCCACAACCGCACCCGCACCCGAATCCGGAAACGCACCCATGCTTCATAGCTTTCTATGCCCATGTTTCTTAGATTTGAAATGTCATTTGTTCAAGTTGCTTCCAAGCACCTCATGATTCCAATGGCTTATTATCTACTACCACCTTTTTTGCTTCCTCCTCGTCAAAGTAACTGTTTCCATTTTTTTTCCCGCTGAAAATGGCAGGCAGGATGAAAATCCATCCCTGTCGGAACTACCAAGTGCAAATAGTGAAGCAGAGCCACAACCTTTGGTGAGCTGTTCTAGCCACATGTGTCCCATACAGGTGCACTGGCATGTAAATCAAAATTACAGAGAGTATTGGCGGGTCAAAATCACAATCACAAATCTAAATTATGCGAAAAACTTTTCCCAGTGGAATTTGGTGATGCTCCATCCCAAATTCAGAAATATCAATCAGGTTTTCAGCTTCAATTACAAGCCCCTTGATTCAGTATGGAATCATTAGTAAGTTGAACGAAACCTATGCCATTATTATCTTCTTTTATCACTAATAAAACATCAACATTGGTTTATTTGCTGAAAGATCATGTCAAAAGTTTACTTAAAAAAAAAAAAAAAAAAAAAAGATGTCAAAAGTATAATTGTACCCCAAAAAAATTAAGGTTTTTTTTTTTTTTTTTTTTTTGAACAACAAAAAAATTAAGGTTTTAAAAAGTTACATATAAGCAAATAAATTAATAATCTTGAAAAAAAAAATCCGAACTTACCAAAATTTAATGTATTCATTTCTCTTTTATGTCCTCTTTTTTTCTTTTGTTGTCGTAATTAAGCTTGTCAATATATTTTCTTAGATGATACGGGGGTGTTTTATGGGATTCAGTACTGCAATGAAATGTTACTTCAAGCAGGACCCACGGAAATGTACAAACTGAGATGCTACTACAAAAAGATCCAGATATGTTCACTTTTAGAGAAGGATGGGGTTTCCCAAGAAAGGTTTCATTTAATGGTGATGAATGTGTAATGCCCTCTCCAGATCGATACCCTAGGCTCCCCAACAGTGCTCATAATGTCTCAGAAAGGTTTCAAGGCCTGAACAAAAAGTGTCTGCATTAGAGATTAGGACTCATAATTATAGATGATTAGATAAATATACATTTCCTAATGTTGCATTTGCTCAACTTTGTGAAAAAAAGTTGAGATCATGTAGACAATTGTATTTTTTATTATTATTTTTTCAATAGCAATAAGAGAGATTCTTATAAAAACAAACGACCAGGCCCATGGGGCATTCACTGGTTAACAAATTCAAAAACCAAGTTCTCAGCTCACCAAATATAATCAATAATGATTTGGAATTTGGAAACCACTGCAATACATACACACATACACACACACACAACAGTATTAGAATGGTTAAGGAGTCACTTTACAAGAACAATTCTCCCAAACCAAAGGTAGATCTATCACCTATTTCAATGTCCTACACATGTTACTTCAAAGATTTAGAGAATGTTTAGTTTCATTCATATTTCTAGCATATAGTTTTTGAAGAATATGATGTTACCATCTTAGTATCCCACATGGATTAAGTGTAAGTTTAACCATATGTATATAAGCTCTTAGGCATTTCATAAAGAGTTCCAAACAAGTATGCTACATTGCTACTATACAAATCTACCGGCACTCTAAGAATCTTGCAGCTTATGGCTAATTGTGACCATAAAAACAATACATACTAATTTGGACTGCCTCATTAAGGGATAACATAAATAATTTTAAAGAAAGAATCACCTTTGCAACAATAATCACACTTAATAAATGAGAATACATAGTTGAGGCATCCATTATCAA
Organism: Quercus lobata; assembly: GCF_001633185.2. Taxonomy (NCBI): domain Eukaryota; kingdom Viridiplantae; phylum Streptophyta; class Magnoliopsida; order Fagales; family Fagaceae; genus Quercus; species Quercus lobata. The sequence goes on along the minus strand of NC_044912.1, from coordinate 1,297,455 downwards.
CAAATTTGCTCAAACGAGATCTGAAAATAAGACGAAGCTTCATGCTCAGCACTTTCATTCAATGAAATACCAGTATTTGGATCAATGAGGAAAGAAAACCTGCATGGATTCTAAGAAGCTCTATAACTAGGCAAAATTTTATAAAGGTAAAGAAGCAAAAGAAGGAAGAAACATTATCCTTTGCTCAAAGAATAAATGTCCAAAAATGACATGATGACCTAATACGCATAACTGATTGTTACAAAACAAGTTGAATTATGAAATCTGGTAGAGAATCACATATTGCTCTTTGCCACTGGATCTTCTAATCGTTTCTCTATGTCTTGGAGAGCCTTTTGGACAGGGATAGACCTATGTTATGTATATGTGCCAACGAGTTCAAATTAGGAAACTAAATGACAACAGAGCACCAATAAGAAAATAATTCCCAAGTTTTACAAACAAGGATGAAAAATAAAGGACATAAAATATATAGTTAATCCACAAATATACTAGCATAATGTCTTCTCTAAAAAAAAAAATTACATCCAGCTATACAAGCCAGTTTTAGCAAATTATCAAGATCTGCTTGAATGAGTTTGAACAAAGACTTCCACTAGGTGTGTAGGATAATTATCAGCTTGATCATGCTACATCTTTTTTTTTTTTTTCATGAAAGAATGTAACGTTAGCTATATCCAGATAATTGGTATGATGAGTTATATCAGATAATTTATTTTGTTAATTTTATCTAATACTCAGAAGGTAAAGTACCAATTTCAGATTCAACAACCTGATCCAAATATCGCATTGAACCGACTAGTACAAAAGTTTCACTAGGTAAGCTCTAGAGCATGCTGAGTTGATAATACGAAGATAACACTAAAGATTATTTCTTGATGCCATTAGCTGAGACCATCAAAGATGAGGATTAGACCAATAGAAAAAAAACATGACCATCCCAATATATAAACGACATCCGTTTTGACTTTTAAAAAACGGGTAGTCGTTTTGTAGAGTGAAAGTGGAAAAGAAGCTCCACCATTTCTACTTGTCATCCTTTGACGTTTCCACACCAACACCAACAAATCTCTCTCTCTCTCTCTCTCTCTAATGGCGATCTCCATGAGATCGGGAAGGAGACAACAACGAGGAGAAGGAGGAGGATTCCGAATAAGATTATCATCTCAGAGACGATTATTCCGTACAATTATCATAAGCCTTGTCTTCATCGCTGTTGTCCCTCCCATCTTTTTCCACTTCCGACTCAAACGCCTCCATCAGGTACAACAACTAACACTAACATACAAAACCTATATCTTTTTTTAATACTTGAGAAATTAATTGAAATGGGTTTTTGGTTTGGTTTATTATAGATACAAGGAAGAAAGTGTGGTTGGATGAAGGATCCACCTCTTGTGTGTGCTCATGGAGGTGACTCTACCAACGCCTTTCCCAACACGGTACTGACTCTCATGCAGAAATATCAAAACTGCGAGTATTTTTTTTAAAGAAACCTACACTAGCTAAAAATGATATCCCACACTAATATTTGTGCAGCAAATCTACTTATTTGACCTAATATTCTTGATTGTAGTGGTTTTTGCCAAAAGGTTCTTTGGAAACTTTATCATATGGGCTAGTAGATGTGATCATAAATAATTTGAGAAACCATGTAAATAGAACATGAAGGAATATCAGTTGGTTTTTGACAATTAAAGAGGCTTCAATAAGCATCAATCTCATTTACATGGCTCATAAAAGAAAGAAAGTGATTTGTTGTTTAATGTATCATTGTATTGTAAGCAAGGAAATATTACACCTGAGATGGGTATGCATTTGTCAACAAAAATGAGGATCCTTTTTATTTTTCTTTCCCTAGTAGATCATTGTTTTTCTATTAGTTCACCGATGTTGCATAAGTTTTATATGTTTCATATCATTCTTTATTATAATTATCAGAATAACCACCTTTTCTATCATTCTAATAACTCTAAATATGAATTGCAAAAATCTTGATTTGGTTGTTCAACTTATCATGAAAAGCAGATTGTTTTTATACTTGTGTAGCATTATTCCTTCTATTTGTAAATATCAACTAGGAAAAAAAAATTCTAACATAGGCTACTATGTGTAAGATAACATACTACAAGAGGAGCCAACCATTTTTAATTTTAAATTGAGCTACAAAAGTAGCAACAAGCACTAATAAGTGATCATTCAACTTGTATCACCAATGTATAGGGAAAATAATGCATACATGGTAGGTTCTTTAGAGAAAAGTTTTTAACTTAAGTGGTATTTATGTGTGGAAGCAAAACATATCTTTATCTATGATTCTATATATATAAATATATATATATATATATATATATATATATATATATATTTCACTATTGTAAATTTCAAAGTTTTTGTTTTAATATAAAAATATTAAAAATCAAAATAAGTACACTTGCTGCAAAGCCACTTCAAAGTTAAAACTTCAAATGCCCCAAATATACGACGTGAGGCCTGCTACTTCATCCCCTCCGATAAGGCTTGGGGTCTCCCATCGGAATCTTAACCCATCAACATCTCTAACTCCAAAACTCTAATTCCAAGAAAATTATAATTAAAAAAAAAAAAAACCCACAGCTATTGAATTTGAGATTTTAAAGAACACACACACACATATATATACACTATTCAATGATGATAATTATGTTGTTTACTTTATGCAGCAATTATTCAAGATACTATTCAATGATGATCATTAAATAATAAATAAAAAGAACAAAAGTGATAAATTGAAATACAAAATACTATACTATCCAATAGACATTGCAACTTTAAAAGAAAAAATATGTAATAAATTGAAAGAGAAAAATTGCTTTTATTCTCTATAATTGCATATGGTAATTAATTACAATAATTTCTAGGCTCTATATCATCTAATTCTTTAATTTTTTTTTTTTTTTGACTTTTTGGAGGTTTTAACATTTGAATTTTTGCGTTAATCTTTGCAGTATCTAAACCTGTTTGGAATTCCCAACTATACCGTAGATTATTCTTTTGAAGGTAACTCATTTTTCTCCTATATTTCTTTATTGTGTATTCATATATATATATATATATATATATATATTATTATTTCAATAATTTATAGGTAGTGATTTTTTTACAATGACTTTTGTCATCAACTTACTGTATTTGCTTTGTTGATCAATATTTCATTTTATTTTCATAATAAAATTTTAAATTGACATAGTTGTCATCAACAGTACTATGCTTGTTTAGGGAATGGTTCCACTGATCCAATTTATCCAAAAATGTATATCTTCAATTTTTGTGTGAGGTTTTATTATTTTATTTTATTTTATAGATAACTAAAATATGTTAAAAAAAGAATATCTATGTAATTTATAATATGTTAACCCCACAACGAGAACCCATTTTCCTCCTATCCTCAAGTACTTTGTGCATGGGAGATGCTAATTAAACTACCAATTTCATGCCCCAGGAGGGGTGGCCCAGTTGGGAGAGATTCTGCATGCAAGCACAAGGTCCCTTGTTCGAGTCATGGCGGGTACCGTGTGGGAGGAGGGTTCCTAGCTTGCATTGCGCCTCTCCTACTGGCTCTCTTGGGGTGCTAGGGTGAGGTCTGTGACGCCCCGGTCACAGTAGCTATGGCTCAATCGAACATTTCCTAGTGGGAGGGTGCCCCTATTAGGTCACACCTTGGGGGGTTAGTCACATATGGTCGCCCCCGCCCCCCCTTCTCGTTCATAAAAAAAAAAAATACCAATTTCAGATTCAACAACTTGATCCAAATATTGCACTGAACCGACTAGTACAAAAGTTTCACTAGGTAAGCTCTAGAGCATGCTGAGTTGATGATACAAAGATAATTTTTTTACAACCTTGGCAGGCAGACAGGAACACGTACAATCTTTGATGGAGAAAACACCAAAGATTATTTCTTGATGCCATTAGATGAGACCATCAAAGATGAGGATTAGACCAATAGAAAAAAAACATGAACATCCCAATATATAAACAACATCTGTTTTGACTTTTAAAAAACGGGTAGTCGTTTTGTTGAGTGAAAGTGGAAAAGAAGCTCCACCTCTTCTACTTGTCATCCTTTGACGTTTCCGCACCAACACCAAGAGTCCATTCTCTTGTGTTTAGACATCCTCCATTTTTTATGTTGAAAATAATGGATATGCCTTGACAAACATGAGAAGAAACTCTTGATGCACGTAAATTGTACTTCTCTAATTAATATACTTTCTTATTCCAAATTATGTGTGCACAAATCATCATCCTAAAAATGATGCATGAATCATTTCCATTTTGAGGAGATTAAAGGTTGTCGTCCACAGAAATGCTGTTACATATTGTTGATGCCCAATTTTAACAAAAGGACCTAGTGGCAGAAGAAACTCAACATTATGAAAAGGGTGGAGAAAGAAAGCAGTAAAGTAAAGACCATTAAGCAAGAATGATAGGAATAATGATCCACAGGCCCACATTATTGGCTACCATTCTATATATATAATAATAAGTAAAGCTGGGAGAAAATTCAATTAGATTTCAAATTGTAATTCAATTAGAGTTTAATTTTGCACTACGTATCCCATCTAATCTAAGTTTTTAAATTTTTGTACCAAGTGAGTTAATTCAATGTAAAAATTGGATTTTAATTAGAGTTTAATTTTGTGACATGTGTAAAAATTAGAGTTTAATTTATGAGCCTTTTTTTTTTTTTAAAGAACTAAAAACAATTCAAGTTTATAAGTCATATATATATATATATATTAGTAAGTAAAGTTAAGAGAAAATCCAATTAGATTTTAAATTGAAATTCAAAAGTCTAATTTTACGCCACATGTCTCATCTAATCAAAATTTTTAAATTTTTGAACCAAGTTAGTTTAAAATATAATGACAAAACATTAAATAAAAAATTTAAAAAAAAAATCTCTTGTAATAAAGATTCTTTTTATCCAAATTAGATTCTTATTTATCTTTGTCATTTTCCTTCATCCTTCTTCATTTTGCCATCAACATCCCTTCTTCATTAGTACTTGCCTCAGATCCAATCAATCTACATTGTAGTATACGACATTAGATTCATTATATATCTAATAATTTTACGTGAAGATGATCATAAAGTTACATGAGGATATTATGCCGTCAAAAACATCTATTTCTTATAGGTATGGAAAGCTGCTGCCACAATATCAACTACCACCACAACTCTAAAAGATATTGGATGGACATGTAATTTTTAATTTGGCATCATATTAGATTTTTTTTTTTTTTTTTAAATGTGTTAAAATTTTCCATTATACTTACTTTTCATTTCTTTTAGTTTTTGGTACTTCTCTTTCAATCTCTTCATCCACGAAGAATATGATTTTTTTTTTCATCTTGCATGAATATATACTATAGAATTATAGATAGATTGCGTAAGAGAATGTGTTGTGTGTATTGACATATTGTACACTCTTTTAAAAGTTATCATGACTTTTAAGTGAAAATTGTAGCGTGACTTTGCGTTAAAATCTCAATCTCTCACACCTTGTGTGTTTTTATACCCAAGTCCATGTATATTTCGGTTCCCTTTAGAATAGGCCTTCAATAGGTATTGTCAATAATGGCCCAAGCCCATTATCAGTCAAGACTTTTTCAAAATTGTTATATGGTTGAAATTAGAAACCAAATTTATAGCTCTTCCTTGTCTCTAGTATAATGATGGTGGTAAACTATTAGTATCCTAATCTAGTGGTCTCTCGTCATTTTTGGCTTTCAAAATTTGCTTCAATCACCATTCCTGACTAACATGTGTTTAGGTGTATAGTTGTGGCAAATAAGCATGAAGCATATCTTTAGGATGACTATCTTTGCTTTGATGTTATGCTTTTTGGGGGTGAAAAGAGGAATAATGAAAAAGAAAAAAGATTAAATAAATGTTTTTCATAGTTAAAATGATGAATCTTGGCTGTCAAAATTTGCTTCATCAACTATTTTTGGTTATCATGTGTTTAAGTTTAAAATTGTGACAAAAAAACACGGAGCCTAACTTTGAGATGACTATTTTTGCTTTAATGCTATGTTTACTTGAGTTGATAGGATGAAAGATGAAAAAGTAAAAGATAGAGGTTTTCCATAGTTAAAATGAGTGGCTTAAAATGATGAACTCCCCTTGCAATTTACCTATATATAATGGTGTTCTTCCCCCTTCATGCATAGATATCACTTACACTAGATCAAGCTAGTTTTATTTTCTACCAATGGAATCCTCTTCCTCCAAAATGAACTCTGCTCCAAAAAGTATTGAGAAAGAAGAGAATATGTTTGATCTAGAACCTGACAATAAATTCAGACAAATCTTGCCAACCATCCCAATAAAAAAGGGTTCTTGGTCGATGGATTTCTACCAGTATGAAGGTTTTTGGTACCCTTTATTCCATCTACCAGGAATGTTGTTTGCTCAAGAACATTTCAAGCCTCAACCCAACCAAGTGATTTTGAGTAGTTTTCCAAAATGTGGCACAACTTGGCTTAAGGCATTGGCTTTTGCCGTAATGACACGATCCTATGAAAGCGAGCCTACAAATCCTTTACTCTCAAGACTGTCACATGATTGTGTACCCTTTATTGAGTTTAATATTCGCTCAAGCCAACAAAGATTGAGTCTAGATGTTCCACTTGTGTCTACACACATTCCCTACACTTCCCTACCAAAATCCATTATAAATTCTAGTTGTAAAATTGTTTATTTATGCAGGGATCCAAAGGATGTATTTGTGTCTATATGGCACTTTTACAACAGGAATGTTTCTAGGGTATTTGAGAGCGAGCATGGAATCACCAGAGAGAAGGATGTACTTGAGGAGGATGTACTTGAGTCATTTTGTCAAGGATTACTTTCTTGTGGACCATTTTGGGATCATATATTAGGGTATTGGAGAGCAAGTTTGGAATCACCAGAGAGGATATTGTTTATCAAGTATGAAGATTTGACTAATGAAACTGTATATTGGGTAAAGAAATTAGCTCAATTTATTGGTTATCCTTTCTCTTTGGAGGAAGAAGATCAAGGTATGGTGCAAAAGATTATAGATTTATGCAGTTTTGAAAATATGTCCAATTTAGAGGTAAATAAAAATGGAGTGATGACATTGGAGATTGGAATCAAGAAAGATGAAGTCAACACATTCGAGTTCAAAAACAATATGTATTTTAGGAAAGGTAAGGTTGGAGACTGGAAAAATCATCTTACACCTGCAATGGCAAAACGAATTGATCAGATAACTGAGAAAAAGCTAAGTAGTTATGGCTTGACATGGAATGTCTGACCTAATGGATGAATAAGGAGTCCAAGCCACATTCATGGCTTCCATCATAAAATAATGCGACATCGAGATTTCTTGTAGTAGGTCAAATGGAAAAATGATCATTTTCATTTGTCTCAAAATAAAAGGGTTCCATTTCATGATCTCTATTATTTTAAAGGTAGGCATGATGTCATTTTATTTTAAATTAATTTTTACGTGTAAATTACTTAATAAGGTGAGGATATTTTTGTTAGGGACAAAGTTTGACTCTAAACATATTTGGAGCCAAACCTTTTCCATTTGTTAGTATATTACATTAATAAAATCACGTGATAATTTATATCTAATAAGTCAAAAAAAATTGGGTAAGTGTTAATTGGAAACCTTAATTGACCTCAAAACAATAAAAACTTGATGTATGTAGTCAACAAATTACAACTTTCAGTGCATCTTTTTGTCAAGAACAATTATGATTTTTGCACAATCTTAATAATTTCTTTTTTCCATTTTATCCATAACAACAAATAGCAATAGCCAAGAAGCTTGTGCGTAAAGCTGAGTGACCAAGAAGGAAATATGTAGTAATTCCAACTTCCAACCAAATTATTCTTCTTTCTACAAGGATCATCATGGATCCTCAAAATACTCTGTCTCCATGTTCAAAGTTAAAAGATCTATAAAATCAATGAAACTTAAAAAACTACCCCCTCTCCTCCAAGGAACATGACCAAATGCAATTCAAAATGTGTTCATAACCTGTAATGTAGACCACAACACCTACTTATATGTTTCTAGTAAATTGAGAGTGACTTTAGAGATTTATTGATGTATTAAAGACATATTAAGACTGATAGTAATCGGAAATAAAAGGTCAAACTAGATGAACACAACCTTTGTAATACATTCTCCATATATATGTGCATCCAAGGATAAAATTACTCAAGATATCTAATTTAATGCCTACAGCAAAAGAGGAGAGAGGAAAATATCAAAACTGCGGGTATTTTTTTAAAGAAACCTACACTAGATAAAAATGATATCCCACACTAATATTTGTGCAGCAGATCTACTTATTTGGCCCAATATTCTTGATTGTAGAGGTTTTTGCCGAAAGGTTCTTAGGAAACTTTATCATATGAGCTAGTAGATGTGATCATAAATAATTTGAGATACCATGTAAATAGAACATGAAGGAATATTAGTTGGTTTTTGACAATTAAAGAGGCTTCAATAAGCATCAATCTCATTTACATGGCTCATAAAAGAAAGAAAGTGATTTATTGTTTAATGTATCATTGTATCGTAAGCAAGGGAATATTACACTTGAGAAGGGTATGCATTTGTCAACAAAAATGAGGATCCTTTTTATTTTCTTTCCCTAGTAGATCATTGTTTTTCTATTAGTTCACCGATGTTGCATAAGTTTTATATGTTTCATATCATACTTTATTAAAATTATCAAAATAACCACCTTTTCCATCATTCTAAGAACTCTAAATATGAATTGCAAAAATCTTGATTTGATTGTTCAACTTATCATGAAAAGCAGATTGTTTTTATACTTGTGTAGCATTATTCCTTCTATTTGTAAATATCAACTAGGAAAAAAAATTCTAACATAGGCTACTATGTGTAAGCTAACATATACAAGAGGAGCCAACCATTTTTAAGTTTAAATTGAGCTACAAAAGTAGCAACAAGCACTAACAAGTGATAATTCAACTTGTATCAGCAATGTATAGGGAAAATAATGCATACATGGTAGGTTCTTCAAAGAAAAGTTTTTAACTTAAGAGGTATTTATGTGTGGAAGCAAAACATATCTCTATCTATGATTCTATATATATATTGTTCTTGAAGACAACCAGAGTAAAGTTCTGCACATAACCAACGTGCACAACATTGGAGCTTTTCAGCAACGATGAAACCGGGGTGGCAGACCTAATCAAGCTATTAGGGAATGAACCGCTAACGCCTTCCACAAGCATGGCACCAATGCCACCCGGGCTAAGAATGCGCTCGATCTCAAACACGAGCAATGCAGGGACAGAAACCTTATCGACATCCCTGGACAACACAAAATCGAATGAATTGTCCGCAAAATCGAGCTCGTGAACAAATTGCTTACGCTTAAGTGAGAAAAAGCGGTGCCTATAAACACCACCAGCATTGGAGAACCCCAAATCTTGCAATGTCAACACGGTCGCGGCAAACCCTTCTCCAATACAGAGAGCTTTCTCATTATATTTCAACAACTTCATACCCACTAGCTCTCTAACCACATGAATGGTCAAATTCACATTCTCCTTGCAATTCACCGATTCAAATGAGCCCCAAATCGGATTCAAGAACTGGGTGTAAACAAATACGTGTGGGAGGAGGGTTTCTAGCTTGCATTGCGCCTCTCCTGCTGGCTCTCTTGGGGTGCTAGAGTGAGGTCTGTGACGCCCCGGTCACAGTAGCTATGGCTCAATCCAATATTTCCTAGCGGGAGGGTGCAGGTCACACCTTAGGGGTTTAGTCATATATGGTCACCCCCGCCCCCCCTTCTCGTTCATAAAAAAAAAAAAGTACCAATTTCAGATTCAACAACCTGATCCAAATATCACACTGAACCGACTAGTACAAAAGTTTCACTAGGTAAGCTCTAGAGCATGCTGAGTTAATGATACAAAGATAATTTTTTTTACAACTTGGGCAGGCAAACAGGAACACGAACAATCTTTGATGGAGAAAACACCAAAGATTATTTCTTGATGCCATTAGATGAGACCATCAAAGATGAGGATTAGACCAATAGAAAAAAAACATGACCATCCCAATATATAAACGACATCCTTTTTGACTTTTAAAAAACGGGTAGTCGTTTTGTCGAGTGAAAGTGGAAAAGAAGCTCCACCTCTTCTACTTGTCATCCTTTGACGTTTCCGCACCAACGCCAACAAATCTCTCTCTCTCTCTCTCTCTCTCTCTCTCTCTCTAATGGCGATCTCCATGAGATCGGGAAGGAGACAACAACGAGGAGGAGGAGGATTACGAATAAGATTATCGTCTCAAAGACGATTATTCCGTACAATAATCATAAGCCTTGTCTTCATCGCTGTTGTCCCTCCCATCTTTTTCCATTTCCGACTCAAACGCCTCCATCAGGTACAACAACTAACACTAACATACAAAACCCATATCTTTTTTTAATACTTGAGAAATTAATTGAAATGGGTTTTTGGTTTGGTTTATTATAGATACAAGGAAGAAAGTGTGGTTGGATGAAGGATCCACCTCTTGTGTGTGCTCATGGAGGTGACTCTACCAACGCCTTTCCCAACACGGTACTGACTCTCACCCTATGTTTCTATTAGTATTAGTATTAGTAATGTTGTGTTTGTTTTGCTGATTCATTCTATGTAATGTAAATATTGCATTGCAGATGGATGCGTATCGTATTGCGCTTCATTCTAAAGTAGACTGCGTTGAGATTGATGTTTCTCGTTCTTTTGATGGGGTTTTGTTTGCTCTCCATGATAGGTACTTTTCGGATCATCTACCTTATTTGCTCTTTCATTTACCATTCTATCTTTACTCCTAACACCCATTAGACTTAGACAACTTAGGTTCAGTTAGGTTCCCCAAGCAAAAACAGTGTTATCTTTGTTAAAGAACAATTAAATTCAACTATGTGATTCAATACTCAATGCAATCGCGTATTTAATTTAATTGGCAAACATAAGGTAGTATATCACTTATGGTCCATTTGGATCAAGGAGGAGTAGAGTAGGGTTGGCCATAAATTAGCCTAATACTCGGCCAACTCGACTCTACTCTCCCTTGCTCTCCCTTCAATCCAAACAAGTCATTAAGGACTCTACTCCCCCTTGGTCTCCCTTCAATCCAAACAAGCCTTTAAGGAATTGTACCTAAGTTTTACCCAATTAAAAATTCTTGCCCTGTTGAACTACTTTTTATATCGTGGGAAGGCGTGTTATGCTTGGTTGTTGTGGTGATATGACTTAATGTGCAAAAATAATTTAGAATGGAATTGGAGGAATGTCTTGGATGTAGCATTGAAAATGATTACAAACATGCATCAAGTAATACATTGACATAATTATGTGGGTTAAATATGCTTAACATTTATAACAAGTGCATTACATGCAATATATTTGAAGAATAGTAATAAAGAAAGGTAAGCGTATCTAATACTGTCCAAAAAGTGTGAAACACATTCATGTTTTGGTATTTATTTTCCAGACTTTCATCCTTTGAATTAGCTACTTGGATATTTGATTCTCACATTACACAGGCAGGGATTTGCAGCGGATATCTGGAAACAGTACTTCTAAAGTAGGGTACTTGAGCATGAAAGAGGTGAGACTTGGTGCATTAACTTTCTTGTCAAAAATGCTAAGCAGCTCCTCTAGTATTTGCATGGTGAATCAATGTTTTTGTTGTCAATCTGCTAGTTAATGAATGTTGGTCACACTAACTGAAGCTGTAACTGTAAAATTATAAACATAGAATTGTAGATCAATGCTCATTTGGCTGGTTAAATTACCATGGACTGGACACCTGTTGAATTATACGGGGCAGACCAACTGAAAGGAACAGATTGATTTGTTCTTGGGGTGAGGCTAGCCAAGTTGTGCTGTTTTGATATTTTAACAGTAGTTTTATAGCACTAACATGTCCCAGTGGATCAATGTGGTTGTGGCCTGCATGCAAATGGAGAAGTTTCACATGAAAAAGCTAACAAACAAGATCATTCCTTTGTGAGGACTGAGGACCCTTATTTAGCTCAAGTATCAGCCTTTCTTCTAATATATAATTGGTTATGGTTTCATGAAGTTAAGTGTAGAAGGTATAATATACAATATTTTCCTCTCAATTTAAATGTGGGGCTTCACAACTGTAAAACTAGTAGTGCTTCAGGTGATTAACAGAATTCTTGACACCGAGTGAAGAGGATTTGCACAAGTTTTAACAATGATGACCTTTTGCCTTCAATAAATTGCTCCTATGTAACGTCTATAATTATACACCTAGGTCGTTTAAGGCAAAGCACGGACGTGGTTGGGAGGGTGCCGCACCCGAGTCCGACGCAGGACGTGGCGTCCGATGCAGTTGACCGCGCGTCGCTGCCGCGTCTGAGTTTTTTTTTTTTTCGGATTCGACCCGACTCGGCTCGATTCGCGCCGAACTGGGCTGATTCGGCCGGAATCGGGCCGTGTCGGCCATATCGGGTTGTATCGGCCAGCAACCGATACAGCCGAAACAGGCCGGAAACGGCCGAAACAGGCAGAAATCGGCCTTGAAACTCGCCGGAGCAGCCGAAATTCTGACCTCAGATGTGTTTCTTGCCTTCTTCTTTCTTTTTTTTGTGAATCAAGGTATATTAATGTGTTTTTTAAGAATATTTTAATAGTAAAAATATATAGAAAATATAAATAAAAATATTTTTAATAATTTTTTAATCACCGAGTCCCGCCGCACCCGCACCCTACTTTTTCAAAAATTGCCGAGTCCCTCACCCGAGTCCCGAAACGCACCCGTGCTTCATAGAATAAGGGGAATAGAGTGAACCATAATTAAGCTGATCTGTTCTGGAGGGAATGTAGTTTTGGACTCAAGCTAACTTCTATTGTCAGCCTCGGTTGGGCTTCATCAAGTGTCTTCTGGGCTTGGTTATAGTAATCTAGTATTTGCTTTCCACATGATCTGGTTTTATATGAAGCATGTGAGGTTGCCATATCCTATTAATATCAAGCAAAAGGGAATAGTTTTACTTCTGTTTGGGATTAATTTGTAGAATTCAATAAAAACTTATCTTTTTAGTTTTATCACAAAATCTCTGCATATATATTTTGTCTGAGTTTATGTAAATGAGAAAAGTTGACTGAGATTGTAATTTAGCTTATGGTTGTAGATAAAAGAACTAGGCCGTGCTAATCAATCTGCACAGATGTTTCTTCAAGAAAGCATTCCAACCATTGAAGATGCTTTGAAGGTATTTTCCTGGATTTTGTCTAATTCTCCCCCATTCACTAAAAAAGTTTCTCTTCCTATTTTCTCTCCAAAGTTTTCCATCCATCTATTTCACCTCTAAACAAACACACCCTAAAATAATTTCCATCTTCCTCTTTTTCTACGGTCATTGTGATAAACATATTTCGTCAATCTCGCTGCCCCTTTTGGTGTGGCTTATGACACTATTCATTGACATCTATCTGCATTTTCATTTATCTTATTGAAACTTTGTTGTTGAGTTTTCTCTGACCATCGTTCTAATGGATGCTCTTAGTTGATATCAAATTCAGTTCGGCAAGTGATTCTAGATGCTAAGGTTGGGCCTCCATCATATGAAAAAGGGCTTGCAAAGGATATTCTTTCTGTGGTAAGTTTTTTTGTTGTCTTTCACTTCGCCTGTTCCCTTATTTTGTTTTTCGCTTTCTAACTTACTACTATACATTTTTGCTTATAATGCATGGCATAAATATCTAACATATGAAACTCATTGTTTCACCCAACAAATATGAAGTTACCTTTTGGATTTGTTGTTTGCAAGCATTTAAGCTAAAAATGATTTTTGAAGTCATGTAACCTTCAGGTTTTTGTATGGAATTAGTAAGACCTAATCACCAAGCCCATCTTGTGCCTTCTTTTACAGGTTGAAAGGACGCATTGTAGGAATTGCCTTGTATGGGCTAAAAGTGACAATTTAGTAAGGGACGTAATTAAACTCTCACCGAATACTACAGTAAGAAGAAGTGATCTGTTTTGACATCTTCAGGATCTTATCCTACATAGTTATTTGATGTTATGATTAACTGCTTTGTCCTGTTTGCTGAATTCTTTAGTGCTTATAAGTTGGAGAAGAAGAACGCTAGGGGGGGAGGTGGGGGGGAGAGTGTAGGAGGGTTCATTGGAAAATACAAGTCCTCTTTGCAGTAAACATGGACCTGATTCAATTATTCCAAGCTCATTCAGGGTCCACCACAACTCTCTAATAGACTTTTAGCTTTTTACTATTGTGGGATTTGTTGCTCCAAATTAATGATCTTGTCCAGACATTCATTTTTATAAGTAATTATCATGATTTGGCCAATATAAAATTTTAGTCACTTTTCATGAATAGCCCGACTGGAACAGTTTTAGGATTTGAGACTTTGTTATTATTTTTGTGTGAAATCTACAGACCTTACACTGACATTGGAATTTTTTTATTATATATTTTTGTTGTTGTAAAGATTAGTTGTTGTACTTTTGTTGTTTAGATTATCCATGAATTACTTAACTGGTAAGACACATAAAGCTAGAGAGTTTGGTACAGAAGTTGGTGTTTTGGCTTTTGAGTTTGTTCTCCTTGCATGTTGAATGTGTTAGGTGTCATTGCAGGTGGGCTACATTGTCATGAAGGATCCTTCTACTGGACTAAGAACCAACTTAATGAGGATGAAAGGTGCTGGGGTGGTTGGTGTCTATCATCCTTTGATTGATGAAATGCTGATGAAAACTCTACATGGGTATGAAATTCCTTTGATGTATTAGTATTTGCAGGGTAGTCAGCATGTGCACAGTATGATTTCATGTTTTCCATTTGGGTTTAAGCAGGAGGAACAAAAAGGTATATGCCTGGACTGTTGATGATGTGGATTCTATGCAAAAGATGTTGTTTGAACGCGTGGATGCCATTGTTACAAGCAATCCGACACTACTTCAAAGTCTAATGCAAGATATTAGAACACAATGCCTCGAGGATGGTTTTTCGTTGTCACAATGACAATCATTTTTCAAGCACTAAAAGGCTTGACTTCCATTTTTGTGAATGACAGAATACGGTCAACATACTACATAGCTAGGCTTCATTAGTTACTTGGTTTGGTATTGAGTTTAGAATATTTCTCATGAACAGGCTGCTTGCTGGTATTTGATAAAAAAAAGTTAAGATTCAATCTGATAAAAAGAGTCATTTGTATGGCATTTTCCATATAGACTTGTTGTGAATCATTTGTTATCACCAGGGTGTGAGTCGACTTGAGTTGTCTTGTTCACAGCTCTCTCAGGTCGTGTGTTTTGTGTTTGCGTGACAAATTCTCTCCCTGGGCAAAATATTATAATGTGCTGCCAATTCAAATACTTGTAGAAAAAAGAATTTCATAAATTCCTTATCCTAAAGCTAAAAGGGTGTTTAGACACGTACGAAGTCAGCATTTTATTCAGATCAAATTGATGCAAGAGGAGAAGGCATCTCTTTCTATTAATTAATTGGAAGGTAGACTAGACGAGAACCCTTTACGGAACACACACACAAAGAACAGGAAAAAAAAAAAAAAAAGGTAACAAAGAGAATGACGTGCCTCACATCACGTCTTTCTATCTGGCCACGTAATTTTGGGGTTGTAATGTATGTCATATTTGTACATGTAGTACGCAAGGTATTTGTTTATCCATCAACTCCTCTATGAAGCGATGACAAAAAAAATCTCCGTCTCTTGTCCCCTCTATCTTAAGTGGGTGATTTCCCATTTTGAATAAGTGACGGTGCATGAACGAGTTTTGCTTGTATTAAGAATGGAAAACTATCCTTAACCTGGCTCAACCCTAACCTACTTTATTCCTACCCCTACACAAATTTTACCTACCCAAAAAAGAGGATGGAATGGGAGTAAGGGTAAGCACCCCTAATCAACCTAACCATACCTTATTCCATTGTCATCGCTATCATAATAGAATAGAATCTGTATATGTAATGGAAAGATTGTATTTTGTATTCCATATCTTGTGCTTGCATAGTATATTCAAGTGTTACAATTGTGTTAGACTCACATGCTATGAGAGAGAAAATATATGTACAAAAATACAAAAATACCTTATCCAATAGTAAACTCAACTATGAAATAAAATGATATTTTTCATGTAAATTTATATAAGTATATAACTCATTGAATTTATTTATATTTAACTAGCAACTATTGACAACATTTTTTACTTACAAAATAATGTGATAAATAGTTATTAATATAATATTATTTTCACATAAATTAGTATTGATACTATTTTTATCCCCATCAATTGCACCATACCACCTTCATAGTTGCGAAAAAAACATAAATAGATCAAATCCGTATGAATTGCAAGTGATAATTAAATATCTTTGTGGTGATTTAATTCTCAAGATTCAATCCTCTTACTATTGCGAAGAATATTTGAGCTAAATTGATATTTTTAGTGCTTTCATTGTAAACGTTTTAGAAATTTATCCTTCCCAAAAAAACATATATGTATATATATATAAACCTAATACCTTTAAAGTAGATGAATGGTTAATAAATACGGAAATTCAACTATCACACTTAAGAAGAAAATTCTATTGCAATTAAAGAGCTCCAATTAGAAGAGATGAGATGAGATCACAGTGAATCCATCAGTGGGGCCCAGTAGAGAATAAAATTGTAACCGTGGAACCGACCTCCGACTCGTTTCTTGGTATGGTACCAACCAACCAAAACAGCTTCTCAACTACAGCTGCCTGTTTCCGATCTTTTTAGTTTCAGTTCCCACTTCCCACACAACACAACACAAAACAAACACATCTCACTTCAAACTTTTGTTCTTATCTCTTGAGATTAATAAGAAATTGAGTTTGAAGCACGAAATGAGACAGTAAATTTTTTTTGGGAATTGTAAATAAAAAAAGATTCTCTCATTTCTGAGACAGATACTAAAATTTATTACTGCTTTTGTCGCACTTTCAAACCAAACAAAACAAAACAAAGCTTCAAATAAAAATAAATACATAATCATAAATATTTAAGGGTTCGGAAAATTCCATTAGCAGAAAAAGGAGGTGGCAATGGCAAGGCTTGCATTGGGTCCTTGGTTCCACAAGAACGTCGTCGATCCTCTCATCCAAATCCTTCGCAGGTACTCTTTTCTTTCTCACAGCAGTTTTTTTTTTCTTTTTAATTTGTTTTTGGAGAGGGTTTTTTTGAGTGTAATTGAATTGGAAATTGATGAGATTTTAATGGGTTTGTGCTTAATTGCTCATCACTGTAACTCTTTTATTTTTATTGTACATTTCCCATGCTTAATCTTAGTAATTTCTGGGGTAACAAGCATTGAATTTTCGGTTGAAACAGCTCAGAGATCTTTTAAAACAAAAAACAAAAATTATAATCGAAAGTTAATTTCTTTTTTGTGCATTCTAATTTTCCACGTTTGGACAATGATAAATCAGACATAAAGAAAGAAGATTTGAATTGATCTTAGTTTTAGTACTACTATTGTTTGATTATTTCAAGGTTATGTATTGGATCAGTTTATTTATTAGATCTTTTTAGCATTAGGAAATTAATTTGAAGTCATTTTGAGTAAATTTTACCTCTTTTTTTTTTTTTTTCTCAGGGGTGCTGAGCCGAAGCAATTGGCATTTTCTGCAGCTCTTGGCATTACCTTGGGGGTATTTCCCATTTGTGGTAATGTCTTCTTCATTTAGCTATCAAATTTATTTATTTGTCTTAAAAGTTATCTTATGGTAATACAACATAGTTGTCTGATTAGTCAGTATTAGTGAATTCATATTTGAGTCATGATTCATAGTTTATTGTGCACCAATTATACATTTTTGTGGAGAAAACAATAATGCGTGCTTGAAGCTATAGAGCAATGTCAGCATTCTTTAGATGAACATGAACTAACGTTTCATTAACAGGGGTCACTGTGTTTCTATGTGGACTGGCTATTGCATTGCTTGGATCCCGTTGCAATGCTCCAACTGTAATGCTGGCAAACTTTATGGCTACACCAATAGAGTTGAGGTACTTTGTGCATTTTCTTAACATCAGCTTAAATATGTTGTCATTATTGGTAATAGAGATCAATTTTTAGTTTGTATTCTGATTGCTGATATGTCTTGCTTTCTAGTCTGATGTTGCCCTTCTTGCGCTTTGGTGAAATTCTCACTGGTGGACCTCAATTTCCATTTACATCTGATGCTTTCAAGAAGGTTTTGACCGGCCAAGCTTCGCATGAAGTCCTCTTAAGTGTTGTCCATGCGGTAGGTAGCTAGACTAACATCCTCTAATATTAAGACTCTCTCTCTCTCACACACACACTCACACTTGCACATGCTTTTACGCCTCATTCACTCCCCTAGTGATATCTGAATTCAAACAAATTGGTATTTGAATCACTCAATCCTGTAGTAATGGCTATTTCTTAACATGTGTTCTTGGCATGCTGTATGCTCGTAATCCTTTTGCGCTTGATAATAGAGCAGTTAACTTCAATTGCCTAGCTGCAGGTGCTAGGGACTAGGGTGATCCAAAGTGTAACTAAATAGTTTCAAATGATTTGGTGTTACTAATGGGGCAAACTGGGAGTGTCTCAGGCTACAGTATCTAATGTTTTTAATTGCTTGGACAAAGCTGTGAATCATGGAAACAGTCATTGTTCGCATACAAATGCTTGAGTGCAATTTTTGATGGTCTTGCATGAAGTGGGTATTTTAACTTGTGTACAATTCTACAATTCTTCAACTCGCACTTGTGTAAAATCAGTGACCAAGTTGTCTCCTGAGTTAAGGGTTTCAACTGGAGGATTTAAATATAAAAATATAAATAAATAAATATATATATATATTTATATATATATAAAATTCTTCATGAGTATTTTAACTTAAATGAAACAATGTTAGTGTTGATTGATTTGATTTCCTTGGCAAGACTGGTTTTTGCTACTCCAGTGCCAGGGTAAAATTATCCTGCTGATATACTAAGTTAGATTTGTTGTAAATTTTGTTTTAATTTAGTTGCTGTAAAAATATTTCTGAATATGTAGCACTGATTCCTCTACCAAGGAAGCCATGTTAGAGTCACTGATGCGTCTTGGACACTAGTTTAACATACTCTAGACATCTCTGTCATTCCTGAATCTTGTTTCGGTTGTACAAGTAATGAGTCACAACTAATATAAGTCACAATTTGGAATTTGAAAACAATAATTGTAGTGACCCAAAAAGGGGGGTCTTGCATTCCATGGAATCCCACATCGTCTAGGGAAGCACATGAGAATGTGTTTATAAGGAATGACCTCCCCTTAATGTGTAGAGGCCTTTTCCCCAGCGCAACTTGGGGAAGAACAAAACCATGAGAGGTATGGGCTTCAAAGTGGACAATATCTACATAGTTGGGGTGGGGCCGTTACAGATGGTATCAGAGCCATGCTCTAGCCGGAAGTGTGGGCCCTGCACGTGAGGACGCGTGTGCCCGTAAGGGGGGTGGATTGTAGTGACCCAAAAAGGGGGGTCTTGCATTCCATGGAATCCCACATCGCCTAAGGAAGCACATGAGAATGTGTTTATAAGGAATGACCTCCCCTTAATGTGTAGAGGCCTTTTCCCCAGCGCAACTTGGGGCCGTTACAATAATTCTTTTAGTGGGGTGCTCTTTCAGGCTTTTGAGCACTCTAATCACATGCTATTTCATTTTTCTCTGAGCAGGGTGCTACATAACATGATGGCATTACTGTTAGTAAAGGTAGTCTGTTTTATTCATGATCAAAACACGACCACATTTTTTTATCTTTCCTTTGCTTTAAATTGTTTTTAATCAATTCTTATACAAACCAAAAAAGAAGAAAAAGAAAAATCATAGCAAGAGTTTCACAGACTGGACTTGGCACCTATTGTCAGTGATGCTTTAAGCCGTTAACTCTGGTTGCTTAGCTTAGTTTCCCTGTCCAACTTAGTTGCCTGTGCATAGAGCTAGTCATAGCCACCAACGAAATTTGACAAAATTACAAAGCAATAACTGTATGGGATACTACTTCTAACAAAAATAACTGTATGGGATATTGCAGTTTGACCAAATGGTTATGGTTTGGGAGCTCATAGGAAGATTAACATGTAATGATAATGTAGTTATGTGTTGATCAACACATTCATCAACCTATTATATTTTCAAGCTTGAACTTACTAAAACAAAGTAAAATTTTGAAGCTTGAGCATTTCAGTCCTGACCTAATGACACTGTTATCTGAAAAGTATTCGTCTATCAATCTTTGCAGTTGTTGGGATGGCTTGTTGCGGCACCTTTTATATTGGCCACACTCTACATCATCCTTTTACCATGCTTCAAGTTTTTGGTTAACAAGTTCAGCTCTGTTCCATTAAGCCCAAAGAAACCACTTCATTCACTCTCAGATGTCCAGCTGAAGGTAAGGGATGTCTGATTAAACTGTAATAAGCAGATTTTCATTCATCCATCCCATCAACAGGGAACAGTAGTCATTTGTTTTTAGCCTAATTGATGTACATAAAACCCTTTTATGTTCAAGGTGTACAAAGAAATTTGCATTGGTATTGTTATCATATTGATGAGCTTCTTCTACCAAATACTGTATCATTTGGATAAAAATTTAATGAAAGTATGAGATTGATTTGCGATTATGACAGGAAACTGATGCAAGTCTCAATATTGCCCAGCATCGTCACATGTATTCCATGTATTCCTATGCACAACACCTATTTCATCGAAATGCTCATTGAATTACTGGTGATTTTTAAGTTGGACACAGGCTGATGCTTACATTGTACATTGTCTCAAAACACACTAGAATGATCATGGTCATGATAGGCACTTTTGAGGACCAAGGAGCTGCTCCACTCTTTTATTGTCTATATATGATAAGTACTTTTTCAGTTTTGGATTACATACCAAACTCAACTTGTTATTTAAAAAGGTTATGATATTATTATGAAATAGATTTCCTGCATCAAATTATCATTACGACATTTCTGGTTTGTTGTTGTCAAAGTCCAAAACGAAGGTTTCAAACAATGGTTTGGGGACAAGGAGCGTTGGGAGTAGGGGGGTTATGGTTTCAACAAATTGCACTATTGTTTTTCAATTTTTGAAACGAATTGTTTGGTTGCAAAGTGTATTTAATCTCGCTTGAGAAGCATTATATATTATATAATAAAAATTGGGGCTAAAAGTCGCGATTGCACCAAATTGCATTTTTTAGATAAGAACAAACAACTTATTTGTTCTTATCAACTACTATTAGTGGTTTTTTTTTTTTTTAATAAAATAAAAACTTCTTGTTAGTGTTTTAACAAAAAATGTAACCTATGTACGTATCAACTTTTTATTTTTTTGGTTTTTTATATTTTCAAAGGCTTAATTTTTTTTTATCGGTACTTAAAAAAAAAAAAAAAAAAGTTCTTTCCTAGTTAATTTTACATTTGGTTGATAATATTTTGATAGACATAATAGTATTTACGTTTTTTTTTTTTAATTTAATTCTATCCTATTTGATTTTGGGTTTTGTTGATATGTTATTAACTTTTGATTTTTTTGTTATTTTAAATATAGGGCTCTTTTGTTCTTATCCAGCCTACATTCTAGAATTTGAAATGAAATAGCCATATTAGCATCAACTCAAAATCTATTTTGCTTCTAAACAACAGAACTATCCAAGTGCTAAAATATCTTTCAAGATTCCACTTGCATATGTTATTAACTTTTGATTTTTTGTTATTTTAAATATAGGGCTCTTTTGTTCTTATCCAGCCTACATTCCAGATTTGAAATGAAATAGCCATATTAGCATAAACTCAAAATCTATTTTGCTTCTAAACAACAAAACTACCCAAGTGCTAAAATATCTTTCAAGATTCCACTTGCATTTTTTAAAATTGTTATCTAACATAACTTTTTTAAAAATAATAAATTCGGATTTAGAATAGGTGCTTTCCACCATAGTTTTAAAAATTGGATAGGACCGATTGGCTCAATTAGGAGTTGGACCCTAATTCAGTATGGTAAAAAATCATGAAAACTTGGAATCACACCATTTTTTGGTTCTTTGATTATTCCAGTTTTTAAAACCATACTCTCGATTCAAACTTGTCTTTTTCCATTCTTAAGTGCACAAAATGGATAAAGTTTCTCTGACCTAGGGCTCCACGAAACCCTAGCCACCAGTAGAATACGTGCCTGCTTCCTTGAGCGAGGCTTGCTTGGTTTTCTTCTTTGAGTGGGGCTGTTGTAGTGTTCTGGTTAGCAACATGTTTACTCTGCTAGTCTGGTGTTGGAGTGTTCTGGTTAGCATCGTGTTTCATCTGCTAGTCTGGTGTTTCGCTAGTATAACTATTATGGAGGCCTTGTCCAACATGTGGGAGAAGTTTTCGCTGACTGAATCAGGTAACAAATATCAAGTGCAGGACAGTGGCCCTGTAGGACAGTACTTACTTGCAGCAAGGTTCTTTACGAGTCGTGTATTGAACATGGAAGCCATAGCGCGGACTTTTAAACTCCTTTGGCATACTAAAAAGGGTTTTGAGGTTCGTGATATGGGTGATCACAAGGTTTTGTTCGTTTTTTCAGAGGCTTCGAATGTCGACAGAGTTTTATTGGGGGAGCCATGGTCTTTTGATAAATCTCTGGTAGCTTTGAAAAGGGTACAACGGCACACTGATTTGAAGGGTCTAGTATTCGAATCCGCAAGCTTCTGGATACAGGTCCATGATCTACCTCTGAACAGTATGACTTTGGGAGTAGCTAAGGATATCGTTTCAATGGTAGGAACGATGATCAACTGTGAGGCAGAGGATGAAGAGTATGTGGGGGGAAACTTCATGCGAGTTCTGGTCATTATAGATATCACAAAACCGCTTTGCCAAGGTCGAAAACTTGGATTGAGTAATGGGGATGAGAGTTGGGTTAGTTTTAAGTACGAGTGTTTGCCAAATGTATGCTATTGGTGTGGACACTTGACTCATCATGATAGGGAATGCTCTCTATGGCAAAAGAGGAAGGGGACTTTGAAGGAAGGAGACCAATAGTTTGGATCATGGCTACGGGCTACCACTCCAAATTTTGCAAAGAAGACAATAGTCCGTGTTGAGGGGTATGAGGAAGGGGGAGATGATCATACTAGGCATGAACCGAGTCACAGGTGGACTGACCTAGCAGGTCACGTGGATTTGGAGACTGGTTCGGATGGTAATGTACAAGTTGATGAGCTGAGCGGCCAAGGTAATGTTGGTGGGGATACAGTGGACAATGTGAGCGAACATGTAGAAGTGCAAGTGGGTCTCAATTCTATCACTGTTGGCCCTGAGTTTGTTAGCTCGATGGAATGCTTAGTTCCAACTAAAATAGTGGAGCAACCCAGTCAGGTTTTTCAGGCACAATTGGACTCTATTGATAAGGATTTGGCACGATATGATATAGTGGGGGAGGGTGGAGGGTGTGACTTGAAGGCTCAGTTAGGAGGGGTGGGTTCTAAGGTGGTAGGCTCGGCAAAGTTTCTAAAAAAACTTGTTTACCCAGACCGAGCCATGCAAAAATATTCTAAGGGATTCCAAGCCCAATCAAGTGGTACGACATGCTACTTTAGCACCTATTGCGGCTTGTTCAGCTAAGCGCATGAGGTCAGAGTCAGAAGAGGAATGGGCAGAGGGGTCTGATTGCAGAAAGAAGAAGGTAATTTGTTTTGATAACTCAACGGTGGAGGTTGCTGAGCAGCCCAGCCGATAGCCATGAAACTCTTAGCATGGAACTGCAGGGGGCTTGGGAACCGCCGTGCAGTTCAAGAGCTTATAGACATTGTACAAGCACAAGATCCCATGATTGTGTTTTTGTCAGAAACATGGTCAACTAAGGAAAAGATGAAATGGGTTCGGGATAAGATATCTTTTGATGGGTGTTTTACGGTAACTATTGATGAAAGAGGGGGTGGTTTGACTCTTCTTTGGAAAGCAGGAGTTAATGTATGGGTTAATAGTTTTTCTAAGTATCATATAGATTCTATTATTCATGGTGGTTCAGATCAGGCGTGGAGATTGATTGGGTTTTACGGAGAGCCTGATACTAGTCTTAGGAGTGAGGGATGGAATATGTTAAGGATGCTAGGCTCGAAGCCGCAACTACCTTGGTGTTGTTTTGGTGACTTTAATGAGTTATTGGAGGTACATGAAAAATGGGGTGGACCACCTAGAGCTCACCATTTAATGCAGAATTTTCAAGAGGTTTTGGATCATTGTGGTTTTGTAGACTTAGAATTTTCGGGACCGGAATTCACTTGGCATGGAAGACGTGGTGGGGAGCTGATATGGGAGAGATTAGATAGAAGGGTTGCAAATTATGAGTGGTTGGCTAGATTTCCTACTGGGAGGATTAAACATTTGAATTGTTTTACTTTTGATCACTGGCCGATCCTCCTATCCTTGGATGCGAGTGGAGAGCATAAAAAATGGAATAGAAAGCCTTTTCGTTTTGAGGCAATGTGGGTGTTAGATTCTGGATGTCGTGATGTGATCACTAGAGCTTGGGATTGTACTCCTGATGGTACTCCTATGTTTGCTACTGCATAAAAGCTGAAAAGATGTAAACAAAGTTTGAAAGTCTGGAGTCGAGAGCACTTTGGCAATGTTAAGAAGCGCATAAAGGAGTTGAAGGATAGGTTATGGAGGGCAGAGGATGATTCGACCAGGTCTGGAAATTTTGAGGAGGTGGATTGTTTAAAAAGGGAGTTGAATGTTCTATATGATAAGGAAGAGAAGATGTGGCAGCAGCGGGCTAGGGTTTCATGGTTGCAACATGGCGATCGCAATACAAAATTTTTCCATGGTACAGCAACCCAAAGGAAGAGAAAGAATTTCATTAAGGGGATGCATGATAGGAATGGGGTGTGGCAAGAAGGGGATGAGGTAGTTTCGGCCATGCTAGTGGACTTCTATTCTCACCTCTTCTCTTCTTCTAACCCTCATGATTTGGATCGAATTTTGAGTGGGGTTCAACCTGTGGTATCTGATGAAATGAGAGCAGATCTTGATAAGCCTTTTTCTAGTGAGGAGGTCGGTCAGGCAATCAGGGAGATGGCCCCGCTAAAAGCTCCAGGACCGGATGGTATGCCACCTCTTTTCTTTCAGACCTACTAGACTGAAGTAGGTATGGATGTTACTCAGGCTATGCTATCTTATTTAAATTCTGGGTCTATTCTCAAATCTATAAATCATACTTTTATTGCTTTGATCCCAAAAGTTAACAATCTGGAAAGAGTATCTGATTTTAGACCTATTAGTCTCTGCAATGTTATTTATAAAATTATTAGTAAGGTGATTGCTAACCGCCTTAAGCCCATGCTTAACTCAATCATTTCAGAGACTCAGAGTGCTTTCATTGTAGACAAATTGATTTCTGATAATATTTTAATTGCTTTTGAATCTCTACATCACATGAAGTCCAATTGCACAGGGAAAAAAGGTTTTATGGCCATGAAGCTTGATATGAGTAAAGCTTATGATAGGGTAGAATGGTGCTTTCTAGAGCAAATCCTCCTCAAATTGGGTTTTCAGGAGTTATGGGTGGCTTTGATAATGGAATGTGTTACCTCAGTGTCTTATTCTATAATGGTGAATGGTGAACCGAAGGGTCTGATCAAACCTTCCAGAGGATTGCGTCAAGGGGATCCCCTTTCTCCTTATTTGTTCCTTTTTTGTGCGAAAGGGCTGAATGCTCTTCTGAGACAAGCAGCGGCAAATGGTGATATCCACAGGTTCTCTTTGTGTCGAAATGGGCCTAAACTTACCCATCTATTTTTTGCAGATGATATATTGATTTTTTGATTTTTTGTAGGTCTACCTTGGAGGAATGTGCTAAAATCCAAGAGTTGTTTGCTGTGTATGAGACTGTTTCGAGTCAGATGATTAACAGGGAGAAACAACCTTATTTTTTAGCAAGAACACAGATGCACAAGCTCAAGAGGCTATTAAAGTGGCATTTAATGTTCCGGCCATCCAGCATTATGAGAAGTACTTGGGGCTGCCATCTTTTGTTGGTAGAAATAAAAGGGCCTGTTTTACGCAGATTAAAGAAAGGATCTGGGCTAAAATGCAAGGTTGGAAGGAAAAGCTTCTGTCTCAAGCTGGTAAGGAAGTGATGATCAAGGCAGTGGTTCAATCTATACCGGCCTACTGTATGGGTGTCTTCAAGCTTCTGGTTGGTCTATGTAAAGATATTGAAGCAATGATTCGTAAGTTTTGGTGGGGTAGTGGTGACTCGAAGAAAATCCATTGGGTAAAGTGGAGTTCTCTTTGCTCCTCAAAATCAATTAGAGGGATGGGATTTCGGGATCTTCAAAAGTTTAATAACACAATGTTAGCAAAACAAGTGTGGCGACTTATTCACCAAAAGGAGACCCTTCTTTTTAAAGTATTTAGGGCGAAATATTTTCCAAATGGCTATGTTCTTGATGCTCCTATTTCACCAAAATGTTCCTATGCATGGAGGAGTATTTTGCAAGCTTGTGATGTAATAAATAAAGGAGCAATTTGGCGAGTTAGGAATGGGGAATTGGTTGATATTTGGAGACATAGGTGGCTACTTGACCTGCACCACAGCAAAATTATTTCTCCTCGAGCCAATACCTCTGTAAATCAGGTTAGTGAGCTTTTTGTTCCCTACACAACAACCAGGGACCTGGGTAAATTGGCCCTTTGTTTTTTGCCTTGGGAAGCTGAGATAGTTAGCCAGATTCAGGTTTGTACGATTGGGGAGGAGGATGTGCTCATTTGGCCGTTGACGGCGGATAGTGAATATAGTGTTCGGAGTGCCTATCACTTTCTTGTTGCTGCCGAGGACTGTCTTGCGCCTGGCTCATCCTCGTTGGTTCATGATCATGCTGTGTGGAAGAAGATTTGGAAGATGAAGGTGCCTAATAAAATCTGGCATTTTATCTGGCGTGCTGCAAAGGACTCGCTTCCTACAAAGGTGAATTTAAAGGCTCAGCATGTACCTGTGGATGATGTCTGTGAGGGGTGTGGGGATTACTTGAAGTTGACATTGCATTTCCTGTGGCTTTGTGATCAAGCTCGGGCTGTTTGGATGTCAGGTCCGGAGTTCTAGTTTCTGATTCGGAAAGGATGCAGGTCATTTGTTGAACTTTTAGAGCATCTGTTCAATGAAAGGACGGGCTTACAGGTGGCTTTGTTTGCCACAATTTGCTGGTGTTTGTGGGAGCGGAGAAATCGGATTAGAGTGCGACAAACCTCATGGCAGATTCACGAGATTGAAGACCGTGCGAGAATGATGGTCCGTGAATTCTTGGATGCCAATGATCAGGAGCAGCAACAATCTGTGCGTCGTCCTTCAGCTCGTTGGTCACCTCCACCTGCTGGCACCTACAAAGCTAATTTTGATGCTGCGTTATTTGAAGAGCTGCACTATGCAGGACTTGGCGTCGTGTATCGAGATCATTCAGGCCAAGTTATTGCTGCCTTGAGTCAGAGGATTGGTCTACCCAGTACAGTGGAGATAGCTGAAGCCTTGGCTGCCAGACGAGCTATGGAGTTTGCCAGAGAACTAAGCCTTTTTAATGTCATATTGGAGGGTGATTGCCTGCGGGTTGTGAGAGCTTTAAACGCTTCTGGTGGGTGCAATACTTTGTATGGCCATGTAGTCAATGAAACTAAGAGGTTAGGGGCAGCTTTGAGGCACTGTAGTTACCAGCATGTTGGTCGGGATGGGAATAAATTAACTCATTGTTTAGCTAGGAAAGCAGTTTCAACTGCAGATATTGATGTTTGGGTAGAAGATCTACTTGGGGATTTGGATGCTGTGTTCCAATCCGACTTGTCTTAATTTGTTTTCTATCTTTAATAAAACTACGCTTACATTCTTCTCCACACAAAAAAAAAAAAAAAAAAAAAAGTGCACAAAATGGATTAGATTGGATGACATGGACCGAATTGGACCAAAATGGATCAAATGGACCGAAATAGACCTAATGGACTGAAGTGGACAGAAATAGTCCAAAGTGGACCGAAGTAGACCCACTGGACTGAAATGAAGCAAAGTGGAATGAAATAGACTCAATGACCGAAGTGGATTGAAATGAACCGAAATTGACCAAAGTAGACCTAATGGACCAAAATGAACCGAAAGAACCAAAATTACCAAATAGACCAAAATGGACCAAAACTGTGCAACGAGACTAGTACTGGTCCTTATCTATTTATTAAATACTAAGCCATGCATGATTCTATTATTAAAGAAAAAACCTAAAAGTATCTCCAACAGTTTTTCCAAATTTTTGTATTGTTTAGAGAATGAACAATAATATTTAGCTTTTACCTATCCACTTTTTTAAATACACTTTTTAACAGATTCTCTATTTCATTTAAATATTATTTCTTCATTCATTGTTTATTCTTTTTTTAATCATCATTTATTCTTTTTTTAACAACTACATTTTTCAATAAGAAGTGTTATATTCAAAACATTTTACGCAATAATTTCACAACAAAATTTATTTGGAAAGTTGTTATTAGTTCTAATTTGAACCCACTACTGAAATTATTTTTTTACTCACCAATATTATCTAATAAAAATCCATTACTTAAAATTTATTGTGAAAATATTGTGATAGCATTTCTTAATTGCAATTTCTTTTTTTTTATATTATTTTTCCCTTCACACTATCTGGACACGTTTCTTCTTCTTTTTTCTTTTTCTTTTTTTTTTTCTCTTGGTTTTTTCTCCACCACCCACGTATCCCACTCCTTTCCTCTATCTACCTTCTTTTTCTTTTTCTTCTAGCTCATTCCGGATCATTTCTTCAGCTCTCTCTCTCTCTCTCTCTTTCTCTAGCTCTCTCTTTTTTTACTTTTTCTATTTCTACTTCTATTTTCTTTCCTCTACAGCTCACACACACACACAGCCGACATGGCCTTCGTCTATCTTTTTTTTTTTTTTTTTTTTTTGCACTTTGTTGTTACAATGGAGCTTAGAAAGGCTTTCATGCTCTTGATCTGTTGTTTTTGTTTTGATTTTAGATTTTTTGTTCTAATTAAATTTGTATTTTTCCCTGTTCTTGATCTGTTATTGTGTTTTGATCTGTTATTGTGTTTGTGTTTTGATTGTGTTACCATTTGAGAGAGAGACAGATGAACAAGGAAGAGAGGAGGAAAGAGAAAGAATATTTTTTTTATTCAACCGGGTATTTTTTTAAGATAAAATAATGGTTTGGAGTTACTACAGTGTTCTCTAAATTAAGAGAATTACTGTAGCAACTCCAAAAAAAAATTGGAGAATTTGTGTGTTTAGAGAAGCTGTTGGAGCGTGAACAGTAGCTGTTGGTGGTCCAAAAATAGCTTTACAGTGACTGTTGGAGATGCTCTAAGCAATGATATGTGCAATGGCCTGATGTGTAAATACTGTGGAGATTTTTTTATTGATCATTTACCGTTTTTTTTGAGAATCTTATTGGTCATTTACTTCATTATCACAAATTTCACTAATATTCAATAAATTCATATATCTCGAGGTATGAAAGATTGAAAGTATCCACCCCTTAAGAGAAAGCACATTCAACGATTGTACATTAAGAGCTTAAACACAAGATTCTCTTCTCATATTCTATAGTTGTATCGTATCAAATATTTGCACATTCAAGAAATTACGATGAGTTTGTATGGAAAATGAGAAATGACCTAGATAATAATCCTTTAATCGGGGAATCAATCAATTCTTTCACTTCAAAACTGACCCTAAATATTGTGAACGTGCCATATTTAAGTGGTAAATTGGATCACCTTAAAAGTCAACCAATTTACATGAGCTCATGCATGTACTCACCGTTGATTTCATCTCGAACAAAAAACTTTCATAGTAATAATAATAAAAAGCTTATCGAACAATTCTTTATTTCAACTCTAGTGCAGAGAAATATTAGGAGCTTTATTATACCTTGGGATTCTCTTCTCGTATAAATTCCATAATTGTAGTGTATCATAATCAAATATTGCACATTCAAGCTTTATACATGGATAAATTGTAGGAGATCAAAGTCATTAATTACTTGAATATACAATAAATGTCTGTTATATTTACCTTATATAGTTTAGATTTTATTGATCCTTTGCTAGTATATAAATCCAGTCAATGCTCCTTGTCCTCCACGTATCAAATATTTTTCGTTCGTATATTTTAGAGTTGGTTATATTTACCTCAAATAGATTTTATTACCATGGTGGGAAATACTTATTTTCCAATTCTACAGCCAAATGTATAAATGGAAATAATTATTACATTACAAGACATCGATACTACATCTTATATTTTCCTAATGTAATTTCTATTCGTGTTACCAAACATCACTAATCCTTTGCTCCTATATAAATCTGGTTGAGGCTCCTTGTCCTCTACATCACTACTCCTTTGCTCCTATATAAATCCGTTATCCTCTGTTCTTCCTCTGCCTTTTCTCTCTGTTTCCTCCTCTGAAATCCCTGAGTCATGTCAATCCCTAACAAATATTTCGACTTGTCTAATGGTACCTTTAGTGTCAAAGGTGTGCCTTTGCTCTCTGAAGTCCCCACCAATGTCTCTTTCAGTCCACTTTCTTCAATCTGTCAATCCTCTGATGCTCCACTTCCCCTGCTCCAGCGTCTCCTTTCTCTGTCTCACAAGGGTGGATTTCTTGGATTCTCTAAGGATGAGCCATCTGATAGGTTGATGAACTCCTTGGGTAGTTTCACTGGTAGAGACTTTCTAAGCATCTTTAGGTTCAAAACATGGTGGTCTACCATGTGGGTGGGTAATAGTGGCTCAGATTTACAAATGGAGACCCAATGGGTGCAGTTTGATGTCCCAGAGATAAGTTCTTATGTTATAATCATACCCATCATTGAAGGAGGTTTTAGGTCTGCTCTTCATCCTGGCTCTGATGGGCATGTCATGATTTGTGCAGAGAGTGGTTCAACCCAAGTGAAAGCATCAAACTTTGATGCAATTGCTTATGTTCATGTGTCTGACAATCCCTACAACTTGATGAAAGAGGCCTATAGTGCTGTTAGGGTCCATCTCAATACATTTAGGCTCTTAGAAGAGAAAACAGTCCCTAATATTGTTAACAAATTTGGGTGGTGCACTTGGGATGCCTTCTACTTGACTGTAGAGCCTGCTGGTATTTGGCATGGAGTAAATGATTTTGTCGAAGGTGGTGTCTCGCCGCGGTTTCTCATCATTGATGATGGCTGGCAAAGCATTAATTTAGATGGTGAGAACCCGAATGAGGATACCAAAAATCTTGTTCTTGGTGGGACTCAAATGACAGCTAGGCTTCATAGACTTGATGAATGTGAGAAGTTCAGAAAATACAAGGGTGGTTCCATGTTGGGTCCTGATGCTCCTTCATTTGATCCAAAGAAACCAAAGATGCTAATATCAAAGGCAATTGAGTTAGAGCATGCTGAAAAAGATCGTGACAAGGCAATCCAATCTGGAGTTACTGATTTGTCTGGGTTTGAAGCCAAAATTCTAAAGTTCAAACAGGAGTTGAATGAGATGTTTGGTGGAGAAGAAAGCAGCAATGTTTCGAGCCAAGAAGGCTGTGGGAGCTTTTCTTGCAAGGCTGAAACATATGGAATGAAAGCTTTCACAAGGGATTTGAGAGCAAAGTTCAAAGGTTTGGATGATATTTATGTGTGGCATGCTCTTTGTGGTGCATGGGGTGGTGTTAGGCCTGGTTCAACCCATCTTAGTGCAAAGGTGATTCCATGCAAAGTCTCTCCTGGGCTCGATGGGACAATGACCGATCTTGCTGTGGTGAAGATCGTCGAAGGTGGGATCGGGCTTGTTCATCCTGATCAATCCGAGGATTTCTATGACTCTATGCACTCCTACCTTGCCAAAGTTGGTATTACAGGAGTGAAAGTTGATGTCATTCATGTACGTCTTTTTTTACAACCCCAATTTTCTATTTCATATTTTGTAATTTTTATGTGTCTGAATAATCTGTACTTTATTTCATATGCAGACTCTTGAGTATGTGTCCGAAGAATATGGAGGCCGGGTGGAGCTTGCAAAGGCTTATTACAAAGGGCTGACAAGTTCTATTTCCAAGAACTTTAAAGGAAATGGACTCATCTCCAGCATGCAACAATGCAATGACTTCTTCTTCCTTGGGACAAATCAAATTTCTATCGGAAGAGTCGGTAAGAGAGTCCAACAAAACTCTACGTACAATGGATAGGATTTTTTCAGTGTCATTAATAATTTAAGTAGATATTAAAATAGCGGAGTAATAGTTAGTTTTTGTTACAGGCGATGATTTCTGGTTCCAAGATCCAAATGGGGATCCAATGGGAGTGTATTGGCTACAAGGTGTACATATGATTCACTGTGCCTATAACAGCATGTGGATGGGGCAGATCATACAACCTGATTGGGATATGTTCCAATCAGACCATTTGTGTGCCAAGTTCCATGCAGGATCAAGGGCCATTTGTGGCGGTCCGGTCTATGTGAGTGATTCTGTGGGAGGTCATGATTTTGATCTAATTAAGAAGCTTGTGTATCCTGATGGTACCATTCCCAAGTGCCAGCATTTTGCTCTCCCAACAAGAGACTGCCTCTTCAAGAACCCTCTTTTTGACCAGAAGACCATTCTCAAAATTTGGAACTTCAACAAGGTATCAATTTCTTCGATAATTGCTTTACTAGGAAAGAAAATGAAAAAAATTTCTTACTAAAAATGTTATTTCAAGAATTTCCAAAAACTGAACATCCTATGTTAATACAGTATTGCATCTAGTGACATAAATTTTGGATGCATGCGACAAAGTATTGGATCAAGTGACATAAATTACTGCATCTTTGACATGACATATTTGTTTCTAACCTCTAGGCTCTTACGCTTTCGGTTTGTGCCGACCACCAATTAGTGACCTTTTCCAAAAAGTGGGAATAGGACTTGGTGTCCACCTGTCCTCTTCAAAAAAGTGGGAATATTATATTAAAGGAAATGAGTGTCACGTTATTTGAATGAAGTGGTATTGTTGGTTAAAACTTTTTTATCTTTTATGTCGGTATTGGTTAAACCTTAAAAAGAAAATGCTAATAGATGTTCTTAGAGTATTGATTAATAATTTATTTAAAGAAAATTTTTATAGAAAAAAACAATTAATATTTGAGAAATGTTAACGAATACTCTTAGAGCATTAATTAACAATTTATTTAAAGAAAGTTTTTATATAAAAAGAAAAAAAAATGTTTTGACAGTTTTTTTCATTTCCTATAAAAGTAGTGTCAAAATTTTCTTAAAATAGATTATTAATCATTGCATTTTCATGCATTCATTAGCATGATCCTTAATGTTTTGACAG
Organism: Quercus lobata; assembly: GCF_001633185.2. Lineage (NCBI taxonomy): Eukaryota > Viridiplantae > Streptophyta > Magnoliopsida > Fagales > Fagaceae > Quercus > Quercus lobata. The sequence continues at coordinate 1,263,982 of NC_044912.1, read as the reverse complement.
TTTTTTTTATTTCTCATAAAAGTAGTGTCAAATTTTTTTTTTAAATTGATTGTTAACCATTGCCTTAAAAACACTTGTTAGCATGATCCAACTTCAAAAACATAAAAAGCATCATTTCAAACAAAAATAAGTGTCATAAGGTTGTCTACCAACCAAAAAAGACATACACACTCACATGAAGGTGGACTCGGTTCATCTGGTTACATATATCAAATTACACCATATACTCTCTTCTACTCGATTTATATTTTTCATTCTATAAACTCAAAAATACTAAACATGTTATGTTAATACAGTATGGAGGTGTAATTGGAGCATTCAACTGCCAAGGGGCTGGTTGGGACCCCAAGGAGCAAAGGATCAAGGGCTACTCTCACTGCTACAAGCCAATGTCTACAACAGTGCAAGTCTCTGACATCGAATGGGACCAGAAGATAGAGGCAGCCCAAATGGGTAATGCTGAAGAGTACATAGTATACCTCAGTGAGGCCCAAGAGTTGCTTTTCGTGACTCACGAATCTGATGCAATACAGGCCACTATCCAACCATCTTCATTCGAGATTTTCAGCTTTGTGCCAGTTGAGAAGTTGGGCCACTCCATCAAATTTGCCCCAATTGGGCTAACAAACATGTTTAACAGTGGGGGTACCATTCAAGAATTGGAGTACATTAACTGTGACAGTGGGGCTGAGAATAATAAGAGTGTGAAAATAAAAGTTAAGGGTGATGGGAATTTCTTAGCATACTCAAATGCATCTCCAAAGGAATGCTACTTGAATGGTGCTGAAGTGGCCTTTGAGTGGTTGGCTATTGCTAGTGCTAATGGTGGCACACTGACCTTGAATCTTCCTTGGGTTGAAGAGGCTGGTGGCATTTCTGATGTTGTTTTTGTATTCTGAAGCTAATTTTTATCATGTTTTTTTAGGGATTAATCAGGGTAAAAAAAATTTGAGACTTTGAGTGCCATGGCTGGCATTTAATTGAATAAGTTAATTAAGGGTTTAATTTTTTTAACCCTTTTTATATTAATTGAATAATGAAAAATAAATTAAGGGTTTGATTTTTTTTTTTTTAACCCTTTCTATATTATTGTCCCACTGCAGTATTAGTTTTAATTATTTTAGCTAGCCATGGCAATAAAAACTAATGAAGGTATGAAGTTGATTCACAATTGTGAGAAGAAACTGATGCAAAGCTCTCTCTTGTCTCTATTGCTCAGCAATATCATATGCATTTGATGAATTGCCATGCACGTATGCCACCTATTTCATCGAATTGCTAATTGAATTATTTGTTTACTTTCGAGTTGCACAAGCTGACGTTTATATTGTGACATTGTTTTGAAAACACACTGTAGACGTCTATAATGGACAGACTTGATGGACAATTTAGGCCCGCTTTTCCACTAGCCAGTTACTCTGGTTGTGGGATCGTTGGAGTTTCTATTATGATTCGTACATTTTCAATTGAGTTTGGAGGGACCGAATCTATTAGTCCCAAGGTCCAAACTCTAAAGTGTCCACACCCCTCTGAACCGGCCCGAGGGGAGAGATCCAAGCTTAGTATAGAGTAAAGCCATTCACAACAATCTTAATGAGATCGGTCCTCACCAATTGGATGACCAAGCTAACCAGCACATGCCTGATGGCTGGCTGCCACCCTTGTGTGTTTGGGATGAAAGAGTTTGATATAGTACATATTTGGGCCTCGAAGAATGTTTCAAGATTTTTATTTTGATTCTTCATTTTTTTTTTTTTTTTTGATGAAATTGATTCTTCATATTTGATTCATTGTTATATTGTCCATTTATATTTCAAATCATGAAGGATCAAAATAGAATAAAAATAAAATATAAAGAGTCAAAATGCATTTTGAAACATAAATGATCAAAATGAAAACAACCCTAAACTTAAAGAGCCAAAAGTATATTTTAGTTAAATATCTTCTTCCAAAATCAGCTATCTATTCCAAACTATTTATGAAACTAACAAGTCTGAAAGACTCGAGTCCGCTGGCAAAGCTGAGGTGGAAACTTTTCCACGTGGAAAAGACCTAGAAAACAAAAACAATAACTCACACTCTCATCTTCTCTCAATAACAAACCTAGAAAACAACAACAAAACAAGAACCAAACCCCAATCCTAATCCCAATCCCACGCTCTCATCTTCTCTCAAGCAATCACTTTCAAAGCAATTGGCGACAGCGACGGCAATGAGAAGGGAGAACGGAGAGTGGATCGGATGTCATTCTCTCCCACTTTTAGCTCCAAATACCCAAGAACAAAACTAAACACCCACTTCCAAGTTCCAACCCCAAAAACCCAAGAACAAAACCAAACACAAAACCCAAAACAAATACCTGAATCAATCTTGGTAATTTGGCAGAGGAGAGGAAGTATCTCCACTGCCCACAGCGGCACTGATTTTGTGGATCTTCTCACTATCTTTTTTTTTTCTTGCTTTTCCTTGTTCCTTGTTCAATCTGGGCTAACTTTTTTTTTCCCCCTCTTGTTTTCCCTTGTTCCTTGTTCAGTCTGGGTTAGTTCCTTGTTCAATTGAACAATTATTTATGTGTGCATCTGGGCATCGAAGGAACTTGAGACCCACAAAGAAGAGAATAAGAAAGAAGAGGAGAAGTGGTTCGGAGAAGAACATATAACTCGAGTCTCTTATGCTCGAGTTGCCACAATGAACTCATATCTAAGAAACTCGAAATGTTAGTTTCCTTTATAGTTTAGATACTAACAAAATGGTGCTATTGGCCTGCTTTTGAGTTCTGACCAACCCTACTACTACTAGTTGGTCATTGGCCTTGGAAATAAGTTGCTTATTCCTCGTAAGCCATGACCTATCCAGCTACAAAGTTTTATGGATCAAATTCAACTTGTTAAACATAAATTATGTATAGGACCCGGCAAAGTGGAGCTCATGCGCATTAGTATTTTGTTTTTCAATGTATGTTATGATGTAATTGGGTATAGATATTCCAAGGTTTTATATATTAATTTAAACATTAAAAAAAATGTTCATTTTAATTATAGTGGACCGAGTCACATCATACACCCAACCAAAATAATCCTTCAAAATTCATTTGCAGGCATCTAATAAGCATCTATTAATAATTTATTTAATTTACTTAAGGGGTTGCGGTTGATATTATCATACTAAATTATTAGTAGTAAATGTTGCAGCATGGTTGAATAGTGTATTGTATCACAATCCCCCTTTTTTTTTTTTGGAAGTATGTGAAATTATATGGTGTCAAGCTTTCAAATCCGCGTGAGGTTTTTAATTTTATGACATAGGAGTATATCAAGATTAACATTATATATAAACTAATACACCTTTTATTTTTTATATAGTTTCATGCATCAAGTCTGTTTCATATTCGGTTTTGCTCAATGGGGTGCCAGGTAGAACTATCAAGCCTAGTAGGGGGCTGAGGCAAGGTGATCCGTTGTCTCCATATTTATTTTTGCTATGTGCCATGGGACTTCAAGGCTTGCTCCACAAAGCTGAATCTGAGGGTGTTATCAAGGGAGTGTCAATTTGAACTATCAAGCCTAGTAGGGGGCTGAGACAAGGTGATCCGTTATCTCCATATTTATTTTTGCTATGTGCCATGGGACTTCAAGGCTTGCTCCACAAAGCTGAATCTGAGGGTGTTATCAGGGGAGTGTCAATTTGTAGAAATGGGCCACGTGTGTCTCATCTATTTTTTGCTGATGACAGTGTTCTCTTTTGTCGTGCAAAAGAATCTGAGTGTCAGGTAATCCATGATCTTTTGTCAGTTTATGAGAGGGGTTCGGGCCAAAAAATAAACAGAGATAAGACAAATATCTTCTTCAGTTCTAACACTCACCATGATGTCCAAGTCAGAATACAACATCTGTTGGGTGTTCCAGCTATCAGGCAATATGAGAGATATTTGGGGTTACCTGCATTTGTGGGGAGAGTAAAGAGACAAGGGTTTGCCTACATTAAGGAGAGAATTTGGAAGAAAATACAAGGTTGGAAGGAGAAACTCCTATCTCAAGCAGGCAGAGAGGTGCTTATTAAGTCCGTCATCCAAGCCATTCCAACCTACTCTATGAGTTGTTTCAAGCTTCCTAAGGGATTAATTCAGGAGATTGAGGTCATGATCGGCAAATTTTGGTGGGACTGCCATGGTGATAATAAGAAGGTGCATTGGGTAAAGTGGGAGAAACTTTGTCAAGCTAAAGATTGTGGAGGCATGGGGTTTAAGGAGATTGAGAAGTTCAATGATGCTTTGTTGGCCAAGCAAGTTTGGCGTATGTTGAAAAATCCGGAATCACTTTGCCATAGAGTTTTTACAGCTCGGTTTTTCCCGGATTGTTCCATTCTTGAAGCTAATACCTTGATTAATGGGTCGTATGCATGGAAGAGTATTTTAAGTGCAAGGGATGTGGTGCGGAAAGGCATGGTTTGGCAGATAGGTGATGGTAAAACAGTGAGTTTAAAGGAGGACAAGTGGCTCCCGAATCAAGTATACCGTCTGGTTAGCTCCCCTCTCCCCTCTATTCCCCCTGATGCAAAGGTTAGTATTTTGATTGACGAGGAGAATGGAACTTGGAAGGAGGCTGAAATTATGCACAATTTTCTGCCTCATGAAGCGAAGAAAATCATGAGCATTCCTCTTAGTACCAGACTGCCTCAAGATAGCCCCATATGGTCAAAAACGCCTTCAGGTATTTTCTCAACTCGAAGCGCTTACAAGCTGCTGGTTAATGAAGCTGCAACCAACAGCCCAAGTAGTTCAAATCCACACCCCCAGAGACATCTTTGGAGAGGTGTTTGGATGCTACGAACCCCAAATAAGGTGAAGCACTTCACTTGGCGAGCATATAACAACTCACTTCCAACAATGGACAACTTGTTTCATCGTCACATAACTCCCTCTGCCTGTTGCAACACATGCCAAACCCAAACTGAGGACATCTTGCATGTTGTATGGGGCTGCCCAAAGGTGGCACAATTGTGGAGCACTATCAACTGGATGCAACACATTATCCCTCACTCACCGGGGGATTTTTCTAACCTTTTCTCAAGTTTTTTGCAGGTCCGGGATGATTATAGGGTGGAGATCTTTGCTATCTCAGCTTGGTTGCTCTAGAATCGACGAAATTCAATTCATTTTAGGAGCCCAGCTCGACCTCTGAACCAGATCTTCTTCAAAGCTACCAGACTCCTGCAAGACTTCCTTGAGGCTCACGATGATGAACCAGTCATAGCCCAAAATCCTGTCCAACCTAAATGGTCTGCCCCTGCACGGCCACGATACAAAGCCAACTTCGACGGAGCTCTGTTCAAAAGCTCTAACTCTGCTAGTTTGGGCGTGATCATCAGGGACACTAATGGCACTGTCATAGGTGCGCTTTCAGCTTGAGTACCACTTCCTCAATCTGTGGCAATGGTTGAAGCTTTAGCTTGTAGGCGTGCTATCCAATTTGCTGTTGAGATCGGGTTACATGAAGTGACATTTGATGGTGACGCAGCAGTAGTGATCAATGCCATTTCAAAAGGATCGGCTAACCAATCTTTGTATGGTCACATAGTTGATGATGTTCTTGGCCAAGCTTCTCTTTTACATTTTTCTGATTTTTGTTATGTTCCTTGTTCATGTAATTCAGTAGCTGATGCATTAGCTAAACGTGCTAAAGCAGGGCCTGAGTTACAAGTTTGGTTAGAGGATTGTCCTGAAGACATTACCCCTCTGGTTTTGGGTGATGTATCTTGATGTTTAATTTCTGTTTCAATAAAGCCCAGCCCGCACTTGGGGTCTGGTTTCTCAAAAAAAAAAAAAAAAAAAAAATCACATTATCTATAATCTAATATACATCGTTATAAGTAGTTTATATTTTGTAAACATAGGATGCCAATATTGTTGCGCATTAATCACTTGCATTTTTATATGAATATTTCCAGATATCTATTTTCTTTTTAGTTCCAAATAAAAGAATGCATTAATGTATGGATATATAAATATATGTTTTTTTTTTTTTTTTGGATAAGTGAGCTTTTGGAACGTATAGAAATATTTTACATCATGAAACTCATCAATACCGCAAACATCTACAATCTCAAGAATGTTTTATTTAGCAATTGGAATTCACGAAAACAAGCTTAACATACCATTTTTCTTTTGAAAACACTTTCTATTCAATCACTCTTAAAATGTAATTGTTTGAAGTTAGAAGAGTTGGTGATTTAGATAGAAGGTTTATTAGCAGAAAATCATATATTTTCTATTCACGGGAGAGAGAGACTAATTAGCATGGTCAAGAAGCTTTTAAATTTACATCCATTTAATTAGCAATAAGTTTACCAATGAATTTCTTACTTGTTTTACAAATTATAGGTACAAAATTAAGATTTAAAAAAAAAATTAAAAAAACGTATAAAATTAAGATAATAAACGACTTATATATCTTTTAAAAAGTTAGATAAGCTGTTATTTAATCAGACAAGTTTTCATGTTTTGTTCATTAATCAGACAAGCTGAACTCTGAACCATTTGAATCGTCCACCTACCGCATCTGCCACTTGCGCTCTCCCTGTGATCTGGTAGTTAAAGAACACTTCCTCTACAACGTTGCCTCTCTCTCTCTCTCTCGTTCATTCTCTGACTTCCAGTTTTTTTAATAAATTTTAGAATTTTCTCAATAGGGTTTTCTTCTGATTGACTTCAAAGTTCAAATCAATCTCAAAGTTTCAATTTTTTTTTTTTCATCTGGGTCTTCTGCAAAACTAGCACTCTTGAACTTTTTTCTCTGAATATTGCTTCACTACACTATCTGAAAATTCCATCTGTTTTTTATTGAAGAAAATCAGTTTGCTCATGTCTTAGATTGCTTCGCTTCACAGTCTAGAACCCCACTCTCTCTCAAATAAATCTCTAATCTTTATTTCTCATCCTATAATTATTACCTTTCAAGCTTGTTCTTTTATGTTTGTTTTCATAGGATTATTGGGTGTGTTTAGAGCATTAGTAATGATTTCTCATAGCCATTCAGACTCAGAGGCAGAGCCACCTTGTGGTTCTGAAACAAGAGCTTCAACTGCAGAGAAGCTTTACCAAACTTTTATTATCTCTTTACCGGTCTCCTCCGCTTTCATCATCCTCTTCTTCTTCTACCTTTGCTATCTTCGCCGTCAAAGGGCCAACTGGTCCTCTCTTCAAATGCCACCATCTTATGCCAACAACAATGATATCTCCAGGGTAAACAAGATCTTTCCTTGCCCTTTTCCTGTTTTTCAATTATTTGTGTAATTTGCATGTTGAGGTTTGTGAATATGCAAGTGTTTCATTGTTGTGGTTGCACAGTCTGAATTGGGCTTGAAGAAAGAACTGAGAGAGATGCTACCCATTATTGTATACAAGGAGAGCTTCTCCATCAGAGATTCACAGTGAGTGGACTTCCTTATTTTGTTGATTTTTCTTATGTCTAATATTCTCATCGAAGTTGTTATTGCTTATTAGTATTTACTACTTAGCACTGTTTTTATTATTGCTGTATCCATAACTTGTTTTTTCTTGCACTTTAAATCTTCTTAACCTCCATATTAGGATTTCGGTTACTTGATGATAAAAGTCCAACTGTTGAGCTTTCCCAGTTGAGTCAATTTAGTGCTGGTGATTCATTTATTATCTAGATATACATTGTAGTGCTTATTAGTTCATATTAGAGATTAGTCCAATTTTCTCTTCGAATATAAGGCATCTGTTTAAGTTGCTATAAATCAAAATAAATTAAAATTAATGGAAGGTGCATCTTGAGAGGGTGCATTACTTTCTAACTTGCTATGAATTGGACTGGACTGATTGTTTTATATCAGTTTTTATAGAATTGAGTAAAGCCTTATCTGAAAGATTAAGTCTAGAGATATCATTGGGAAAGAAGATATCTTTCTAATTGACCATACTACAGATTTCGGGTCACTGGCATCATAGCTGAGTGGTAATGGCATATTGTGAAGCAAGGAGCTTTCTTGTGTTTAATTTTTATTGCTCTTAGGATTTCACCACACACATCTCGTAACTTAATTGGTGGATGAGTCACGATTCCATTCTCCACTTTAATTTAGTTAATATGGTTTGATGAAGGAAGACATTTGTGTACATGATCAGATTAAATAACCATGATGTTCACATGAGCTGATTGGTGGTCAACATTTTGTATTATGAGACCTGCCTTTAATTGAATTCAATGTCACAAACATTTTTCTTTGATTAAGGTATGTATTTTTAAATCATTAACTTTTTATTAAGCTCTTTGTTCAAACTTAAGAGGAAAAACTGTGGCATTGGCATTGGCATTGTTCAAGACAAAGGTTAATCAGTTCCTTTTATCTTCTTTACTGGCAAATCCATCAAAGCAATCTAGTTAATAACCATCATATCTGCCAGAACTAACTGGTCTCATACTTATATTTATTCTTTTTATGCACCTTGAGGCAGCATGGCCTTTAATAACAATAGATAATAGTTGCTTTTGAAATATGGGATGCATAGAAGCTGTTTAAAGGGTCTAGAAACAGAAGGCCACCATTAAGTTAAACTGAGTTGTGAATGTGTGTACCAGGTGTAAGCATCTTCTTACATATGATGGAAGCTGAAATGATAGTCATCTATCACCCATTGGAACTGGTCAATTTAAGGGAATAAGAGGTAAATCCATGTAGGGAGGTAAACCATCATAAAACGGTTACATGGAATAACCGATTACGTACTGCTTGAATTTCAAGCATTTTATTTTAGAGTGTTGATATTAAAAATGCTGCTTTACAATTTCAAATCTGGTTTATGTATAATCAAATGTTTAAAAAAATAAAGCATGCTTGAATAAGAATACTGGAATACGTGACCTCTTGGAAAAGGAATTTTGGCTGAGTTTTTGAAAAATGAAATGATTTACCTTATGACATCTTATACATTTAATAAACAATAATGAGATTCATATCACATGCTATATCAAGACCAATGAGAAAGTTTATGGGCTTTCCAGAACTGTCCTTTTATGTCAGAAAAGGGGGTAAAATGAATAAGATTAACAACTTAGGCATTTTCTTAAATGAATTGGTTAGTGCCTTGAAGAATTTTATACCTTTCAAGGTGTTTGAGATTACAATCTTGAATTTCTTAGTTTCCTCTCTTTATTATTGCAGGTGCTCAGTATGCCTTGTGGAGTACCAAGCAGAGGATAGGCTTCAACATATACCTGCATGTGGCCATACATTTCACATGGACTGCATTGATCACTGGCTTGCTACTCACACCACCTGCCCACTCTGCCGCCTCTCACTTGTTCCTGCCAGTAAATCTTCAACTGAACTACCTCATATAAATGTTGAATCTGGTCAAGAATTTTCTGTGGCAGTCAATGGTAATGATACATCGATTCAACAAAGGCCCCAGGCTAGCGTAGCAGCACAAGCCGAAGAAGACATTAGAAATCCCAAAAACAAGTCTGAAGAAGATGCAAGAGAGGTGAGAAATCCCAAAAACGAAGATGCAAGAAGCTCTGATTGCGTTGATCATGTGAGAGAATCTAGAAGTTCAGGGGATGACATTGAATGACATTATCATATTGATGGATTTTCTGGTAATTTCCTATTTGTGGCACTGTAGCTTAGACAATCTTTCTAACAACTTTCAATTTCCCTTTTTTGCTTTTCCCCTCATTTTCAAGTATAGTATTCCGCTCTGCCATCGGGGAGCATTGCATATTGAATTATATTTTTCACATGGTTGTGCCTTTTCTTCAAATTTTGATGCCGCATGGTGTCTTCAACTACATTAATTTGTACTCTTCAATGAAGTTGATGCATTAAAAATATGTAGAATATTCTTTTTTTTAGTTGTGTGATTTTTTTACCATGTCAATCAAGGTGCCATCCTGCTACCTATTTAAAGCAGCAGTGATTGTTCACAAATTACAAAGCTCTTGCTTTTGCATTTCAAAATAGCTGTATAAACTAATATGTTATGGTACAATTTACTTAAATTATTAATGTCTTTTGTCTTGAACAGCTTAACCTATATCAAGAGTTGGGCCAATGTTGCTAAAAATGTCATCATGAATCAGATCCTACATCATGCGTACGGCTCTCCAACTGAGATGTTAAGAGCAACAACCACAGGAGTACTTGGCCAGTTCTCTTATATATAATGCATGAGATTCCTTCTTCTAGACAGCAACAAAAAACTGAACTAAATGATCGATTAAAAAATAAAATTTTTAGAACTTCTCTGAAAATATTCTTGTCTTCTAGGATGCTCGCTTTGATAATTAGATTAGTGATGGTCGAACAGCTAAAAAGATGGTAATTAGATTAGTATTGATAAGAACTATTGAGCTACAATGTCTTGTATATGGGAACCATGGTTTCAATAAGAGTTTTTATATGAAGTCAATTAGATGAGCATATATCTCATATTAACACATCAAAATTTTCATTTTGTTCGAATCTGATATCTTAACCCTTTTCTAATCTTGATTCATACATTTCAATATGCACCCTAACTCAATTAAACGAGTTATATTGGGTGAAGAATATGGAAACTTTTGCTATGACTGGGAGAGTCCGTTCTAACTCATTCCAGTTTTTGACTATTGTGTTTATTGCTTTTCAAAAAAAAAAAAAATTTTTAGAGAATTTCAACCTAGTTATTGCTTTTCAATTAGAGTGTGCGCAAAATCCAATAATCCCATCCAACTAACACAATCCAATAGGAAGGCAATGGATTGGTCCTATAATCATATCCAACTTATTCAATTCGTAAAGGCAATCGACTGTTTTTTCAAGTGGACAACTTGGATTAGATTGAGTGCTTTTTTAGTTTTTTTATTATTTTAGTTTTGAGTTTTTTTTAAATGGCATTTGTATTTGTTGAATACTTCAAATATTGATTTTTGCAACTTTTGAAAAATTACAATTAAAAAAAAAATGATTCACAATTCGGAATATATATATATATATATATAATTTTAATTAGGCAAGTTGTGCGATGCATTTTGCTGATAGTTTCTTCTAATATTTTTATAATTTTTTCTTGTAAAAAATTTTAATGTTTAGTATCTTGTTTTATAGACAAAATAGAAAGACAATAACCATAATGTAGTGATTGATCATACTATATGTATTTATGAATATGAAAATTGCATGATATGCCTAATGCAAATATCATCTTGATAAATAAAAATGCAAATATCCTTCAATAATTTTTTTTACTTTCTTAGTTGTGTGTTACTAATTTTTTTCTTTTCTTTTTTTGGTTGGATCTGGTTTTAACTGCCTGCAAAAGTAACTAAATTTAAGCAAGATAATCATATTTCAAATTAATTGCTTCTCATATAAATCTTAAAAAAACTGACATCAAAATTTCATTATAGTTAAATAATTAATGAACCACTTCAAATAATTAATATGAAAAATAAATGTATTTATACTATTAGTAGCATTTTTAATTACATAGAATAAATGCTGTAATGTTGATCCCATATATGTATATAACATGAAAAAGAATGTCGTCTTCTAATCGGATTCACCTACTACTACTACTATTATTATTATTATTCCAAATAAAAATAATTTCTTAAAATTTATAAAATTAATCATATAAATTCCTCTAATAATTAATGCATAACTATAAATAATTAATATATACATTTACTTCATTGACTAATTCAATAAATTAATATTTTGATATAAATGAAAACTTTGTTAAGTTAGAAACCTAAATAAAGAAAATTTCAAGGAATGTACATATGGTAGAGCTTCGTTATTTTCATGCATGATATATATTGTTTTGTACTTTCACTCTATATCTCTTGTCTGCATCTAATAATTTTCAAGCTAGTGTCTTTGATCATTATAAGTGTTGGTGTTTAACTAGAATTGGCAGCTTTCCTAAGTTGGAGTTTTATCACTATGGTCATGGATACGGTTCAGAATACGGTTCACTATTGTTGTGTTTCAAGGGGTAACAGGATTTTGTACACTCATAGCAGTGGAGACCATGAAATTGAAAATTTGGCTGCTTTGTGCTTGGAAAGGGCTCCCCCATTCCACCGTTGGTATTTTGACTTTTTGAGACAACATGCAAAAGGACATTTGGATTTTTTATGGAAGATGGCAATGTTTATTTTGCAATTGTCGATGAGGGTGTGGGTAACTCCAGCATTCTTCAATTTATAGAGCATGTAATGGTTTCTCATTATATATGTGTGTATATATATATATATATAAAAGATTTAGAATTTAATTGGATTTAAAATTTTCGGTTTTTGTACCCATTAATTCTCTTGCTACAAAATTTAAAAAATTAGATGGACACGCAGCACAAAATTGGACTTCAATTAGATTTGGTTTCTTTGACATTTACACTTAATAATTCACTTGACACAAAAATTAAAAAATAGATAAAACACATGGCGCAAAATTGATAATCTAATTGGATTTTCTTTAAATTATACCTAGTTTAAGAGTTAAATATTTTTTAAGTCATAGATGAGTTTTACTCTCTCTCTTTCTCTTTTAATTTTTAATTTTAGAATTTTTTATATACACATGATTTTACTTTCTTTTTTTTGTCCTTTCTTTATTAAGTTTTTGATGGTTTATTTATATTATAATCTTCATCTTTTGCACAACATTATAACTCACCTAGAACAAAAATTTTAAAAACTTAGAAAAGACACGTGATGTAAAATTAGATAGCAATTAGAATCTAATTTAGAATCTAATTGAATTTTCTTTAATTATTTATATAGTCATAGATGAGTTTACTCTCTCTCTCTCTCCCATTTTTTATTATATTTTTATTTTGGGATATGCACATGAGTTTATTCTCTCTCTTTTTCCTATTATTATTGGGTTTTTGATGATTTATTTATATTAGACAATAATTGGAATCTAATTTAAAATTAAATTAAATTTTCTCTCAATTTTGATTTTAATTATATATATATATATATATAGATTATAATTACACGAGTTTTACTCTCTCTCTTTTAATTTTTAATTTTAGTTATTTTTTATATATGCATGAATTTATTCTTTTTTTTTTCTTTTGTTTATTGGGTTTTTGACTTTTTATTTATTTATTATACTCTTCATTTTTGCACAACATAAACAAAAATTTCAAAAAAAATTTAGATAGGACACGTGCAGTACTACAAAATATGTCAGTCTAACCTTACAATTTTTTATTGTTTTCTTTTTGGGGGTCAAAAATGGCTCCAAACGAGTTTCCAATTAATTCTGAAATACCAGCTTCACGCAGTTCCCTCCGCCAGGGGCGGGAGGTAGTCGATGCTCAGAAATACCTTTTCAAACATAATAATAATAATAATTCAGAAATACAAATCATTCTCATTCTTTACTCTTACCTTCGAACTTACTGCTTTGCTCTCCGATCTGCCACTCCGCCACAATGACTTCTCCTCCTCTCGATTTTTGAAGTTCCGAAACCAAACCCGACCTGAGTTGGTAGCTGAGACTGACTGTCGTCATTGTGAAATGGGTAAATCAACATCCTCTTTTCTTTTTATATGCAATCGTTTGATTATTAGAGTAAGCCTTCCATTTCGTGCTTTTACTTCTTATCATTATTGTTCCACTATTAGAGAAAATGCGAAAACCCCATATCAGAATCGGAATCAGTTTTTGAAATCTGTGAGAGATCACTGCAAATCTGGAACCTTTAAGAATCTTGATCATGCCTTAGGCCTGTTTGATACAATGCTTCACATGCACCCTTTGCCCTCCATTGTCGATTTTACTCAATTGTTGGGTGCCATTGCAAGAATGAAGCATTACTCTGTAGTCGTTACTCTAATTAAACGAATGGAATCATTTGGAATCTCTCCCAATGTTCATACTCTCACTGTTTTGATTAATTGCTTCTGCCATTTGAACCGGGTCGATTTTGGGTTCTCTGTCTTAGCAATAGTTTTGAAACTTGGATATCAACCAAACCGTATAACTCTAACCACTCTTGTCAAGGGGCTTTATCTTAGAGGTAACATTGCTGGAGCTGTGAGGTTGGTAGAGGAAATGGAGAAGAAAGGGTATGAACCTGATGCAATTACTTGTGGGACGATAGTAAATGGTCTGTGTAAGAATGGCCAAACTGGTGTGGCTATTAAGTTGCTCAGGATGCTTGGAAAAAGGAATTTTGAACAAAATGTGGTGCTCTATAGCACGGTAATTGATGGTTTATGTAAGGATAGATTGGTAACTGAGGCTTTGAATCTTTTATCTGAAATGATGAGTAAAGGCATTCAGCCAAACGTTGTCACTTACAATTCCTTAGTTCAAGGACTATGCAATTTTGGCCGGTGGAGGGAGACGGCTACTTTGTTGAATGAGATGGGGCAAAGGAAGGTCATGCCAGATGTACAAACATTTAGCATATTGGTGGATACACGTTGCAAGGAAGGGATGTTGACTGAGGCAAAAGAAGTTTTTGATGTGATGATTCAAAGAGGCATTGATCCTAACATAGTCACTTACAATTCTTTGATTGATGGTTATTGTTTGCAAAACAGACTGGATGAGGCAGTTAAGACGTTTAATATGATGGATGAGAAGGGTTGTTCACCCGATGTGGTTAGCTATAGCATATTGATCAATGGATATTGCAAAAGTGAAAAAATTGATGAGGCAATGCATCTATTTCATGAAATGTCCAACAAAGGAATGATTCCCGATGTAGTGACTTACACCTCTCTTATTGGTGGGTTTTGTCGAGTGGAGAGAGTCCAGGCTGCACTAGAGCTATTCAATACAATGCGAGCTTGTGGCCAACATCCAGATCCCCAAACCTATGCCATCTTGTTAGATGGCTTTTTTCAGAAGAGACGAATTTCTGAGGCAATGGCATTGTTTCAGGAGATGGAAGACAAAAGGCTGGACTGTGGTATTGTGATTTACAGCATCTTGATCGATGGTTTCTGCAATGTTGGGGAACTTATGACTGCAAGAGAAATCTTTGGTGGCCTTCCTGCAAAAGGATTGAAACCTAATGTTTGGACTTACACTATAATGATCAAAGGATTTTGCAAGAATGGACTAGTTGATGAAGCAAGTGAGCTGCTTGAGAAAATGGATGGCAATGGTTGTTCACCTAACGAGCACACATATAACACAATAATCCATGGGTTTTTGCAACATAAAGAGACAACAAAGGCAATGAAATATCACAAGATGATGGTTGACAAGGGATTTTCAGCAAACGCAACAACTGCAGCCTTATCAAAAAATTAAGTAGATGAAAATATTCAAGAATTGCTTCTAAAGTTCGTGTGAAGGTTTTTTAGGTTCTCAAGATCAAGGACGACATTCATATTTAACCAATCACAAGTCATTATGTGAGTGATGTATATTTGCTCCCAGTAAAATTTAATACTTTTTATGAGATGGTATTTCTTTCCAATTCTATGATTGTTTGTTCCTTTTACTGTCTGATATTTTATTGTGATTTTGTTTTGCACTTATTTTGTTGCATTAAACCCTTTCTTATGTATAGGTGTTTCAAATTTTTTTATAATGTAAAGTTAATGCTAAATATCATACCTTATATAGGTTTGCACTTCTCCCTAAACCAGCCCCAAAATTCTTAAACCCTTAGTGATTAGGTTCTGGATCAAATTAGTTCTTGAATCAGTTTCAGTTTTACAAACATAGTCTGGTTGTAATTTGCTTAGCAAATTTAGTTTTAAAGCAGGTTATGGGTGCTTGCAAGTTAAACTATTGTTTTAAAACCACAAGAGATTGAGCTGTGGGACTTCTTAAATATCAATTAGTTTAAGACTTTAAGTTACTGTCTCTTTCACTTTCATACCTTTCAGCTGTCTTATGCCAAAAGGCAGACTTTAAAGTCATAAGACAGACTTTAAAGTTCAAATCAATCTCAAAGTTTAAAATTTTTTTCATCTGGGTCTTCTACAAAACTAGCACTCTTGAACTTTTTTCTCTGAATATTGCATCACTACACTATCTGAAAATTCCATCTGTTTTTTATTGAAGAAAATCAGTTTGCTCATGTCTTAGATTGCTTTGCTTCACAGTCTAGAACCCCCCCTCTCTCAAATAAATCTCTAATCGTTATTTCTCATCCTATAATTATTACCTTTCAAGCTTGTTCTTTTATGTTTTCATAGGATTACTGGGTGTGTTTAGAGCATTAGTAATGATTTCTCATAGCCATTCAGACTCAGAGGTAGAGCCACCTTGTGGTTCTGAAACAAGAGCTTCAACAGCAGAGAAGCTTTACCAAACTTTTATTATCTTTGTACCAGTCTCCTCCGCTTTCATCATCCTCTTCTTCTTCTATATTTGCTATCTACGCCGTCAAAGGGCCAATTCGTCCTCTCTTCAAATACCACCATCTTATGCCAACAACAATGATATCTCCAGGGTAAACAAGATCTTTCCTTGCCCTTTTCTTGTTTTTCAATTATTTGTGTAATTTGCATGTTGAGGTTTGTGAATGTGCAAGTGTAACTATGTCTTTCATGGTTGTGGTTGCACAATCTGAATTGGGCTTGAAGAAAGAACTGAGAGAGATGCTACCCATTATTGTATACAAGGAGAGCTTCTCCATCAGAGATTCACAGTGAGTGGACTTCCTTATTTTGTTGATTTTTCTTATGTCTCATATTCTCATCGAAGTTGCTATTGCTTGTTAGTATTTACTATTTAGCACTGTCTTTATTATTGCTGTATCCATAACTTGTTTTTTCTTGCACTTTAAATCTTCTTAACCTCCATATTAGGATTTTGGTTACTTGATGGTAACAGTCAAACTGTTGAGCTTTCCCAGTTGAGTCAAATTTGTGCTGGTGATTCATTTATTATCTAGATATACATTGTAGTGGTTATTAGTACATATTAGAGATAGTCCAATTTGCTCTTCAAATATAAGGCATCTGTTTAAGTTGCTTTAAACTAAAATAAATTAAATTTAATGGAAGGTGCATCTTGACTCTTGAGAGGGTGCATTACTTTCTAACTTGCTATGTATCGGACTGGACTGATTGTTTTATATCAGTTTTGATAGAATTGAGTAAAGCCTTATCTGAAAGATTAGGTCTAGATATATCATTGGGAAAGAAGATAACTTTCTAATTGACCTTACTACAGATTTCGGGTCACTGGCATCATAGCAATGAGAAAGTTTATGGGCTTTCCAGAACTGTCCTTTTATGTCAGAAAAGGGGGTAAAATGAATAAGATTAACAACTTAGGCATTTTCTTAAATGAATTGGTTAGTGCCTTGAAGAATTTTATAAATTTCAAGGTGTTTGAGATTACAATCTTGAATTTCTTAGTTTCCTCTCTTTATTCTTGCAGGTGCTCAGTATGCCTTGTGGAGTACCAAGCAGAGGATAGGCTTCAACATATACCTGCATGTGGCCATACATTTCACATGGACTGCATTGATTACTGGCTTGCTACTCACACCACCTGCCCACTCTGCCGCCTCTCACTAGTTCCTGCTAGTAAATCTTCAACTGAACTACCTCATTTAAATGTTGAATCTGGTCATGAATTTTCTGTGGCAGTCAATGCAGTGGCGACTCCAGGAAATTTTTTCAGGGTGTTCCTTAATAAGCATAAATTACACAATCTAATAAAAAGAAAATTTTATATATTGACAACAACAACAATCAAAAAATACACAAATACATAGAATTTACAATTGCTTTCTACGAGTTTTCATATTTTGAAATCGTTGCATAATAGTCTCATTATCAATGTTACAAGCTACATCTTTTTCAATATACACAATCAAGCAATCATTCATCCATTGATCTCCCATTCGATTGCGCAGTTCATTCTTTACATATTTCATTGCTGAAAAACTTCTTTCTACTGTTGCAGTAGCAACTGAAAGGGTCAAAGCTAGCTTCACTAGCAAATAGACTAATGGATAAGTCTCGTGTTTTCTTGTGCTCACTAACTTTTCAGCAAGTTCACTAACTCCTTGAAGCTCTAAAAAGAAGTCATTGCTGCGCATATCAAAAATATAATTCTGCAGTTGAGAGTCAAGTGCCAAAATATCTGTCCCAAGAAAATCAGAAGGATAGAACTTAGCTAGACGTATCAACTTTTCCTTATCGAAAGCCACAAATGAATTACTTGGATTCAAGCAAGCCATACAAAGTAGCAAATCAGTATTCGCCTCAGAAAAACGGTTGTTAAGCTCTTGAAGTTGCATATCTATGACTGTGTAGAATAGCTCAACACAATAATGATGTAAATTTGTATTTTGTTGAGTGTTGCGCCGCGGCCTCCCACTAACTACAAATATCGCTTCCATGTCCAAGATAGGAATATCATGTGAGGTACAAAATAAAGATACTTCAGCCAATAAAGATGCCCATCCATCATCTCTCATCACTTGCAACCGTTGCTTAGACACTTTAACAAGATCCATAGCATTTACTATATCTTGATTTTTTTTTTGTAATGCTATTGACAACTCATTTGTGATCCCTAAAATATTTTTTATCAAATGTAGAGTAAAGACAAATTCAAAAAAAAGAATTGACCTCATAATAGATCGAGCTTCAACTTTTTGGTCGGAGAGGCCATCTTCTTCAATAATCTCTAGTACATCAACAATAGCAGAGAACATCAAAATCAAACTGAGAATGGTCCCATAATATGATCCCCAACGTGTATCACCAGGACGTTTAAGATTTGTCTCTTGATTCAAACCTTGCCCACTTCTACGTACACCATTCTCTAAATCTTCTTTAATTTTGGCAAATTGTGTATCTCGAAGAGCATCTCGTCTCTTACAAGAGCCTCCAACAACAGTTACTAAATTACTAACCACATAAAAAAATTCAGCAATGTTAATGTGATTTTTAGCAACAGCAACAAGTGTCAATTGAAGTTGATGAGCAAAACAATGGACATAAAATGCTGACTTGTTCTCTTTCATAATTAAAGTTTTAAGACCATTGATATCACCTTGCATATTACTAGCCCCGTCATAACCTTGCCCACGTAGGTTCAATAAACTCAAATTATGTTCACAAAGTAAACATTCAATAGCATGCTTGAGTGACAAAGCGGTAGTACTTGCTACATGTACAATACCAAGGAATCGCTCTATAATAATTCCTTCTTTGTTCACATAACGAAGAACGAGAGCCATTTGTTCTTTCACTGAGATATCACGTGACTCATCAACTAATATTGAAAAGAACCCATTGTCAAGATCCTTGATGATGGCTTTGGATGTTTCACGTGCAATTGCATTCATAATATCTTTTTGAATGTCAGGGTGGGTAAGCTTGCAATTTTTCGAAGCTTTTTGCAACACTTCAGTAATAGATTCATTGTGATCCCCCCAAAAATTGTACAAGCTCAAGGAAATTTCCTTTATCACTTGAACTTTGAGATTCATCGTGACCACGAAAAGCTAATCTCCGGCATAAAAGGAATCTTATGCAATCAACTATTGCATTTAATTGAATCCGATAGTCAATTTTATCTTGATTTGATTGCTTAACAAAAACACTTTGAATGTGTTGCTTTTCGTTCAACAAATCATTACCCTTCTGGACAGCTTGGTAATGAGCACTATTAACTCCTCCAACATGGGAATTTAACTTATCTTTCTGATTCCAAAGTTTGAATCCCTTCGTTACAAAAGTGTCACCTCCCCCTTGCTTACCAACATCTTGTCCAAATAGGTAGCAATAAAAACAGAATACTGCATCTTTGTTTATACTATATTCCAACCAGTATCTATCTTTATACCATTTGGATAAAAATCGACGGGGCTTTCCAGAAAAAAAAAGATATAGGGTAATCATCACTGTGTAAAACAGGTTGACAAGGGTCTTTTGTTAAATAATATCTTCTTATTTCATCATGGTGCCATCTTGCTACCTACTTAAAGCAGCAGTGATTGTTCACAAATTACAATGCTCTTGCTTTTGCATTTCAAAATAGCTGTATAAACTAATATGTTATGGTACATATTAGTGGTGTGAGACCCCACGTGCATGCATGCATGAGGTCCCTTGTTCGAGTTGTGGCGGGTACCATGTGGGGGGTGGGTTCCTAGCATGTATTGCGCCTCATCCGCTGGTTCTCTTGGGGTGCTAGGGTGAGGTCTGTGGCACCTTGGTCACAGTAGCTATGGCTCAATCCAAAATTTCCCAATGGGGGTGCCCCTATTAGGTCACGCCTTGAGGGGTAAGACACATATAGTTGCCCCCGCCCCCCTTTTATATGTTATGGTACAATTTACTTCAATTATTAATGTCTTTTGTCATGAACAGCTTAACCTATATCAAGAGTTGGGTCAATGTTGCTAAAAATGTCATCATGAATCAGATCCTACATCATGCGTACGGCTTTCCAACTGAGATGTTAAGAGCAACAACCACAGGAGTACTTGGCGAGTTCTCTTATATATAATGCATGAGATTCCTTCTTCTAGACAGCAACCAAAAACTGAACTAAATGATCGATTAAAAAAATAAAATTTTTAGAACTCCGAAATATTCTTGTCTTCTACGATGCTTGCTTTGATAATTAGATTAGTGATGGTCGAACAGCTAAAAAGATGGTAATTAGATTAGTATTGATAAGAACTATTGAGCTACAATGTCTTGTACATGGGAACCATGGTTTCATTTCAATAAGAGTTTTTATATTAAGTCAATTAGATGAGCATATATCTCATATTAACGCATCAAAATTTTCATTTTGTTCAAATTTGATATCTTAACCCATTTCTAATCTTGATTCATACATTCCAAAATGCACCCTAACTCAATTAAACGAATTATATTGGGGTGAAGAATATAGAAACTTTTGCTATGACCGGAGAGTCCGTTCTAACTCATGACCAGTTTTTGACTATTGTGTTTGTTGCTTTTCATTTTTTTTTTTTTATAGAGAATATCAACCTAGTTATTGCTTTTCAATTAGGGTGTGCACAAAAGCCATTAATCCCATCCAACTAACACAATCCAATAGGAAGGCAATGGATTGGTCCTATAATCATATCCAACTTATTCAATTCGTAAAGGCAATTGACTGTTTTTTCTAGTGGACGACTTGGATTAGATTGAGTGATTTTTTAGTATTTTTTTTGTTTTGTGTTTTTTTAAAATGGCATTTGTATTTGTTGAATATTTCAAATATTGATTTTTGCAACTTTTGAAAAATTACAATTAAAAAAAAAAATGATTCTCAATTAGGTTTATATATATTTTAAGGACACAGAGATCAAATAGCCTAAGCTCACTTAGAACAGTGAGATTTGCACAGTTCAACCAAGCCCAAATCAATGTATTTGTTAGAGAGTGGATAAAACAAAAAGGGAGGGCTCAGTCCAAGAACAAAAACAGGGATGGAAAACTAAAGGTCATGAATTAATATATGAAATAGGCTTATTACAAACTTGCCTAAGGAGGCAAATAATACTCGAATTGAAATACCGTTCACGCTCTTCCCTCAAAGTTCTTATTCTAACTCTTATTTCTCTAAGAATTATCCTTCCATTCCCTTTTCTGGAAATTTCCTTTCCCTTATATACTCCCTTCCTCTTTACATCTTAACCCCCCATCTTTACCAAACCAAATTCTTATCATGACACACATCTACTGAAGGTGGTAGAAGAAACTACTTAGCTGTGAATTACACTGTTCAGGTCACTTCCTCATTAATACAGCTGATAAAACTGTTGTCCACCATTTAATACAGAGGCAACAGGCTACTTCTTGCTGGAAATTTCTCCTTCTTTCCATGAATCTCTCTCCTCTGCCTATCCTTCTCACCTGGAGCTCCCAAGAGACTTTTGTCTCTTCTCCTCTCCTCGGGTGAATTCCCTCCTCAGGCACGTGATGTCTCAATAACAAGACTAACAGCTCAGCAATCCCTTCCTCGATCCTCGAGCCCCCCCCCCCCCCCCCAAAACATATATATAATTTTAATTAGGCAAGTCATGCAATGCATTTTGTTGATAGTTTCTTCTAATATTTCAATAAATTTTTTTTGTAAAAAATTTTAATGTTTAGTATCTTGTTTTATAGACAAAATAGAAAGACAATAAGCATAATGTAGTTATTGATCATACTATATGTATTTACAAATATGAAAATTGCATGATATGCCTAATAAAAAATGCAAATATCATTTTGATAAATAAAAATGCAAATATCCTTCAATAATTTTTTTTACATTCTTAATTGTGTGTTATTAATTTTTTTTTTTTTTTTTTTTTTTTTTTTTTTTTTTTTTGTTTTGGTTGGACCTTGTTTTAACTCTTGCAAAAGTAACTAAATTTGAGTAAGAATATTATATTTCAAATTAATTGTTTCTCATATAAATCTTAGAAAAATGACATCAAAATTTCATTATGTATTTATGAATATGAAAATTACATTATTATTATTATTATTCCAAATAAAATTAGTTTCTTAAAATTTATAAAAGTAATCATATAAATTCCTACAATAATCAATGCACAACTATAAATAATTAATATATGCATTTACTCCATTGACTAATTCAATGAACTAATATTTTGATATAAATGAAAACTTTGTTAAGTTAAAAACCTAAATAAAGAAAATTTCAAGGAATGTACATATGGTAGAACTTCATTATTTTCACACATGATATATATTGTTTTGTGCTTTCACTCCATATCTCTTGTCTACACCTAATAATTTTCTCACTAATAAGTAATAACCCAATTTGATATTTTAAATTATAGTTGAAAAATATATCCCAAAAAAAAAAAAAAAAATCTAGTTGAATACCTTTCAGGTTTGGATGTTAGAATCCAAATGCTTAACACAAAAGTCAAGAGAGATCCTCCGAAATAGAAGCTTGCAAGACTAATTAAAGGGAAAAAAAAAGTCATTATTGTTACCTTTAAAAAATTACATATAAAAAAAAATTATGTGATTAAGTGAGATAAACACGATATTTAAAAATATGGAATTTTTCAAAAAATTGGTTTATTCAAAGTGAAATAAAGAGAAGAGAATAGATTGGAATTTCCCAAAAAAAAAAAAAAAGAACAACGTGTAGTGAAAAGGTCAAACACGACCAGTCCACCACTGCTATGTCTATGATTATTTATCTCTCATCCTTTATAAACACTTTTTACATTCTAACTCTCTCTCTCTCTACCTCCTCAATCAATGTATCTCTTTTTTCTTTCTTTCTTTCTATCATCTCCTACCATTCATAAATTTTCAGGAGCTTCTGCTTTTTTAAGAATTAAAGTTTACAGGTAAATGATTTGAGAAACCTGATCTATTCTGCTGTTTAGATTGCTTCAAATTTTGATTTTTGAAAAAATTAATATAGCTGCACACGACTAATAACAGTTCAGTTGTTGTGGTTGTTGTTTTTCTTTTTGTTTCTTGTTTTTTTGTTTTTGCTTCCTATTTCACTGCAACTAAACAGATGTGAATATATGTATAGTCTTTGACTTTATTGCTTTAGATCTTTGATCATTGGGCTTCTCTCAAAATTTGATCTTTTTTATGTTTTTAGGGTAATGATCTGTGTTTATTTCTCTTCAGTTTTTTTCATAGATTACACACTTGTGGTCACTGTTGGAATTTTGAAACCCATAGCTGTGGTATTTACTAAAATTTTTCAGATTGGTTATTGAGAATTGTATTGGATTCTATTCAATTGGGATTGTTTGAAAATTTATGGTAAGTGTTACCTATGATTATATGTTATTTTTTGTTCTGTTTCTTAACAGAGTATATGCCATGGCAGAGTAGTGTGTTGGTTGTTCATATGGGGGTATTTCTGATTTCTGAAAAAGCCTAGGCAGGAATGAGGGACTTCTTTCTGGATTTTGAATACTTTGCTGAGGGACTATGTTGGTATTTAGTGGACACTTTTGACCTTGTAGTGGAGGAATTACTTGCATTTTGTTTGGTTTTTGCCTCTTTAGCTGAGGAGTTTATTGGGTTCTTATTTTGCCAAATCTTGATTGCTTAGATTGTTCAGAATCCTACATTCAATAGAGGCAAAAGAAAGGTTTAGCAGAGTCTTATGTTCAAAGTTTAATTTTTGATGAGAATGCTTAATGTGTGGTAAAGTCAAGTGGGTGTTAAAGATCTGATCCGGAAAGAAAAGAAGGATAATTGAGAGTGATCGAAAGAAAAGAAGGATAATTGAGAGTGTCTTTGATCATTATAAGTGTTGGTGTTTAACTAGAATTGGCAGCTTTCCTAAGTTGGAGTTTTATCACCATGGTCATGGATACAATTCAGAATACGGTTCACTATTGTTGTGTTTCAAGGGGTAGCAGGATTTTGTACACTCATAGCAGTGGAGACCGTGAAATTGAAAATTTGGCTGCTTTGTGCTTGGAAAGGGCTCCCCCATTCCACCGTTGGTATTTCGAGACAGCACGCAAAAGGACTTTTGGATTTTTTATGGAAGATGGCTATGTTTATTTTGCAATTGTCGATGAGGGTGTGGGTAACTCCAGCATTCTTCAATTTCTAGAGCATGTGAGAGAAGAATTCAAGAAGATAGCTAGAAAAGGTTCAAGAGGAAGTTTTTCAAGTATGAACTCAATTGGTCTACAAGAACAATTAGTGCCTATCATCCGCCGCTTGATCAACTCGTTGGACAATGTTTCTCAAAATGGCAATGACTGGATAGCTGAAACGGGTTTGTCTCCATCCCCAAGTGATGCAAATAGCCAAATTGAAGCCACTAGTTCTACAAAAGCCCCCTTGTTGGGAAAATCTAGCAAGCAAGAGAAGAAGGCAAAGGATCATGTGATTGCAATGAGAGACATCGAGTCGGAGGGGCATCGAAGATCTACAGATAGAGGAGTCAAAGCTGATTTGGAAACTCCAGATTCTAATAATCAAGTTGGAGTTGGTTCCTCGGCCTCATTACAGAAGGATTTGGGTTCAATGAGGTTCAGATCAAGCTCTCAAATTGTCCGAAAGAAATGGTGGCGCCAAGTACGAATTATTCTTGCCATTGACGCGGCTGTTTGTTTGTTACTTTTTGTGATCTGGTTATGCATCTGTCATGGTATTTCATGTATCAGTTGAAAGATTTGTCATTTCTGTTGGACTTTAAACACAATAATGGTTCCAAATCTTATGGAAATTTGCATTGCAATCCAAATTCCTTGAAAGATACCTTCTGCAGTGTAGTGAAAGCCACATCCCAACCTTATCGAAGAGATTAAATTGTATATCTTAAGTGTATAGTTTAATAGCTTTTGCATATGTATATGAAATATTCATAAGATTATCTAGTTCTTGGCATTAGAGATTCTATATTGTTGTATCAGGGACACCAGAAAATTCATGCTAGTAAGTGTAAAATGGGGTTTGGGGGTGTTTCCACTTTTCAGAGAGTATTGGACTGTTGGTTATGGTTAATTTCCGGTTGCTGTGGATCAGTGAGTTATTAGTATTTGTTCTTTGTGTGTCCAAAAAGCCTCGTAGAGACTTATTTAGATTGGATGAAAAAAAGTGTCATTAGTTATGTAGAACACTCTTTTTGCCATCTTTTACATTGTGCTTGAATGAAAAAGAATGGTTAAATGCATATAAATCTATATATATATATATATATATATATATCTATCTAAAAGTTGAAGTGTAACATTTATTGTTACTATGCTGATGTTGAGCCATATTAGCGGCTAGCTCATTAATCCCACTAAGGCTATGTTTGGATTGCGCTGAAAATCAGCGCGATTGCGTTTTTCCCCTTTTTTTTTTTTTTACGCGTTTTTTCAGACGTGCAGTTACTGTTCATGTACTGTTTAATGAACAGTAACTGTAAATTTTGACTTTTTAAACTTTTTTTAGCCAATCAAAGCACATCGTATACTGTTCACGGACCCACAAATTTCACTTTTCAGCAACTTTTTCATTAAAAATGGGTTTCACGGTACTATTCACACATTTAAAAATTATTTTGCTACAATATTTTTCAGTTTTCAGTTTTCAGCTGC
Source organism: Quercus lobata (assembly GCF_001633185.2). Lineage (NCBI taxonomy): Eukaryota > Viridiplantae > Streptophyta > Magnoliopsida > Fagales > Fagaceae > Quercus > Quercus lobata. The sequence continues at coordinate 1,237,959 of NC_044912.1, read as the reverse complement.
ATCCAAACGGATCCTAACTTTCTTTTTTTCTTTTTCTTTTCCTTCCTTTTGCAAATTAACATTTTCCCAATCACATAAAAAAAAAAATAATAAAAAAACTCCATCTCTTAATTAAAGTTTTCTAACTTTTCAACTTTCCATTTATCATTCCATTAAACCCAATCTGATAATAATTTAAACTTCTTTCAACCTTATGACTCTCTCCCCAATCAAGCAGTTTTGAAAACTATTCAATTGCTACTATTAGAATTCTAAAAAAAAGCCTACTGATTTTTTGTCTATATATATTTGCAATTGCTCTACCTCACTCCTGCAAATTTGGAAAGTCTCCCCAAAGTAAATATTTTTTTCTTCTTCTTTCTATTCTCCCACATATTCTTTAAGTTTTCTGAATTATTTTTGTTAGTGATGTGCCATTGGTGATTTCAAGTGCTAACAACATTGTTCCCCATAAACCAACCAAAAAAATCTCAAAGCCATGGTGAAGAATACATTAAAACAATCACATTAAGGTCTTACTACTATAGTTTATGTGGTCATTAATCATGGATGAGTTTTTTTCCACTGATGGGATACCTCTTATGTGCATTTGTGTGATACATTCACCATCATGGATGAATAATTCTCTTTGCATATGCATAACATAAATCAGTTTTATAGTTGTGACATGAATGTAGATGTATAACTTAGTACAAGATAAGTTACCTTTTTTTTTTCTTGGCATTGTAACAAATTTAGATATTATTATGGGATGCCTTTGTTCTAAGACTTTTGCCAAAATTGTAGAATTTGATGTCAATGGAAAGAAAATTAAATCAAAGGACATGTATAAAACTATATAAGGCAGCAATAAACAACAACAACAACAACAACAACAAAAAATAAAAAATAAAAAAAAATAGGAGATAAGGGTGAAAGATTATCCAAGTTTGGACAAAGCCTCAAAATCCACTAAGACCAACTGGATGTGAGAAATTCCACGAAGATGTATGCTTAGCTATATGAAGAAATTGAATTTGGATAAAATATGAAGAAGACCAATTGAATTGAATTGAGTTTTCTATTACAAGCCCTCTCTCTCCTTCTTCTTGTTTTGATTTAATTTTTGTTTGAGCTAATACTTAGTTAAAAAAAATAAAGTTTTTGAAAAAAATAGCATAATCTAAAATCTAAAATTAAAACCCAAATTAGGAAAACATAACGCATTATAACATAATTTAGAGGAATATGAACCACCTAAAAAATGGATAAATATCAATCAAATACACCCAAAATTGATAGAATGATAGATTTGTATTTGTAGAGATTTTGAGATAAAAAAATAATTTTAGAAATTGCTTAATTTTTGAGAAGTGCTATGTCTACAACGTTTACACAATAAGTCATAGTTGGTAAGTTGTTATCGGTTCTAATTTAAATCTATCATTAAAATTACTTTTTTGCCAACTAATAACAACCAATAATAACCTGCTACATATGATTTATTGTGAAATTATTGTCAACATAATATTTCTCTTAATTTTTCAGCAGAGCAAATTATTTTCAACAAATTTAGAAGAACAAATTATACTTATATCAAAATTACAAAGTAATTATCTATTTCCACGCATTGCATGGATTTGCAACTAGTTTATATTGTAAATCCCATCAATTATAAGTCTGTTATTTAATTATAATCTTCGTAGGGAATATAAAATGGTTGAAACTATAAATGCATTAGTTTAAATGTAATCAAAATTTGTAAAGTCCTTACAGCATGTTTGTTGAATGTATCTATAACCCATTAAAAAGAATTATATAAAATAAATCACTTCAGGAATAATGTATGAAAGCATCTCATTAAATTGTGAAAAAGAAACTCTTATGTAATTTTCAATGGCCTTCCTACAATATTAAAAAAGAAACAAGAAATAATAGTGACAGCCTAAAAAGAACCCCAAGAGTACATTTAAAATATGACAAAATTATTTCAGTGACATTATTTCTTAACAATAGTGACAGCCTGTCTTCAGTAAAAATTACTCTCTCCTCTCACATGAATGGTGGATCTCACCATTCATGTGAGAGGAGAGAGTATGCATTTATGGTACTCCGGGAGTATAGAATATTTTCCCAATAAAGAGAGGGTAATTACTAATTATAGAGCTTTAAAAAAAAAAAATCCAAATTTCAGTTTTTTCTTACAGAGCTATAACTTTTAAGAGGAGAAAAGTTCCCAACAAGGTTCTAAACAATTAGGAAAATTCTAAAACAAAGAATACAGTGCCAAACTGAAAGACTGAATCTTTGTAGGTTACTAATTCACAAGCATCACTAGAGATTCAGTGGCGATGTATTCTTATCAGGCTAGCCTTCTTGCTCTAAACATCCTGGAATTTTTCTAGGAAAGCTAGACAAATTTCCATGTACAGCAACTGTGGGCCGTGGACTCCTAGGAGATAAACCAAATGTTTCCCCTCACAAGTTCTGTAAATCTGTCAAGACCACAGCAGAAAATAACAGATACATTAGCTTTTTTCAGTTTAGGAGAAAAGAAAACTCAAAACTGTGATAAAATCAGAAAAGAATTTTGAAATATAGCCAGAGATGATCCTTCTAAATACTAAGCCTAAAATTGTTCCTTCAATAAACTTTGTTCATATCACTGTATGTTGGTTGTATATCAATAAAAGATGTAACACCTAACCTAACCGAAGCTCGGTGTTTATGAATTTCAATAAAATACCAATATGGTGAGATAACAGAGGAAGTTACCTGTATTTCAAACTTGCCAATGTTCTGTTCATGACTGACATAGTTAACTGCGCCATCATGATGATCATGAATGATAGAGTCCAGCTACACATCATGTTGTATTGGCCTCAACATACGTTTAGTTCTCGCAGGACCTCCAATATTAGGCACTGCCAAGAATTAAGGTAGATAGGTGTGACCAACAATAAGCAAGCACTGAAGATTTAATGTTGAATGTTAAGATCTTCTGGCTCAATTTGATTTCTTATACATTTGAAACCAGTAATGTGGATCCATCTATGTAATCCCAATAACTGAAATATATCATTGACTCTCAATCAGAAATGGAATATAGGAAAATTTTGCGTATCACATAGAACTTAGCAAGAAAACATGTTAAGCATATATATCAAGTTGCATTCTGTGCTCTATTTCCACATGAAAGCTTACAGGAGCCTCTAGTTCAGGAACCCACTTGCTCTCAACAGTGAATGAAAATATAAGACCCCTTCCTTGGTAATCCGGAAGATGATGCCTAACAGCTGAAGCAGCAACCTCACTTTGATACATGCAGTTGAAAGTTGAAACCACATTCCTAAGCAAAAATAATATATACAAAATATATATAAGACCAATATCAGTGCATTTTTGACAACTTATATCAACAATAAGTAATTAAAAATGAACGAACCTTTTTAACTTGTTGATTCATATCAATTGGGGTTAAACTATGTAACGAGGAAGATGACACTTGGAACCGTTGGTGCTGGCAAATCCGAGAAATGGTGATTACTTTACTGAGTTTTTTAAAGCATATTTGAGATCAAGCTTCTTACACTCGATAACACTGACATAAGAGCATTATCTGGGAAAATGTATTTTCCATCCTGATGAACAAAATGGTATAAATTCATGTATCATGACTCCAATTTAAATTTGTTAAAATTGTGAGGAACTATTGAAAATAAAGAACCAGCCACCAAGTAAACAAACCGAAAAATAACACTTGCACCTAAAATTTTTTAAATGTTTATATTTTTGTTAGCCCATATTTATAGAGAATATCCAAAAAAATTAAGTCATTATCCTCTCAAAATATGAGAAGGTAATATGTTTGGAGCCTTGGACAACCAATAGAAAGATGACATGTGTTCATCATGTGCAATGCATGTGACTTATTTAGTTTTTTTTTTTTTTTTTTAAATGTGATTCATTTGGTTGGTTGACTTAAGTGAGTTATGTGTATTGCACATGATAAAGACTAATGTCATCTTTCTATTAGTGATGAGAGTCCAAGGCCCTGGAACATGTTTAGTGTCAAACTTTGGCCCCCAAAATATATGTTAAATTAATGATAATGATGATGGTGATGATATAATATATAATTAATTATAGAAATAGTATAAAATAATGTTTCCTTTTTGCGTAAAATGTAATTATATCTCTCCTATCTTGATTCTTATATTATTGTTTTATAATATCATTTAATTTTTAATTGTTTTAATCACATGCTTATGATTTATAATTGATTTAATCACAATCTTAGTCCAATATATTGTCAACAAATTATTATAGAAAGTGTTTCATATAATATTTATGTGGCTTATAAATCATTAAGCAACATAAGACATTTGAATTTAATGTGAGCACATGATTCACTTATATAATATTCTTTTACATCTAAAAAAATTCAAAGTAGGTGTCAAAAAAAAAATTTTCAAAGTAAAAATATAAAAAGAATTCTTCAAATCATCTACATATAAATGATATTGACGTAAAAAATTGATAAATTTGTATTTTTGTGATATTTATTATGGATCGTATACGTCAAACACGTGTAGGAAATTTAATTTTAATATTAGAGATAAATAGCCCTTTATCTAATATATTTATTAAATTTACTATCTCTAATAATGTAGTTTAATGCAATTGGGTTTTATTTTTTAAATTAAAAAACTAGGTATAATTTAAGGAAGAGCACACAAATCCCAGCCTACGTATAGGAGAATATAGAGAGGGATAGGTTTGGATTATTTATCAGTGTGACATCACAATTAAGTGTGCCTTTTTATCTTAGGTCAACTTTTGTGATAAAACTAGGTGTACATATAACCTAAGAATAATTTTTCAAAAAGGAAAAAAAATTGTCAAAAAGTTAAGAAAATCAATCTCAAAGAATACCATAATTTGTATAGGAGATCACATTAACTATAATATTAATTAGAGAATATTATGATATCTGGGATAAATTACAATTTAAAGACTTAGGAAAATTATTGGGTACTTCGGGAATACCATAAATATTGAATACTCTCAAATGAATTGTAGGTCCCACTATAAATTTAATTAGTAAGACTCACAATTATATGAGAGAGGAGAGTTCGCATTTTTGGTACTCTGAGAATATTCAATAATTACTCAAAGCCTTAAAAGTTAAACCCTATATTGTAAGGTAGGGGTGGACTATTTAAAAGGAAAACCCTAATACGAATTGTGCACTTCCTTTAGGACAAAGAAAAAAGAATACACAACAGCCATGTCTGGCTTAAGCCTAAGGAAAAAGCTACAGGCTGGTTTCAAAAGTGTTGGGAAAAAGCTTTCAAAGCCTATGAAGGAAGGGAAACTCTTTATTAAATCAAAACTTCAATCAATGTTGCATTGTGTTTCCTCACAAGTAGAGGGTGAAAATAGTTTTGAGGATGTTCATGGGGTTCGTGACTTTTACTTGGACATGTTCTTAAGGGAACAGTCTGGGATGATTGAGAATCCTCCTGACGAGGTGTTTGATGAAAATGGTATTGTACTTCAGATATGGTATCTTCGTACCCCTCCTATGCAAGAATTTGACCAAGAGTTTCCCCATACTTGTGCTTCTGCTGCTTAGATTTATAATTATGATAATCAGCTTTATTGTTATTGTCAGATTTCTTATCTACTTACATCATGAGAATTTAAGGTTTTTCATGCTTCTTTTGTTTTGTGGTATTTGTGGAGTGTTTTTCCATGGTCTTTAGTTCATCTTTCAAGTGTTACTAATTAGGTTGCATTTAGATAGATTATTTTTTGCCAATTTATTTTACTATTCAGCTTATTTTTGCTGCTATTTATGAGTTCCATTCTATTTTTTGATACTATTTATAGGTTTCATTGTACTATTTCAGCTAATTTTTACCTTTTTCTACAGTTATGCAAAATAAGTGGATCTCAAACAAACCCTATCCGTTTGGATGATTAATTTTGCCAACTTATTTTACTATTCAGCTTATTTTTGCTACTATTCATAAGTTTTACTGCACTTTTTGGTACTATTCATGGGTCCCATTATACTATTTCAGTTAATTTTTACCTTTTCTACAGTACTTTAGTAAAAAAATTTCAGTTTCAATAAAATAAGCGGATCTCAAATAGACCCTAAGTATGGGTTTTTGGATACTATTTAGAGATTAATATTAAGTATTGGTTATATGGTATATTTTTAATGCCTTTTTCTTGATTATTATTATTATTATTATTATTTTTCCCTGCTTTGCTTTCACATATATTGCACCACTTTGGAGTTTGGAAATTGTTAATTTGTTACCCGTGTTTTATACGTAGCTATACGTGCTGGTTTTATTTTATATGAATTGAAATTATATGTGTGTGTATATATATATAAAAAAATTGAATTACGTAAATTTCAGCGGCAGCATCTGTTTGCTTAATAATCATGCAGTTTATTTTTTGCATCACTTTCTGACTTTCATTGATTTGTTATAAAATCATAAACTAAGGCCGGGGTGGTATTATAAAATCATTAAATTGTATTGTGTTTGTGTGTGTCTGCTAACCACTTCGTCCATAGTCCCTATTTACAGTGAGCTTATTTATACGATTTTTTTTTTTTTTAATAAATATCTCTAGGAATCGTACCATCTTACTATTGGGATTGTGATTTTGAGTTGACACGCATTTATCCAAATCTAATTTTATCTACTAAAATTATATCATCTGCAAAAACATACATCAAAGAATTATAGGTGTCCTTATATAAATTCATGTCATATAAGATTATAAAGGTTTTCAGCTAAGTTGGACCAAAACAATATACCAAATTTGTAAGACTTCGTATTTCCTAGAAAGGAGGCAGCCATCGACTTCATACTTTAGTGGTCCTCCAAATTTTGCTATTCATTTCATTGAGCTAATAATAAAACTTATAATTTTTTTTAACTCACGTCTTTTGTCATAAAGTTCAATTTAGATTGGCATTTATTGCCAAATGGCTAAATCTTGTCTTTTTTAGATGGAGGTAATCCCTCCATGTTATTTTGGGTTTTTCTTGCCCAAGTTGTACGTGCAATATATTTCTCCTTCACCTTGTTTTATTCAAAAGAGAAAATCCATATTCAAAAGAAGAAAGAAATCCACATAAAGTGTTGTGGACTCCTAATATTACAGCTTACAAGTATTTACAAGTATAAATAGAAACAATTACTAGAGAGCGAGAAAATCTATCCTGCATTATATCCGAAACATGTATCCACTCTCTCATTAGATACATATAATACCACCTTATAGAAAAGCTTTGCATGGTTCTATTTTGTGCTAACTAATTGGCAGGCATGACAAGTTATTCATTAGATGTTTTCTCCGCACAAGAACCAATTTCACAAGTATTAAATATATTGCCTCTAAAGATTTCTCTAAATTAACAGCTAACAAGTAACGTTTACTCTCTAGTCAAAAACAATGCATTAGAAATTTTCACTGTTTGTACAGTGTTTGATTTTCCAAATTTTTAATGACTGTTTTTCGTTAATTACAACCGTAAAACACAATGAAGCCTGACTCATGCAAAGCCTTACGGCCTGCTTATAGTAATATCTTCATCATTCTGGTGATTGCCTAAAAGAAACTCTGCCATGATTGTATTCTGCCTGACATTCTTCATTATATGTTCTAAGATTTTATGGTCTACATGCTAAACAAAACTGAGAAGAATAAAAATTGGTTTACATGTAAAACAAAACTGACTGCATATAAAGAAAAGATGCATATCAGTATCCAAGGGCCTTCTTTTAACTTAGCACAAAAATAAAATACTAAAAATGAGGCAATAAATCACATTCATCTCATTGGGCAGGTATGAGGAACCTCAATGCTGGTGCGTCCCTAGCATCATCAGGACCTCCACATACTTGTTAACTAACAAGAGATAAAATTTTGTTATAATTCCACACTTAACACCTCTTCAGGCAACAAGACCCTGAAAACGGCGTAGTGATGATTTAAGCTTTTTTCTCCCTGCAATCTGTGAACACTGCCCAAGGCACCAGCATTAGGATTTGGGAAAGCATAAAAAATGCGCCTAATTCGTTGATGGACAAGTGCCATTGCACACCTATTACAGATAAGAGGCAAGGTATCAGAAATTGGATATCTTTGAAAGAAGAAAAAAAAAATCAAGCAATACATAAAACTATACAAAGACTTTGGTAGAGTGAATCAATAATCATTTTCTGACAATGATGATATGATTAGAACTGAAATCTTAATGCGTACATGTTATCAGTCGGAACTTTCATTGGAGACCTTTAAATCACATAATGTCCAGCATTAATGTAAACAAAGTCTTCTTTCAAAAAATTTGGTGTAGATTCTTTCCATCACTTTTGTTAGAGTCCAGAGAACAAAATGTAGAAGAGATTTTGTAACAATGCTGCGAGAATTATTGTCTTTTTTTAAGGTGGGGGATAGAGTCAAGAAATGATATCAAGAGAACTCAAAAGAAGAAAAACTTGTTTCATCAGCCAGAATGACCTGAGCCTGAGCAACTTATAACCAACTTATCTCAATTGCAACCTTCTGCTTGAACCAAAAAGGCTAAAAGATGATGTTTAATACTTGCAAACTTCTGTTTGAGCCAATAAGGCTAGAAGATGATGAATAATACTCACAACATTCAGATGTCAAGCAGGCTAAAATGAATTATGCTTAGGCTGCTTTCACCAAGTATCACAAGACTCAACCAAAAGTGAGAAATCAAAAAAATGGATAACAGCCTAAGACACTCAAGTACTTACGATTAGTTGTATCCATATCTATCAACTAAATTTAATTTCCAACCCATTGAGCAGCATGAAGCAATTGATTGAGAGCAGTGCCACGTCCTTTGCTGACAGCATAGATAGATTGCACAAGTAATAGAGACAAATATTCATTTTACCAACAAAAGATACCAAACAGTAGGTAATGCACTCACATTAATCCATATCCAAGCAGCTGATACTTGATAACAAAACAACCAAGAGCTATCTTATATAACCCTTAGAACAAACCATACTACTCTTAGTGGAGTTGTAAAGTCTTAAAAGCTACAAAAAGCTATCTTACTTTTGAGAAAATAAAATATGTCCAAAAAAAGAGGGAAGGTTTCTTGTGTCTAGCAAACTTACATTGTACATGGCTCCCAAACAAGGTAGATGTCATACCCAGTACATAGATAAGGTCTGGCTGCTACAGGATGACAACCTTCAGTAAGAGTATCCAGTTTCTCAGTGTCCTCAACCTGAAATAGTGTAACATTTGCTGACATATAGCATTTAACACTATGAATCTTCAAAAGAAACATATAAAAAATTTATTCAACGGAAATGATGCTCCCTAGTGCCTCAGAAGTTCTGTTTCCACAGTTCTACCTGCTGTGGAAGCAGATAACACAGTTCTAACAATGACAGGCCCCTCATACAGTAATAGTTTAAAATATCTTATAAATGCAAAGGTATTGGAGGACCTTTCAGGAAACTACAAAATCCACCCAAGAGAAAAATAAAATAAAAAACTTATAAAATAGCATGAATTGTTCCATACGGAAGATGATAGCTTTCTCTTTGTTTTCAAAAAAAATCCATAAACATGGTATTTCAAACCCAATACAATTCAGAAGATTTCTTTTTGTTTAAAAACCCTCTTTTTAAAACCACAATAGATATGTATTATAAGTATATAAGGCACAGCAACAAATACTAAGTGCACTCTGTATATGTTTTGCCTGGAGCAGCCCTATTTAGTGGATCCTAAAATTGGCCCAATAGAAAGTTCTACAGTCCAAACAGAGATAAAGGTAACTCACATTTTCAAGATTGACTTTTTGTCTTTTTGCTGGAGAGCTGGTGGAAGAATGCATATGATCCAATTCAAAAGACTTATCTTCATTGTCACCCAAATCAGGGAAAAGTTGCCTATCTCTAGCAGCAGAGCATTCAATCGCTACAATAGCAGCATGTCGTAGAGGGTGCCAACAAGAAGAATTTGGCATATATAATTCTTGCTCAGACCACCGCCAAGGGTATAAACAAGAGGCACCAGTACATAATTGTTTGAGTTCGCTGGTGGAACCATTTGAAGGTAAAGTGTCATGGGTTATTATTCTATTGGAATTGGAACGAGAAATGCAGGTATCTGGCACTTTAAAGGAGCTGGTTTGATTGTTAGTGGGAATATTCCAAGAGCAAATTTCATCACATGCACTTGCAATCACTTTCTTAACTGAAGGATCCACTATCACCGCAGCATTAGTTACCTGCAAAGCAGAGCAAAACAGGAGGATAAATATATAAAAAATTGATCATAGCCTCAGCCAGTGGTGAGGCTATGATGATTTGTACTCTTGATGATTTTGAAGCACTGTAAAGACTGACTGGGATTAATTCCTAAGGTGTCATACATCTTCAAATACAGTCTGCTTTATCTCTCTTTTTAAGTACAGTTACCTATTTTCAAATCCCCATTGTGTTAACCACATCTCTTACCCACCAGGATATGTGATACCCCACTTTTGCCATTTTTAGACTAGACTAACTACATTAAGAACCCAACCAAAAAGAAATAAGCTCATCTCACATTCTCACTCTCTACCTAGGAGGAGACTGCTCAACTTGGAAATTCTCCACCTCATCAAACTAATCTGATGCATCAATTGAATAAACTCAAGATCCATGATAAGCATATTACAAACCATTAAATATAAGATTTACTGAGTGAGACATAGGTTAAGAGCTCGAGCAACCCAACCCAACTCAAATTTTGTATCTATTTATTGTCTATATACTCCCATTTTATATACTTAAACAACCTTTTTATGGACATAAACCCATTTCCATGTAATACAGAGTTATTGTCTAATATACTCCCAACCCATCAGTCCGCACCACTTAAAGAAGGTAAGACATTACGACTGTCTTGAGTACAAGTTTTATAATTTAAAAAGTTTTGCTTCTCAGCTGACAAAGATGTAGGCATTGAACTCCTATACTAGATTACATGACCAATATAGCCCCAATTAAAACAAATTATGCTACCCCAAAAATTTTTTTTTTTAATAATAAAACCAAGTATAATAAACAATCCTACCCCAGTTTAACTTGGCTAGAGAAAACCAAATGAGAAATTAGTCTTAACTTGAACGCTATGAGCTTATGCTTGGTCAAGTAGTGGAACAGGTAACTTTCTCAACTAATGGGAATGGATTCAGTTGAATAACCCAATCTATTAAAGTCAAATCATCCCTAAGACACATATATTTAAGAAAAGATGAGTAATATACCAAGCCATCACCAGATTTTGCCAACTCAACAGCAAATCTCATGAAGCTGAAAACTGATTGTGAGTCCTCTTCATTAAATCCAGTAATGCCATCAATATTGCTGTACTTGAAAGAAAAAACCAATAGCAGAAGCAAATCAGGATGTTACTTGAATGTGTGTGTGTGTGTTATATATGCATATATCGATAGAGATATCCCAAGATTATACCTAAAAAGAAGATAAAAAATTATCAATGAAGCCTATGCCAAATGCTAAACTAGAAAATAATTATTAATTTCATGTAACATTCACCTATGTCATCAAGCACCATACTAGGATAACTAAAATGCATGACCAAATACCTTTGAACAAAAATGTTAATATTATTGCAAAGGGCTTACTAGGTTGGTGGATGATATGATGTTGGCCAAAGCTTGCATTGTTCTTCCCACTCTTCTTTTGATGATGCAGGAAATTTGCAAACCTAAAAGATTAAATTGAAGATTAAAACATATTAGTCTTAACTAGACTTGAGTACTATATATATATATATATATAAAGTTATTTTTCAGTAAAAATAATTGTAAACGAGCATTGATATAGAAATTGATAAAACAGAAAAAGAAGACCCACTTTTGTAATAAAAGCACTCAACTGGTAGGAATTGACAAGCTCTCGAACATCATGTTGCATGGTCTCCAAGTGACTGTCATTTTCAGATGCTAGACATAAGATGACTAATAACTCAGTTTTCCCTATCAAGTCAGTTACATTTCACCATTATATTCTGAAGACATTGAAGTAAATAAATAAATAAATATATATATATATAAGCATTGCATAAATAAATACCTCCTTCGAGCTGCTTTTTGCGGATTCGCTTCACATGGCGGAGATTTTCTAGTGGTGCTATCTGATTTAATCGCCTAGCAAAAATTCCACACAAAATTTTATTAAATACAATTCACAACTATATATTATGGTATAAGAATGGTGTTTATTTTTGTATCAGCCCATGTTGTCCATATTCTAGAATGTAACATTTGGATTACAAAGAACAAAACAGCGCAAATTAGAAAGTAACTAACCTTATAAGAGTGTTAGCAAGCTTTGGGTCAATGATTGAAGCAAAAACATTCACTATACATGCATACAAAGAAACACAAAATATAAGTTTATGGAAGATAAAGATTGAATGTATGTATCATATGGAATAATAAAAGCAGAGATAGAGACAGAGTAGTATGTATGAATGGGGGGATTGGCAAAGTAAAGTAACCAGTGGGTTGTTGTTGGTTGGGCGGTATGGGGGGCTTGTCTGGAATGTAGAGGATTTGCCACCTATCTCTATCTCTATTTGTGTCATTCTTCTTCATTTCCCAAATTGTTGGGAGCTCTTCTGCACAATACCAACTAGAATTTGAACTAGAACTAGAAGAAGGATAAATCAAAATAATAAAATTTAAATTTAGGAATTTTAGCACTTCAAAATGAATAGGCTAACCTTCTAACTCATAATATGGCTCAGCAACAGCATACTCAAAAACTGGAATGATGTTTGATTAAAGGAAATTGAACAATATCATTATCAACTATTGCAAAAATGGCAGAAGAACGAAATATATAATAAATGAAAGTTTTCCATTATGTTTCTTCGTTCTTTTACTATTAACAAAAGTTTCTATGGAGGCGTAGCTGTAATAGAGTTCAATTCATACAGTATGTTATAATTGTTAACATCACCTCATAGCATTGTTTCATAACCAAGCCTTTTCTACAAATATATTAAACAGAAACTGATATCAATAGAAAAGGGGAAAAGAGAGAGAGAAATATTTGTTCAAAAAATGATAAAGCAAATGTTGAAAATCTCAGAGTTAGTTTTAGCTACTGTTATATGAGTTGTATTGATAGAGAGTATTATAAATAGATGAAGATAGAATAATAGGGAAGTTGATCAATCTCAATTTCTCTTTCCTTCTATTTCTTTTTCTTCTGGTTTAGTGTATTATTCCATTTACTGCTCTTTGAAAAAAAAGACAACCAAACGAACTCACAAAAGCAATTGAAACAGTTAAAATAAAGAAGAAAAAACACTCACCTTGCTTGGGTCTGTCTTAGAAGCTAGCGGCAAGGCAACAACTGAACATTTGGGAGATAGGAAGAGGCGAGAGAAAAAACAAATAGAAGAGAGAGTGGGTTAGGCTCTTTCAAACCCTAACTTCAGAAAACACCACACTGGAAAACAAAAGTAGACTGACTGGCAATGGTGGAAAGCTATATGGGAGAGAAGGCAGTGACAGTTGAGGGTAGCTGCGTTTCGTTTGAAAGAGTGTGGTTTTTGGACTATATGCCGGGCCGGCGGGGTGGGTATTGGGCCAGTGTGAATTGGTCTATATGGACCTTTCTAACTTGGTGGCCCAGTATCCGTAAAAGGAACTGGGTATTGTAGGGCACCAATGAATTGGGTCGGGTAAGGAAAACAAATATTAATGCACTACCATTTGATTGGGTAGAGCAGCCCCGCATCCGGTGATCTATTACCATATATTCAGATTTTACTGCAGCAACATTTATTTAATATATCTTAAAAAACTATTGTAAGAAACACCCTATTTTGCATTTTGCTACAACCAAGAGTCCAATACTATATTGTAAAAAAAAAACACCCCATTTTGTTCCTACTTCTAATTTTCTAGCAAGTTTCGTTCAGTACCAAAAAAAAAGCAAGATTCTGGGCTTAGATTACTTTTTAGTTTTTACTATGTATATTGCATACAGAGAGTTATTCACGCATTCGAGCAAATATTGTACAAGTTCCTCTCAAGGCACATACACATAAGCGGAATACAGCAAATATTTGTTGGCCATGTATAGGATTAGCAGGTGGCAGCACTAGGAATTTAACACACTTAAAATTTAAAATTTAACATAATAGCGTCTCTTTTCATGCCAATCCTCTTTTTCTTTACTACTACGAATTTCATTCGGAAAGACAGAAAAGGAAGTCTTTAGTTATAGAATACAAGAAGTCTACATAAAAGGCACACAGTTTTGGCAAAGCCCACAAAACAATCTTTTCCGAATTGATGACCGATGCACAGGGACAACATTACAAATGGCAATTGGAACATCATTCTAAATCCAAAAGTTGTTGATCCAGCAGTCATGACTTCATTTGTCCCACTCCGAATCCAAAAATTGTGGATCCACCTTTGATGGGAGCCCCACTGTGCGTCTTGAGTCTCTTGAAGGATTATTAGTTAACCGGTCCCAACCCAAGATGTGGGGCAAAGCAAACTGCAAAACAAATCAAAGTGAATGTTGACCTCAAGAGGTTAATTACATAGGAAGAAGTGCTTCTAAATGATTTAACACCTCACTCAGCATTTAAAAATAAAAATTAATACCTATTGATGAGTAAGTGAGTTTGACCTATATCAATAAATAATGTACTTATGTCCAGATCTAAGGAATTAATCCCACCATTGAGGATTGGAATTACTATCTTCAGAGTGTTTTCATCATTATGATACAACCTTTTCCTACATTTCTCCCACTTAATCCATATTATGAATTATGAGAACCAATGGTTGCACAATGCTTCACAAGTACTGAGTTTCACTAGTTGCCAAAACTTCACAAACCATTTCTTCATGTGCGCATGTAGTAACCAAAAGGTAACTTTGTCTATTTCACTAAAGATGGTTATAAATTTATTTCAATGCAGTGAATGTCACCCCAGCTGTCATGAATTCCATGATCACTATTATCCTATAAAAGATATTCATCTGGCCATGATTCCAATTAACTGAATAAAAATAAAAACTGAAGGAAAGGGTAAAGTGGATAAAGATTTTATTTGGTCATACGCTGCAAGCTGTCTTCATCACTGCAAATTCGGCAGTTGTGACAGGAACAGTGAAGAACTCTTTGGTTTTAAGAATATTGTTGACAACATCTGCCAAAAAAGAAGCACATAAATAATTGGGAAAAAATAAAAAAGGTTAATAATTCAAAAGGAAACTGTGGAACTAATAAACTCAGGCAAACAATATGTCAAAAAAATATATCTCAAAACTTCTGTAGTTGAGTATAAATCCACTTATCATTTGTAGCCAAATCAAATCTCAATATGAAAGCATGAACCTGGTATGTCTATCACAGCACATCAGCTTCACTCACTCCTAACCTCCCTAGACATTGCAACAATGTCCCAAAGAATCCTAGTTTTCAAAGTTGTTCTAGGGATATGATTCATAATCAATGGCCATTAGAACAACTACCAGAAACACACTCTCCAATCCCACAAACTAACATAATTTATTTTCAAAATGTACATATTTCTGCTCTAACATACAATCCAAAATATCACTAGAGAGGTAATATTAATAAGAGGCAGCTCTCCAGAGCTCCAATCATAAATAAACAAACATCAAGTCTAGACATTATCATCCAAAGAACAACAAATCTAGATAGAATTATGTATAAGAACGAGCTTTGATACAAAAACTGATTTAGCACCACTTCAACAAGAACAGAAAATAAAACAAACTCAGGAATCAAATATAAGCAGAAAGAATAAGTGAATTTGAGCAAGTCTGTGCAAATATAAGCAGAAAGAGTACTTACTCAAAGAAATAAGATAGCCAGTACCATCTGCATGAGCCTTAATTGTTAAGCTCTTCCTGACTTGACCCGCATTACTGCAGCATAAATTGCTCATCAAGACTAAGCACGTACTTTTTATCATATGGCATTAAGATAGAAAAAAGGATGCTTGCACAACAAAACAATAAGATGATGCCATCTGAACAACTTTGTTTAATCACAATATAATTCTTGACCATCACAAATTAGGTCTACAGATTACAAATATTTCCATGAGAGTAGTATGTCAAGGAAAAAAAGTCAACCTTGATAGCATTGATGGATCATGAAAGAATTCACAAGAATCTTTTGGACCCAAGCTTATCATAGACCCTACCTCTGTTGGAGACAAAGCAAACACCTACAAAACATCCACTAAATTGGTCAGTTAAGCCGTATGGAGACACAGCATGTATCAGCTAAAAGGTGCATAAAATTACCCATGTGTCAATCATTATGGCAATTAAACAATTAGACATTCTAGTTACTGCTTGTCCATGTGAAAGGTGCAATGACCTGGGGATCTAAATTATAAGTAGATTAAGAAAGTAATGACAAAGAAACTAAGAAAAGTTGCCAATAACCTCTATCTTAAATTGCATCTCCTATTCTTATAAGAAAAAGGTTGAGACTGAGGTTATTGGGAGTGTTGTCACTGCATTTGTGTCATTGTAAAATATTTTCATCTTTGACCAAGGTCAACAAAACAAATAGAGGGGTAATTACCAAAAAGAAGGGGAGGGGGGGAAAGCTAAGAAAAGTTACCTGTCTCTTCTCATTATCATACTTGCGCTCACCAATAGCAGGTAAGAACTTCATCATCATGACACCGCGGCGATCAACTACAAGACTACCAGACTATGCAACAGAAAATATATAAATGAGGAGAGGCATAATTCAACCCCACAGAAATAGGACTTGAATAATTGTAAAAGCAACCAAAAAAACAATCATACATCCAACTTGGTGAAAGTTGGGAGAACAGGAGTCACAGAGAGTGCAGCTTTGCCCTTATAAACCGAATATGGAGCAAATATTCGATCTGCAATATATCCTGCAGGTTTAGTTCCCAATGAACAAGGATGATCAGACCATAATCAATCATTTGATTTAAAAAACCCAAAAAAAAACAAAAACAAAAAAAAACAAAAAAAAACAAAAAAAAAACAAAAAAAACAACAACAACAACAATAACAAAAAATAAAATAAAATAAATGAACAAAATCTTGAAAGTATTCCACATAAATGAATTAGAACCTTTAGCAGCAGAATTCTCTCTAGCATTTGATATCCCAGCCCGAGATGTAAAAGCATACAACCGTGAAGCATCTTTAACATCACCAGCTTTCCCATGTAACAGTTTTTCAGACAACTGGCTCCTGTGGTTAATAAATGGAAAGAGTATTTACTGAAGATTTATGCGTTTAACTCAAGACTGCAGCTTACATGTGTCAAAGTTAGTCATATTACTAAGATATAATGGCAGCTAAATTAC
Source organism: Quercus lobata (assembly GCF_001633185.2). Taxonomy (NCBI): domain Eukaryota; kingdom Viridiplantae; phylum Streptophyta; class Magnoliopsida; order Fagales; family Fagaceae; genus Quercus; species Quercus lobata. The sequence continues at coordinate 1,220,514 of NC_044912.1, read as the reverse complement.
AAAGATAACTAATTTTACTGCAATATATATATATATATATATATTTTTTGGGTGGGTGTGGTTCAAAACAAAATCAAAGTCTTGTAACAAACTATCAATAAAGCCATTTTAAGTCCCACAAAAAAAATTAAATAAATGAACAACTATTACCCATGGAAAAGAGTGTTTTCGTGCAAAAGTGACAGCATTCACACAATGCAAGGTACCTATTACTTAAGGCATATATGTAATGGCAAGCAATTATAGCCTACCAACCATAAGAACAATTTAACATGGTATGCAGAAAATTTGAATACCCAAGATTAGGGATCTACATCAACAATAATAACAACCAAGTCTTGGTCCCAAAATTTTGAGGTCTGTTATGGATTTTCAATGGACTAACCGGGATAGACCACATTTACACCATTCTATCCTATATGAAGTCATTCTATGCAGCATTGCTAGTAGGGGATGCCCCATCATGTATCTTTAGTGGAATGGATTCAATCATAATAAAGTGATTAAATTTTACACTAGCAAAATCAAAATCAAGGTGCAATAAAAATTATTTACCCCCCCTGTTATTCTTCCTCATTTCAACTAAAAATGTGAGAAACCACAACGTGCAAGCCTCTTGCTACTAGAAAGTACACAACAATTAGTACCTAAAATTAACCATTCACTCAGTTTCAAGGTGTGGAATGAAAATAAATGAGGTTACAATCTAGACCATGTATAGCTAAATAGCCATACAGCATCACAAAACTTTAGAATTCATATTACCCAAACAGAAACAGTGGATGAAGCCCATTGCAGAGGCTACTCAATGACTGACCATGTATAGCTAACAATAGTTATAGCATCATAAAAATTCACAATATATAGAGAAAGCACAGGCATCAGAAGTTACAATCTTGACCACCCAAAAAATGAACAAAATTTTGTTTGTATTACTATTAGGGGTAATCGGAGTGGATGATTTTGGCGAACGAAAATCCCAATTCCGGGACACCGAAAGCTTGAATTTTTGAATGTTGTTTAGATAATCGGTGCGGTGGGCAAACAAAGAATGAAAAGACAAAGAGGGTAGTACAACTACAAGTAGAAATGAGTGTGAGTTTGGAAAACAAAGAAACAAAGGTTTGGATTGAAAGTAAGATTTAGTAGTCTTGAAGAAATTGATACCTGGAAGGTAAAAGGCGCGCTAGCTTCATCATTTTCAAACACTTTACTCTCAGTCTCAGACCGATTTTCTTTCGAAGGACAAACTCTGACACTCTGATTTTGATTTTGGGACTGTATTTACTATTTGAGCGGTATGTTATTAGTTTACTTTTTTTTCAATAATTCATTTTGTTACTTGCTAGTTACTATTGCAATTTCATTCTAAATAAAATAAATAAATAAATAAAATACTATTGCAATTTAGGCCATGTTTGGTTCTATGCAAATGGATTTTTGAGTGTAAAATAATAGGGATAATTACAGTAAACTCACCTATGGTATGACCCGTTTTCACTCTGCTTACCTGTGTTTCAATCATTTACACTTTGCCCACCTGAACTTCAATCTGTTACCCACCTCACCATCAGACGTTAGAAAAACACTTTTTTATTTAAAATCAGAACATAACACGGATAAAAAACACGAACCCACTCTTCTTTTCCTTAGGAGCCCTAGAAACACGAAAGTCCTCGTAGACACCACATTCTACATATGATATTGTAATAGAGCTACAAGTGTGAACCTAAACGAGCAACGGGTTGTTCGAGGGACTAAAATCCCGGTAAGAAATCAGTCACTGTTTGGGTTTTTACTTTGGGCTTGTGGTTGTTTTATTGTTTTTTAAGTAATCAATCAATGGTCAATGTTACATGTAATGGAATGAGAATATTGGTTGTATTTGTTAATGTTTATGAAAAATGTGACCACGTGTTCTTTGGATTTTTGTTTGTTTATGGGCATTTTGTCTGTCGTGGCCATTGTGTCTCACAGTGGACCCAAGTTTCTATTGGGTTTAAATTTTAATGTTTGCATGTGAGATTTAGTAAAACAGAATCAAAAGTAAAGCAGAAAATGTGGTCTCTCTATGTGTGTTGCATCCTAAAAGTAAAACAGAAACATGCAAGTATTTACTTTTTTTGTTGTTTACAATTCTTTAATTATTAATTGTATATGTGTCAAATGGTAATTTGTTATTGCAGATGGATAATGAGGAAGTGAAATTGGAGGTACATTATGGGGGTGTTTTTTTGTGGAACCCTAGTTTAGAATACTTTGGTGGGAAAGTTGAAATAGTGTATAAGGATCCTAATAGGCTTAGTTATTTTGAAATACAAGGTATATGTGAGAAATTGGGAATTGATGAACCGTGTAGGGTTCATTATTTAGGTCCTGGGGGCAACTTGGAGCAAGACTTGAGGCTTATACAAGATGATCAAGATGTGGTGCCATGTGCAAGCCTAATAAGGGAGGGCCAAGAGACACCATCATACTATATGTGGAGAGTGGTAATACTTTACTTGCAGTTGAAGTTCCTGATAGTGCAGGGGTTGGTGCAGGAGCTGGTGTAGGGGCTGTTGCAGGGGCTGCTATAGGAGGTGTAGGGGCTGATATAGGGGGTGGTGCAGGAGCTGCTACAAGGGGTGATAGTCTAGAGGAGGAGTTTGATTGGTTGAATAAAGGTCTAGAAGGAGAAGACTTTGCTGATGACATTTTTGGTGAGTCTTCTCCACCTTACACAGTGCCATCTGAGCCTAATACTGTTCCAACCACTGATACACCTTAACCAACCACCGATACACCTCAGCCAAACACAAATACACCTGGCCCAAGCAATGTTCCTCCTCCAAACATAGATTTAGATGAAGAGTGGGCTGAACCAGCTTTAGAGGATGATATTGTAAGTGTGGATGGTTCTGATGATGAGCAGAGGCCTGGCAATTTGGAGTTTAATGAGAGGACTTATATGGAAAATGTTAGATTGGTAAAAGGGATGAAGTTCCCAAACTTCAAAGTATTTAGGAAGGCTTTGAGGGAGTATATGATTCAGCATCACATTGATATCAAGTGAAAGTTGAATGAGAAGAAGAAGATTTATGTACATTGTAAGAACAATTGTGGATGGAGGTGTTATGCCTCAATGGTGATTGGAAAGTGCACATTTGAGATCAAGACACTTTATCCTGAGTATACCTGCCCCCTAACATTCCAAAATGAACAAGTTACATCAGTCTATGTAGCAAACAAGTATTTTGAGGATTTTGGTAAGAATCCTAATTGGGAGGTCTCAGGTGTTAAGCACCATGTGATGTAGAAGATTTCAGTTAATTTAAGTATTAGTTAGGTGTATAGATCAAGGAAGGTAGCTAGGGGACTGATTACTGGGAATGAAGAGGCTTAGTATGGCTTACTTAGAGATTATGCAGAAATGATAAGGAGGACAGATGTAGGAAGTAAGGTGATTCTGCAAACAGAAATGGAAAATGAGGATGCAGAACCCAAGTTTAAAATGATTTACATTAGGTACAATGCTCAGAAGGTTGGCTTTCTAAGTAGTTGTAAACCCTTTGTTGGGCTGGATGGATGCCACTTGAAAGGTAGGTTTGGTGGGCAATTATTGTCTGCCACTGCCAATGATGGAAATGACAATATCACAATATATTCCCAGTGGCAATGGCTGTGGTTGAGCAAGAGAACAAAGACAGCTGGATCTGGTTCTTGGAGCAATTTGCAGATGACATTGGCAGGCCATAGGAGCTCAATCTAGTATTCATTAGTGACAAGCAGAAGGTATTGTCATGCTTGTTTGCTTACCTTACTTGAATGCTTACATGCTTACCTTTTTACTGACATTGAATGCTTGCTTACTGGATTGCAGGGCCTTCTACCTGCAATAGAGACTCTATTTCCAACTGTGGAGCACATATAAAACAATTTCAAGGTTAACCACAAGGGCATGGAGTTGAAGAGTGTACTATGGATGTGTGCTGGCAAAATATCAGCCAAGGAATTTGAGAGGGGGATGAACCATCTTAAGAGTTTGGATAAAGAAGCTTGGAAGTACCTAGCTGATATAGAGCCTGCACAGTGGACCAGATCCGACTTCTCTACAAGAGCTTTGACAGATTGTCTGGTAAACAATCTGAGTGAGAGTTTTAACTCTATGATTGTGAAGGCTAGAGACAAGCCCATTTTATAAATGCTAGAGTGGATCAGAGTTAGGTTTATGACCAGGCTGTATACAAAGAAGATTGGTATAGAAAAATATTGTGGCAAGTTGTGTCCAAGCAAACAAGACAAGTTGGAAAAGTTAAAATTAGAGTCTAAGGGCTTCTGTGCAATGCCATCTGGGAGGTTTATGTATGAGGTTGACAATGAAAGGGAAAGGCATGTGGTGAACTTGGTAAGGAAGACATGCAGTTGTAGAGCATTAGACTTGACAGGAATCCCCTGCAAACATGGAGTTGCAGCCATTTTTGTGAATTGTGAGAAACCAGAAGACTACACTCAACCATGCTATTACAATGATGCTTAGAGCATTCTCATCAGCTCTCTCATAAAAAAATGTCATTTTGACACACCAAAAACCTACTTTACTATTTTACCACATCATTTTACAATACACCATTTATCAGATGTTTTATTTTTCCATTTTATATATTAAAATAATATTTACACCACATTAAAATAATATATTAAACTCCTCCAACAACAACAACAATAATAACAACAACAACAATTCCTCCACCACTACCGCAACAACGGCCACCAACAACCACTGTCACAACAACACCGACAGCCACCACTGGCACAAACCCACATCCACTAACGACACCTTAAAAAAAAAAAAAAAAAAAAAAAAAAAAAAAAAAAAAAAAAAACACAACCGGGAAAAAAGAAATCCACAACAACCCAAAAAATAGCCACCACAACTACCTAATAATCACCACCACAACCACCAAATTGCCACTACAACCACAGTACCATTGCCATAACTAACCCACAACCCACCACATTCACAAACCTTAAAACCCATCCCAAATCAAACAAACCCAAAGCTCAGGCGGCGAGGTCGGCTTCAGGCGGGAGACATTGGCGGCGAGATCGGCTTCAGGCGAGATCGGTTTCAGCGGCTTGAGGTGGTTTTAGTCGAGATTGGCTTCAAGCGGCTTGAGGATGAGAGAGGAAGAGAATGAGAGTGAAGAGGGAGCTGTAGAGGACAACTATAGCTCCAGTGAGATCGATGGCTTCGGCGAGATCGGCAGCTTCGACGAGATTGGCAAGAGAGAAGAACGAAGATGCAGAGAGAAAAGAACGAACACAGATGAGAGAAAAGAACGAAGATGAGAGAAATGAGAGAGAGAAAGTCTAAATGAATATATGAGAGAGAAAGTTTGAGTGAATAAACAAATAATAAAAAATTTTGACATGGGTGTCCGTATCGTCTCATATTTGAGACGATACTATAGCTGTGTGCCAAAATTTTTGGCATTTGAAACATCTCATGTGGCTCATATTTTGAGATTTGGTGTGCCAAATGCCAAATATTTGGCATTTGGCACACCTCATGAGAATGCTCTTATGTGGAGACATAGATACCCATACCTCCAATGCTTGGCCAGTCTAAGTGGATGTCAAGTGGCCAACCCAAGCTTGTTGCGCCTATTATCTATAAGCCACCAGGTAGGCCACCCATGAAGAGGAAGAGAGATGCTGATGAGCCAAGGAACTCCTATAAGGTGTCTAGAGTAAACAAGTTAGTGAGTTGTGGAAGGTGTCAAAAGGAAGGGCACAATACAAGGAGATGCAAGGCCAATGTCACTAGTGAGACACCATGGGAAATGAGGCAGAGATTGCAGAAAGGAAAATCGATAAGTTTTTACAAATTTTTTTTATTCAAAAGCAAAATGCCAATAACTAATACTGTAAAAACATGCTCATATATGGTTGCAGGGAAGTGGAAAACCTTTTGCATGCAGACAAGGATCCCAGGCCCCAGCATCATCTCAGCCCCTACCAACACATCAGCCTTACACTATGGCCTCATCCTCATTCAACCAGGCAGTAGGGTCACAGCCACCAGCTCCACAACCACAAGCTCCATAGTTATAGCCATCAACTCCATGGTTAAAAACCCAAGTCAGTGGTACTTTTCAGACTTCAAGTACACAGTTAAAGGAGCTCCTTGGTTCTCTTCAAGCCAGTCAGCACCATACATCCTTGCAAAAACATGGGACAGTAAAGCACCATCATTACAGGTACTGTCATGTTAGGTTTGATGTTTTATTCATAAAATTGTGATATTGGTAGCTAACATGTGAATTCTTGTACTTTGTAGCCTACAAGACCACCTACTACCAGAGAAGCTGCTTTGAGAGGAAAGAGTGATGCAGCTAGGACTCAGAAATGTAGAACAAGAGGTGGAAAGGTCAGTAGTGGTGGGAGAGGCAGGAGCAGGGATAGAGGCAGTAAATGAAGACTAAGTTAAGACACTTTTTTTGTTATGTATTAGGGTTATGTAGTGTTAGAGTTATATGTTATTTGTAGACAATGACATGACAGACAATGACAAGACACTTTTATGTATAGTTGTTCAAACACTTTTTGTATTTTTGTAAGTTTTGTAAACAATGGGCAGGTGCAACTGTTTTGGTTGTTGTTGTACCAAATGCCTTATATTTACTGGTGGTTGATGAAAGACTATTCAATGCCACCTTACATATGTATACAATTTCCCAACTTAATGATAGGTGTTCAAAATTATTATTCTAATTATTGCAGTTGCCCATAAATGAGTTTGTTTATATGTGCAGGTGTATGTGTTGAATAGCAGGTGTATGTGTTGAATAACAAGTTTGTGTGTGCATTTGTTGTCTTTTCTTGCAAGTTGACATTAGTTGTCATGTACTTTAAACTTAAATTAATTCACTTTCAACACATTTATCTTTACACAATGCACTTTATGCACAACCCAAAACAGCTTACAACATCCAACAAAACACCAACACCAACAGCTCACAGCTCACAAGTAGCCAATTCACTTTAAACAAAACAAAAATACCAACAACATCTAACATAAATAACACTTTCTCTTAAAAAGGCTTATATTATTCAGTGGTTTAAAGCCAACAGCATCTACCATCTTACATAGTTCTCATTCTCAAAAAAACCTTACATAGTTCTATTACAATATAATTGAAGACCAGCTTATATTACAACCCACCAGGCAAACTCAATCTCATCATTCCAACATTCTCATTTGAGCCAACACATGAAAACAACATAACCAAAATAATTAAAAAAAAAATGACAGAATTAGTGCAATTATGCACTTTCTCTATTACTTTAAAGCTCTCACTGCTATCTCCTTGGCTTGAACAAAGGAAGTTCGAAATTTTTTCTCCTTCTTAGTGGCTTTTGCTGCCTTGTCTTGAGCAATTTGTGCCATTTGGGTAGCTTTTGCTGCTATCTGGATAGCTGCTCTTTCCCTTTCATGTGCAAGTTGCAGCTCACTTCATAGTAAATTCAGTTTTTGTTGCACCACATAGGCAGCTTCATTCCCACGCATACAAGTGGGATTATCAAGCCATTTAAAGAAAGAGCACTTGGGACCAACCTGTTCATAAATTGAATTGAACATATCACATTCCAATCTCACGTGAATCAACTAGATTAAGTAAAAAGTATATTTACCTTATATCAGTTACAACCTAGAAACCTTCTCCCAAAATTATCCACTGTCGGACTTGTTCTTAGCACACAAGTCTCATATGTACACATATGCCCACTTGAACCCGAGTAATTTCCATTCGAAGAAGACATCGACTATCAACTTATTGTGAATCAAAGCTACCATTAAAACTTTAAACCCCAAAACCTACATAAAGTAGAAATGTCGTACCTGGTGATGATCTATCTTCAAATATTCAATGCCTCAAGACAACCCAAAGTTAGAACCTCACCCTCACATGAAAGCACGATTAGAAAAATCAAAACCCCAACTCAATACAAGAGATTTTCGTGTTTCTAGGGCTCGTGAGGAAAAGAAGAGTGGGTTCGTATTTTTGATCCGTGTTATGTTATGATTTTGAATAAAAAAATGTTTTTCTAACGTCTGATGGTGAGGTTGGTAATAGATGGGTAACAAATTGAAATTTAGGGGGGTAAAGTATAAATGATTGAAACACAGGTAGGCGAAGTGAAAACAGGCCATACCACAGATAGGTTTACTGTAATTATCCCAAAATAATATTTTCCGGTAAGGAAAATACGTTCCATGTGTTTGCCTATTTGGTTGCGTTGCGGAAAATATGGCAGAAAACAATTTCCGATGTTTGTCTTGGACGGAAATAGTTTTCTCGTATATATTTTCCCATGTTTGGTTTCTTCATAAAAATTACATAAATAATAGTGAATTTGATCCTTCCCGTAAGCTTACAAATATGTATTACACACCCAAATTAACATACAAAGGTAAACATCCAATAAATATTTTCATAATATATAGATCAAAAGTACATAAATGTAACATTCACCATTGGAGGTAAGCCTCCATGGTCTACAAATATGATTCTTACAACAGGTTCTTGAACATTACACATGTACCAACCATGCTTACACTGAAGATGTATAAGTTGGGTCATTGTATCATCCCAAGTCCACAAAATACTACATCCTACAATAAAGGTATGTAACTGTTATTCTTTGAAACATAACAGTCCACAAAATATACGTACCATCATTAAAAGTCCAATATAAGTAATACATACATACCCTACTTATACCAGCTGATATTTATAGATTACATCGATGGTTTCCCCAGCTTTGTTTGCATAATTGTGGTCTAAATTTTGATTCGTAAAGTTGGTGAGTTGAGTTTTTGTGAAGAGAATTAAGTTGAATGAGTGGAACCATGTTGGAAGGTCTTAGGATTTTCAAGTATAAATTTTTGTGTATGAAAATGTGAGGTGATTCTCAACTTACCAATTTGAGGATCGAAAGCAAGGGGGTGGTGGTGCGATCATTAATGGTTTATGCTAGTTATCCCATTGGTTTAGTGGAGTTGATTTTTGTGTGAAGGTGAAATCTCGATTGACAAGGATATTACAAATTTTGTAATATAGTCTTTATAAATTGAAGCTTCAACTACATGTACTGGTCTCTACCAAGTGAGAAAGAGGTATTTGATTTTTAATGAATTTTTTAATGAATACAAGATTATTATTCGAAGTTATTATAATGACTCAAACAAGTAGTAAATTTGATGGCATGGTGGTGTAATTCAAAATCATGGGAATAATAAAATGACATAATGAAAATGATGAATTAAAAATATGTAGAAGTAATAAAATAAATTTCTGATAAAAAAAAAACCCTTTTAATTATTTGAACAAAATGAAACTTATTATGTGAAACATGCCTAAAATTAAAATTTTTAATTGTTATTAGTTAGAAAAGGAAGGGTAAAGCTTGTTTTGTGATGGATTTTATTATAGAGAAACCTTAGGCAATTTGGCCTAACTTTTATGTAGCAAGAGCATGTGGCTTAATATCAAGAGTGAACCTAATAACTAACTCATATAAAACATTTATTTCAAACAAGTTTTTAGCCTAAACACAATTCATTGCATTAGTAAGCCTAAACACAACTCATCATATTTATATTATATTTTACTATGATTCACTCTACTGAAGCATCTTCAGTACCTTAGCTATATTTTTACTCCATTTGAAGAGCAAATAATTACTTTTACCTTTTAGCTATCTATTTTTTAGAATACATTTTTCAATAGACACTCTATCATTTTTCTATTAATTTTTTTATTCATTTTTAAAACTTTTTTTATTCTTCCAACAATCACTTTTTTTCTTATTAACGGTCATATTTTTCAAATTGTCGTAGGATCATTTAATCGGATCTTGTGGGGGCACTTGCAACAACGATATTAAAAAATCTATGTTAGTTTTGAAATTTATCTATGTATACAATTTGGAATGAATTTATTCATTAATTTTTAGGGGGGGTTTTTTGGATTATTATTATTATTATTCTTTTATTTCTTTGCGATTTTAAATTATTATTAATTAACTCATCTTTACCCCTTTCATTCACCCAAAAAAAAAAAAAAAACTTATCTTTATCTTTACTACTATCTAATTTTTCTTACCATTAAAAAAACAAAATAAAACAAAACGCATAGGGTCATTATCTTTACCACACATTTATTTATTTTTGGGTAAAATACTATTTTGGTCCATAAATTTTATTAAAAGTTTGTTTTTCATTCTTAAACTTTAAAAAGTTATTTTTTCATCCCTAAACTTTCTAAAGAGTTTTTTGAATAGTATAGAGACAAAAATAAGGATGAATTTTTTTTTTAATAGTTTAGGGATGAAAAACAAATTTCTAGGATAGTTTAAGGGCATAAATAAAATATTTTCAATAGTTTAAGTAAGAAATATGAACTTTTTAATAATTTAGGGATGAAAAATGAATTTATTAAAGTTTAAGAATAAAAACAAACTTTTGATAAAGTTTATGAACCAAAATAATATTTTACCTTTTCTTATTATTTTTTTTGGGCTAATAACTCACCTCATCAGCTCTCAAACAGAGAGAGACAGGAGAGAGCACTGGGCCTCTATAATTAAACATTAAGCCCATTCCACCACAATTGATAGGACGCCCAGACTAGCCCAGATTCCCAAGCCCACCCCTAACTATCCAATATTAAAAAAAAAATCGATTTTTTTTTGGGGTGTTATTAAACACAGAGAGAGCGAGCAACGACTGACCCGATCCAGCACGCGCGTGAACCAACTTCTTTTCTTTTGTGATCTGAAATCTGAAATCTGAAATCTGGAGATCTTCGAATAAGTTTGAGCCATTTCGTTAATAAAATGGCCACCACCGATTTGGTAAGCTTCAAATTTCCAATACTGATTGATTAATTTATATTTCTTGTTATTGTGAGACGATGCCCTTTTCAATTCGCAAGAGCTTTTAAGCTGTTATTTGTTTCATTATTATTTCACCACTAGACTAGACCCAGTGGATCTTCTCTTTGAAGTAGTAGCCATCATCATCATCATCATCTTCATGCTTCACGATTGCTACACATTCTATCGTTCTTAATTTTTTAGGCAGTTTTGTTAGGAATGTGGACAACTGCTTTGCCTTGAATTTTTGACTTTGGATTATCTAATTTTAGAGTAGCTGTGAATTTGTGGATCATCATCTGTTGCTTTCTACATTGCTCATTCTTTGGTTTATGGCAAATAGAGTATCATTTGGAATGTCACTCCGCAGTCGTATAGTCTTATTATGTTGAAAATTGAGAGAGATCTGTTGTTGTTGAGATCGACTCTACTTTCTTGCATTTTTTGTACTATGATTGGGACTGGGGGATATCTTGTTAGTTACTCTTCAATAAAATTCATTCATGTATCTCTTAATTTTGTGATTGTAGTTCAGGAGCCTCTATCTTTGTGTTTCAATAAGTCTAGTCACACAATTTTTTCCCACAATAGCTAAGGTAGCGTGTTGTGATTGGTACATAATAATAAAGTGGTGTTAGTGGTGGGTCCATGCGAAAAAAATTTGTGTATCGTAGCGTAGCATTCCTTTCTTTGGATAACCTTTATTTATTTATTAATTATAACAAAAAATTGTTTGCAGGGTCAGTCATATGTTGAGATAAATGGTGCACAGAAAAATGTAGTATTTGATTTTGGAGCGTTTGTTGGGGACTTGTCTGTGGAGGAGGATGCCAGCAGGTATGATTCATCCTTATGTTTCTGCGTCTTGATTCATTTACGAATACATTATATTCTCATTCCTGTTATATGATGACATTACCCGGTTCATCAGCCTCCAGTTTGAATATGGCATCTTGAAAATACATTTGGTTTTCATGTTTGACAGTGATGATATATCTTTGGATGGACTAGAGCAAGAACTGGAAGAATGCAAAAATGACGATGTAAGTAATTCCATATCATTTCCTTTGAAAATTCATTCCTTTAGATATATATATATATATATATATTTTTTTTTTTTTATCAACGGTCCTTTAAGCTGCAATTCTTTGTTTATTTTATTTCTTTTGCTTTTTCCTTGTACATTTTAATCGTGTTTTATTATGTAAATTGTTTTTAGTTGCTTACCAAAAAAATGCTTTCATGTTTATTTTTAGAGGTTTATATATTAATGACCCCCGTCTCTTTAATAATGTAGGTAGTTGCAAACATACTATCTGAAGGTACAAAATTAAGGGAGTATACAAAGGGGGTTGAGAACAATTTACGGAAAGTTGAATTGGACTCGATTCAGGTTTGTGCTTACTTAACGAAATCCTTTTTTGCCAATCAATAGTTTTATAATTCATAGAGACATGATTTATTTTTGTAAACTTTCTTACTAGGCTTTGCTTTATTTTAACCGGAAAATTGTCTCACATAGCCCATAGTTCTATGAAGTTCACAACATAAAAGTGTTTGATGCTTTGTTGCTAGAAATCCTATAATTATCCATATAAAAAAAAATAGTGTAAAGAGGCTTCTCTTCTATGTCAGGAAGTCTTCTTCGTAATAGCTTGGTTCTCCACTTCTACATCATATTATATTGTGCAAAACTTTTTCTTCTTCTTTGATTCGTAAGTTTACATGCAATTAGTGAGTTTTGGAACCCAAAACCTTACCCTCCACCCTTTCTTATTGAGGAGGAGGTGCTGTGTTAGCTAGAGCCCATTAGCCATATTGTGCAAAAACTTTGTGGAGCATTGCTTCCTTTTGGAAAGCTTATTCTCATGAGATCATTTAGTTGGTGATTTTGGTGTCGACTCACCATCACTTTTTTTTCATAATGAATTATGGAAAGTTGGTTTTAGTGTCTCATGAGACACTTTTTGCCGAATGGTTTGTTAGTATAGTTATCCAAGTTAAAACTAGTGGTGATTAACAAATAGACCATGCAGTTATTGGAGTGTGATTTATTTGTGTGAAGTTTTGAGAAGCTTTGATATCGGATCTGGAAGTTTATATTACCGTATCTGCCCTATATTCTTGTACTTTCATATTGCCCAAGTTTCATGCTACTGTCATTGTTTCCTTGTGCCAACTTTCTTTGACCGGTTAGATTTTGGACCAAATATTATCTTTTTCTGTCCCACCCTTTGTCAATTAACTGCATGGCCCTGTTATCATTTTTATCCTTGTACTCCAGACACATTCTCATTCTCTTAGAGTTGGCAAAGTAAGCCCTACCTCATCTAGTTAGGCTTGCTTGTCTAGGTAGCCTGCATTTAAGGTTATAATAATTAGGTGTAGCACTTGGAGCTAATGGGCCATGAAGGAGGACAGCTTTAGTGACATACACTTTGGGGGCATTTGGTTTGCCGTGATGTTCAATTACGCCATAATATTACGTTATTGTAATCTTACATTAATGTAATCTCAATACAAGAATACAACATTACATTGTTTAGGAAGGTGATGAGATTAAGATGATGTGATATATTTTGTAATTTTAAATTATAGTAATGTTAGAAAAAATAAAATAAACCAAAAACTTTAATGTCATATCATCGTAATATGCATCACATCAATGGTACATCATAGCGAACTAAACGCCCCTTCGTGATGAGCTCCAGTTTATGGTTATTTTTTGGTCATTATTATTAATTAGGTATTTACAATTCTTTAAAATGGTTGTTCTAATTGCGTTGGACATTTTAATTTGTTCTCCTTAGGTTTTGAGTTTGACCAATTTAAAATAGTTCAATTTGTTACTGTTAGGTTGTGTGCCATTATGGGTTTTACAACTGGCCCAAACTTGCCCTAAAATTGTTAGTTTCCAACTTTAGTTACCTTAAGTGTCGCTTCGGCCATGGCATGTGCGTGATCATATCTCCCAAGTGAATAGTTGGAGAAGCATCAGACGTTGCAGGCTGTCTCAATTTATGTGTATGGGGAAGGTGCGCTTGAGAGCATGTGTATGCACATCAACTAAGAATAAGACTTTTTTGACTTGTTAGATTGCTCATCCTTTTTGTTGTATTGCTCTTATGTGGCACTATATTAGATTATAGAAACAAGATTTATTTGGTAAGAATTTAAAAAGAAAATGTGTGTTTGGTTTATTTTTTATTTTGATTTTTTTTTTCATTCATTGGTAAAGATTTGTTTTTTTGATAGGTAATTCATTGGTAAAGATTTGTGTAGCAGAGATACTCTTCAGAATCCTTTTTGAGTACTCTTTTATTATATATTTTATAAAGATTAAATGTTTTTTATTGCATTAAAACTTCTTCTTCAACGTTGCAGGATTACATAAAAGAAAGTGATAATTTAGTGTCGCTTCATGATCAAATTCGTGAATGTGACAGAATCTTGTCGCAGATGGAAACTCTCCTTAGTGGATTTCAAGTATGTTGTCCCTTACTTTGCAATAAGCAATTATTTACTTGCTTGCAGCTTCATTGAGACTGTTTCTCATTTGTTTTATACTGATAAAATATATTTTGATGGATATACACAATTGATCACCCTCTAATAAAACATATTGGCTGAAAATGTAGTTGCATATATCTTTATAATAACTCTGTCACTTTGCAATGATCATAAATTTTTTTTTTAAATTTCTTGTATATGTTGACAAAATTATATACATTGTTTTTGCTTAGGGACAAGATTATATGCATTCTTGATTTTAGTAGCAGTTCCTGGATATAAATCACTACCTCACATAAATACCATAAGTTATAAATGTTTTCCATTAGTCTATGGTAGTAAAATTTCCCTTTTTCCCAATGCTGGTTACTTTTTGCAAGTACGCTATTTATAAGCTGAAAAAGATTGTGGGAATTAGCTTTATATCACTGCTGCTTTAAGGATGTCATAACTAGTGCAGTCATTTTTTCCCTCTCCTATACATCCATTTGTCAAAATTGATAGTGTTTTTAATTCAACTGTTATATGTAACTAAGGAGAATATAAATCACAAACTTTAGATGCATTTAATGGTATAAAGGCTCTATTTGTTTAACTTTCTTTTTACATTGATTCTCGCAGAATTATTTGTTGTTGTGTTGTTTTGTTTTTTATCCTCTTCTTTTAGTAAAACCCCAAGGTTTGAATTCTACTTTTCAATGAAGGTTTTCTCCTTACCTCTTTTTGTCCCAGGTTGAAATTGGTTCCATAAGTTCAGACATAAAAGTCCTCCAAGAGAAGTCTATGGATATGGGCCTGAAGCTTAAGAATCGTAAGGTATGATTGTTTGTAAGAGTAGCTCCGCTTCATTGTTTGTTTGGAGTTTAAATTTTGAGAACCACAGAAACATGCTTGTATATCTATTAGATGTTAATGACCACTAGTTAGTACAACAAAAACATAAGAAAAATTGTATTTGTTTGAAGTTCCTCTTAGGGGTTATATGTGCTTTTTCAATGATATTTTGTGGCATCAATTTCTCAGCAGGGGATAAAGCTAGCTGAGTAATGATTTGTCAATTGGTGATTTGTGATATGACTTAGTTGGATTGCATTCCTTGTCTTTTTCAATGACAAGTTTCTTTCTCTTTTAGATTTATGCAGTTTTTGTAATTGATTGTCTACACTAGTATATCTCCTGTATACTTGGGTGACTCTTTTTTCTGATTTATATAATCTTATTACTTATCAAAAAAGAAAGGGTAGAGGGTGGGGGTTCGGACTCTGGGACCATTTTTGAATTATTATTGAGCTGTTTGTTTTTGTGCTGTGATAACATTTTACTTCTTTTTGGAGTTAAAAGAACACAACCGAAAAAAGTGTGAAAATGTGGGGAAAAACTTTTTTGAAGTTTTTCTGTCTGAAAAATTTTCCTGGAAGTGGGCCATTTGAGTAATGCCAAAGTGACATCTCTAAATTATTGTTTATAAACCTTTCCGTTTTTCTTATGTTCTATACAATATATGATTGTTCTATGTTCTATAAACAGTCGGCAGAATCAAAATTGGCAAAGTTTGTTGAAGACATTATAGTCCCTCCAAGGATGGTTGACATAGTCGTTGACGGAGAGGTATTTCTAATTTTTGTAGAGCCTGCTTTTTTACTGTTACTGTCATAATTGCTATTATTACATGTTTGTCGTAGCTTTCAAACTTGCTACAGATGGTCTTGGCTTACAAACCTGCTCATTGATGTCCTCATCCAAAAAGTTGTTTTTGTTTAGCCTTCGTTTGCATGTCCGTTACTTAAAAAGAAGAAGAAGAGTTTCAGTGATTTACCCATCCAATGAGATTATCAGGACTTTGGTTATTCTTTAATGTTTGGGAATTGAATTATGAGAAAAGCATTGATACATTAATCTGAGAGAGGTCTATTTGTGCTTCATTTATTTTGGTTTACAGTTGCCTTAATTAAGAAGGCTCCTTTTTTAATATTTTGCTACAAGCTTTACCCTTTTGCCTTGATACCAATCACATCAAGCCTTGGATGGCAGGATGGGATTTACTTATGCTCTTTTATGCTTGATCTATATCATTGTTATGTCCTTGTAAGGCTTGCTAGGTTGGTTTGAGGGAGAACTTAATGTGTGGGAAAATGTGTTTACTTGAAATGATTAACTGTTGCTCATGTTCTCTCTTGCCCCTCCCTTATTGTATTAGTGATTCAATCATTGCATGATGGGTTACTTATCCAAAAAAAAAAAAAAAAAAATCATTGCATGATGGGGTTATTGTGGATTGATTGTGGAAAGATCTGGTCATCTGCTTCATTTGCTGCCCATCTTTTTTTGATTCAAATTGCAACTTAGAGTAGCACTTTCTAGATGTTTTATGCTTATATACATGATTTAGGCTCTTCTGATATTCACATTATAGGTTAAAGTTGATTTGTTAATATGCGGGACGTATCTATAACACAATTGAGCTACAACATACGTCCTTGAATGTGCATGGTGTACGGTCCATGTTGCTTCCTGGTTAACATAGTGATTTGGGAGATTTTTGTGTTCCGTTTCTTTTATTGCTGTTAACATACTTGCAGTGGAATTTGTCCAGGTCAATGATGAATACATGAGAACTCTTGAGATTCTGAGTAAGAAGCTGAAGTTTGTAGAAGTGGATCCTATGGTCAAAGCTTCAAAAGCTCTGAAAGACGTTCAACCTGAGCTTGAAAAAGTTAGGCAGAAAGCAGTTTCAAAGGTTATTGACTAGAAATACCGGATGCTTTGGTTGATGATGATTATTCAATTTCTTGTGTTATTGTATGTTTTAAACCTACCAAAATATTAATGTGAGAGCCCCTCTACAATGTCATGCATATCATATACACTAATCTGCCCATGTACATATTTGGATACAATATTGTTTGTATGGACTGTTTAATTATCAATTAGTAATAGCAGTCCTTATTGTGCACAAGAAGAATCCCAAGCTTGTGACTTGATGAGTTAACACTCTTGTGACCATTTCAATCGTATATGTTAGAAAGGACTACAATTTGACATCTGTAACTTGAATAGAGTTGGTTATTAGTACTTAGGTTTGATACTTTAACATAATTTTGTTGACTGAATATTAGTTTTGGTCAACATTTTAATCTATATTTACTGATAATCAGATGTTTTTAGTTTGCTTCTTCAACTGAAGTTAGAGTTTTGAGGTAATTGCTAAGGTCAAAGATTTCCTCAAGGCCAAGGGTAGGGATAAAAGCTTTTTTTCAACAATTCTTTTCTTAGTTAGCTTCAACAGAAGGTAGCCAATCCAGATTTCATTCATTTGATAAGGATTCATCATGTACATTGTATAGTATTGAGGCCAGAATGTCTTATTAATCAAAATTTGAACAGTGACCATTTTGTACTGAGAACCTTTTGGAAGTCAATACATTTTAACTTAATATCACCTATGCCTTCTCCCCAACCTCTGTGGATTTAATTGAGTCAGAAGCTCTTGAGGACAATAATGATATTCCATGTTTTGTCTCATAGTTTGGACAGAAAATATGGTGAATATAAACTTCAAAAATGTTTTGATTTGGATATTGAATAATATCTATTGCTCATGTAATGATATCACACTTTTGAACTTGTTTTACTGCTTTACCTGTTGATTAATGAGTACATATAAGCTCTTTCTAAGTGTTTTTCTGCTGCTTTACATGTTGATTAATTAGTACATATAAGCTCTTTCTAATTATTTTTCTACCACATTACCTGTTAATTAATTAGTACATATAGGCTCTTTCTAATTGTTTTTCTACTGCTTTACCTGTCAATTAATGAGTACAAATAGGCTCTTTCCAACTATATTATCTTTTTGCAGGTGTTTGACTTCATTGTTCAGAAGCTTTATGCATTGAGAAAACCCAAAACAAATATCCAGATCCTTCAACAGAGTGTTCTTTTAAAGTACAAGTGAGTAGAATCTAAATACAGTGCTTAATAGGTCTAATGGGACATTAGAATTTTATATGGTTTTATCATATTTACTTTCAGCACTTATCAAAAAAAAAAAAAAATCATATTTACTTTCATCTTTTTTTTCTTTTGGGGTTTTTGTTCTTCCTCCCTTTGTTGCTATTTATATGGATGATTTGTTAATTGATGTGAGAGCTGCTTGATTTTTCCTTTCTTTCTAAAGGAGATGGTGATGGGTTGATTTGATCTTTCCATGGTCTGATTAGTATCTAGCTTGTGTGTTCGCCATAATCAAATGGTTATATTTTTTATTTTGTTTGACTTATGACTGGAATATCTTTTTATTACTTAAAGTTTCTTATTTTGTTTAATATTATACTAAGGTGCTTCTTGTGATACATCCTTTTCCATTGATTGTTGTCAATTCAAAACAATACTCTCTCCATCCCATATTATTGGTCTTGTCTAGAAACTCCAACTTTTTAAAGGAACCTAATTCAATGCATTGTCTTTCAAATAAAAAGTGCATGTTTCCAACTACCCCCTTAATTTAAACTCTAGCGAAAGAGGGATATTGACTTTTTAAATAAAGTAAGGTCAAGTGAGGAAAGTTGTCAATAGTGTCCATAGATTTTTCAAAGATGATTATATTTTGGGACATCTCAAAATGGAATAAAGGACCAACAATATGGGATGGAGGTATGAATTCTTCTCTCACACATCTGTATGGTTTTCCCTTTTGAACCTTGTTTGTTCTTTGGGGGGAACTGCGCAGTATCCTGATTGTTTTTTATGAGTTGTTGATTGGATAACTTCAATTGTATGTGTCCCAATGTTATGTGTTTATCATTTTCCCTTGATCATGAGTCGGAGAGCCGATCAAATGCCATTATTATTGAGTCATTGTTGTTGAACTGTTCTGAAAAAGTTTTTGATGGTTACCCAATCTTTTGTACATCCCTAGCATTTATTCAGGTGTCTGTATATGATACTAGCTAAGACAGCAGCATCTATATTTGTAAAGAGAGCAACTGATCCAAGTAGGACTGTGTTTTTGGTTTTACATGACTTGTTTTTGATATTTTTATGTTGCCATCATATGTAAACTCATATCTTAATTCTTTGTGAATAAGAATTTTTTTAATTCATAAAAAATGAGAAGTAGCGATATATCATATAATAGTTCTGGTTCTTGTTTCCCTGGTCAAGTGTGGGCTTATTATAATATAGTATATGGTAACATGAACATGTAGGTATGTTATTTCCTTCCTCAAAGAACATGGCAATGAGGTATATATTGAGGTCCGTGCAGCGTACATCGACACAATGAACAAGGTAAATACTGACGAATCAATTATATATTGCAGAACTTAGTTTTGGTAGCAGGACTGAAGTGTTCACCAGTATGTTTATATTTTTATGAGGACTTGGGAATGGTCACTTGATCTTTAAACCATTAGCATCAATTTCATTCCCTGCTTTTCTTCCTTTGTTTTGGTTCTTTAGATAATCTATTGTTGTATCTTTTCGTTATTTCTAATTATAGTTTGAAGGAATGCACCCTAGATAAATCAAGAGCACCTGTTCAGAAGTAGAGGTTGGGGGGCAGGTTTTTTTGGGAGAGGGCGGGGGGTGGGGGTTGTTTGTTTTGTAGAAAGGTAAAGATCAAGAGGAAGATGACAGGAAAGAGACAGAAGAGAAAACTGCACATCCTTGCTATATTTTCAAAGCATTTGACTACCATCAACATAGCCCCAGTTCTGTTCAAGTTTGTTGCCTTATACTCGAGGACTCGTAAACTTGACAATAGAAAATCAGAAAATTTTACCAAAATGAAAATTACTTGATAACCCAACTATCTTAAGATGCAAGGAAGCCTTCTTAAGACCTAAAAAATTTAGGCTAACAAACAAAAAATAATTTTTTTATTTTTTTATTTTAACCCTAGAATCTTTGTGACATTATCTTAAAAGCCATGGAGACCTAGCTCACATTGAACGTAGCATATGAACCACAAAAATGAGAAAACCCAAGTTGCTGAAACTTAAATTTACTCAGAAATTAGTGATTAAACCCCTTCTTCATATCTGCATTATAGCGATAGATGAAATCTTTTTTTATCCATTAAGCTTGCAAGCTTGCACCAGATATTAGTTTCTTGAACTCTTGTCCTAGAAATCCCAAATTTCTTACTAGATAATTAAAATTTTCTCTCTTTTATGCTTTCCTTGACAGTGAATGCATCACATTTCTGTATTTGGTATTGGTAGTAGTTAGGCCTGCAATAGTTTATATCCATGGTGGAACATAATTTAATTATTAAGGAGTCTTATTTATAAGCAGATACCAATTCAGATCCCAAAAAAATATATTCATATTTATTATGGTGTGCATGCTATACCATAAGCTAAGTGTGGGTCATTACTCATTAGTACTTATCAAACTGAAAAAAAAAAAGTGTGGGTCATTGCCACTAGTACTTATTAAAAAAAAAAAAAAAACTGAAAAAAAGGTGTGGGTCATTAGTATTATATTTGGCAATTTCTGTTAGTATAATGCCAAAGAGATAAAATTAATACATTGTAACAGTTAATTTTTGATAGGTAGTATAGTACTATAATTTTTGATAGGTATATTAAAGTTCTGATACTTCATACTACAAAGAAAATTTCTCAAAAAATGATGAACTAACAAATATTAGAAAATATTCACTATCCTATGGGACAGAGTTAGTTCTTAAAACATTATGAAACATTAGAAATTATGAATAGTTAGAATATGAAATATTGGCCAAGAGGCTTGTAGCTCAATTAGTCAATTGGCCAAGAGGCTTCTAGGTTCAAATTCCTGCTCTCTCATTGTAACTCTTGAGTTATCAAAAAAAAAAAAAAAAAAGAATATGAAATATTGGGGGTAATGCAACACCTGGTATCCTTTTGCTACTATGGACATTCTTAATGGTGAATCTGTTTTGGAAGGTTCAACTTCTCATATGTCGTTTAAGATGTCTTACACTTGAGCTGTGCTAATAGCCAGGTCAATTTGTTTCTTTCACATTACATTGTAACAACTATCTAGCTTTGTGCATCTTAGAGAGTATTGAAGTGCAGCTGCATGTTTTGCAGGTCCTAAGTGCACATTTCCGGGCTTATATTCTGGCCCTTGAGAAACTACAGTTGGATATAGCAACAT
This sequence comes from Quercus lobata, assembly GCF_001633185.2. Lineage (NCBI taxonomy): Eukaryota > Viridiplantae > Streptophyta > Magnoliopsida > Fagales > Fagaceae > Quercus > Quercus lobata. The sequence continues at coordinate 1,198,935 of NC_044912.1, read as the reverse complement.
CTAGTGATTTGATTGGGGTTGAGACAAGAAGCACTGGCCTTTTTTTAAGAGGAAGGGAACCGCTGAAGAACCGCTCTGCTGTTTTTGCTCTGGGGGAGAGGATAAAAATTCTTAAGGTTTTTCTACTTCTTTCTTAAAATTTTTTATATAATATTTTACTTGCTAGGAATGACATATGGTTTGGTTTGTTAGTTAATGTGGAAGAAAAGCATGCTGTTTCTCTTGGATCCACTCAGTCAATTAGATTTCAATCGCAACTATTTGGGCATTAACCTTTGTTTCTTTTATCTTTGTCTCCTTATTAAAAAGCTTATTCTGTAACTTAAAATTTAATCAATTGATTTCTTTTTGTTATGCATGTCATCTATGCATGTTTTATTCATATAAGCTGAATTTTGCATTGCTTTCTTTTAATTATGTTATTCCAGCCATGCTCATAGGTTCATATCTGAAAAGATGATGACTAGGTGCAGAACTTGCAGAATAATAATTTCCTCTTTTGATTGTTATTTCTAATTATAAAACCACATTTAGAGTAGTTTTTGTAGAAACTATGACTTCATTACTTACAGATGCCATGGTCTGTAATTATCAGGAAATTGATGAACCTGCATTAATTCCTCATATTGCTGAAGCCAGCTCCAGCAAGTACCCGTACGAGGTCCTCTTCAGGAGTTTGCACAAGCTGCTTATGGATACTGCTACTTCTGAGTACCTTGGAGTTTGCTCTACTCCTTGATATTGTCTTCTAGTTGCTAATGAATGGCAATCCTATAGTGATTAACATGTTGACATTTTCCTGTCATCCGCAGGTATCATTTCTGTGATGACTTCTTTGGCGAGGAGTCCATATTTTATGAAATTTTTGCAGGTAATTTTCCTGGATATTCCAGAATCGTTTGCATAAAATGTTTCTACATACTAATAATGTTACATACAAGCATTCCTGTGGCAAATATTATATGGCATTCTATCAGATGACTTTTGTATGATTCAGATTGGCACTCTTGCCAGTAGGATTATATTGTACACATTCCTTTGAATAAACAATCTTGTCATGTACATGGGAGTTGATTTATCTGTATTTGAAGCTTTATATGAATATGAGACGATTCATGGGCAGTGGAAACTGTGATGAATATTAGAAAAAGGTAGACCTGTGATTTGTCATATGATCTTACTTTGATATTATCAGGTCCATTTGCTGTTATTGATGAACACTTCAATTCAATACTTCCAAATTGTTATGATGCTATTGGCCTAATGCTCATGATTCGGATAATACATCAGCACCAGGTATTTTTCTGAGCTTCTAAAGCTAATGTTTTCTATCTGAGTTCTCTGTTGTTTAGAGTTATATTGTAATTGAGTCATGAGTCCTCGAATCTAGTACATGAGTCGTCAATACTTGCTGTTGTGTTTTCTGCTCAAAACTTCATGAGCTATAACGATAATCCAAAGTGAACATATAATAAAATTTCACGATTGATGGATACTTTGATGTCCGTTCTCCTTGTTCTTTTATTTTTGCCGTGTCATTGTAAAGAATTTTCCATTTTGTACTGTAGATGGTGAAAAGCTACTGTATGTGCATTCTGGATAGTGTGCTATTGTATTCTCAGTAGTTGACTAAATTTCCTTGTCTGACAATTGACTCAGAATTCAGTATTCCTTCTATAACACACTGTTTCTTTTTTATCTGATGTTTCAGTTGCATGGATGTCAATTATCTAGGTGTTGAAATTGCTGTTCATCTGTTTGAGTCAGGAATTACCCCATATTTATTTGCTTGTGTAGTAGTTGGAATATGTGCTGCACAATCTGAAAGTTTTCAAATTATGTATAACATCAGGACATGTTTGAGAAATGTGCACATACATCTTTATTAATGCTTCTATTCAAGAAAAGAAAAATCTTCTTTAGCATCCCTCTGATTCTGATGTGTGGATTACTAAGAGAATTGAATTCCTTGCCTAATTCAAATTATTATTCTTTTTTCCAAAGATTTCCAAACTTATGTTTCCTAATTGAAAAGAATGCTTGAAATAGGATTTGACTCTGGTTGATCTCAAACTGGAAAATCAAATACTCGGCAACTATTTTTAGATTGATTTAAAAAAAAAAAAGAAAGAAAACCCTCGCATATATTATATTTTTCAAACATATTGAGGCATGACAGAAAGCTAAATGTAAAAAAGGATTGTGAATACTGTTGAGTAATGAGTTTGATTGTGATTAATCTGTTTCATTGCTCTCCATTTCAGCTCATAATGTCTCGGCGGCGGATTCCATGCTTGGATTCGTTTTTAGACAAGGTCTGTAATTTTAGATATAGTTATTATGTTTATCATTGAGCTGTTTGGTGATGATACAAATTTCGGACATATAGTATTATTGGCACAAGATTTATACTATCAAATCTCCTTTGTTCTTTAGAAACCACGCTTTATATTTACATGGTTTTTTAGTCTTGGCTGAACAAAGTTGAGTGGATAGTTATGGCTCTTGCAAAGAGAGATATCTCTGATATTAGAAATTAAGCAATATGACTAGGAAAAGGAGTAATTACCGAGTAAACACCAAAACATTAAAATTTTCTTTTTCGTTCAACAGTTAATTTATCCGTTGTTGTGGTTTTTAGATGGATTTGTCCTAGTATTTATGATTTTCCTATGAACATGGGATGAGGGCTTACAATATATGAAACTGGAGGAAGATAATGTTGTTCTTGAACTAACATCTTACTTGACAATTAGCTTCATCTCAAATAGCACCTCCTCCTCCATAGGATTGTCCTGGAGGTTAAAGTTGTTGGTTCAAGACCCAAAGAATTAACAATTTATTTGCCTCCTCTTGTCTAACTCTATTTCGTCTTTACTGTGCTTCAAAATGAAGTAGACTTTTGCTTCCAGAAGCACTTTCTAACTAATGGAACTACTTTCATTTTGCAAAATAGTCTCTGCATTCCAATTTGTTGGGTCCTCTACAGGGCTTCCCAGTTTTTGAAAGAATTTTACTGTTACTCTATTACTTATGACTTACAGAATTTCTTCTCATTCTTTTGCATATTGATACTCCTCTCTAATATCTAGGTGGGCATTCTAGTAAATTTTTAAATTTTTGTCATATGAAGTTTAAAATGGACAATGATATTGGAACATCCAAAAAGGGGAGGACCAATGATAGGAGATGGAGGGAATAGTTAATTATTAATTCTTCTGTAGTTGTGTCTTAGATTTTTTTATCACCAATTAAACTTCTGACTAATTCTTAACTAAATTGGAGCAGATCAATATCTCCCTATGGCCTCGTTTTAAGATGGTATTTGATATGCACCTCAACAGCCTACGCAGTGCAAATGTGAGGACATTGTGGGAAGATGATGTTCATCCTCACTATGTCATGAGACGTTATGCTGAATTCACAGCTTCACTGATCCGCCTTAATGTTGAATATGGAGATGGGCAGGTTAGACACAGAATGAAAGTCATAAAATGTTTTAACTTTGCTTTCATAATGGAATGAGTCTCTCAAAACATCTAGTTCCTCAATGTTGCAGCTTGATTTGAATTTGGAACGACTTAGAATGGCTGTTGATGACTTGCTAATCAAGCTTGCAAAAATGTTCCCAAAAACAAAACTACAAATTGTGTTTCTGATAAACAACTATGACATGACTATTTCTATTCTGAAGGTAAGGATTAGTATCTTCTTTTCTGGAAAATGAGATCTACTTTTTTTGTGTAAAGGTGGGAACTTAGGGGTGTCAAGGAAAAAAAAATTTCTAGGACAAGTTCATTGTTATCCAAAAGAATTTCTTGGACAAGATTGCTTTAGTTATAATGCCATTTAGATGGATAGCATATTTTTGCTCATATATGTTGAGCACAAAATTTGCAATGTCCTCTGGCCTTCAGCCACTGTGGTTTTTAATTTGTTAGTTGCATTTCAGGAAGCTGCTCCAGAAGGGAAAATTCAAGTGCACTTTGAGGAATTGCTGAAGAGCAACACAGCATTATTTGTGGTAACTCTCAATCAATAGCTTTTAGACCTCGTTTTTAAGGAAAAATGCCTTATTGATTTTGAAACTAAATGATTGCAGATAAGTTTACTAGCAAAATATCTTTTTTTAATGGTTATAGAATTGTGTCTAGAAAGTAAATAATAATAATTTTTTTTTCTTTTATATGATGATGAATATCTTTTTGTTGTTTGTAATTTTAGACTGAGGGGAGTAAACCTATCTCCTTGCAACCTGTCTTGATTCCTGTTTTTTGCAGAATATTGATGTTACTCCTATATGCCTTAAGTACTGGAACAGAAATTATATTCTGTACAAGTGGCAAGAACTGCTTCCCTTACGAATCCTCTCAGAAAGATTTTTGATGGGAAAATGTTGATAATATGTTACATAGAGCTTGAAAACAATCAAATGCCTATAGATCTGATTCATCTGAAGCTGAAATTTCTTTATTTTTAATGCTCTATTTTGTATAGGAATTTTTGCCTTTTCTGCCTTTTTTGATTTTTTTTGCAGTTTGTTTTAGTTTGTCTATCTATTTCTCCTTGCAGGAAGAACTGCTACTGGTGCATTTTAGTGACTTAATAAAGTTTGTAAAGACCCGAGCCTGTAAGTATTTTGACAAATATTGTTGCAACATCTAAGTATTTTGTTACGTTATTTAAGGAAATAGGCTTATTTGCAAGTTGTTTATCAGCGGAGGATCCAGGTTCTAGTTCTGAGAAGCCCATAACTGTTGCCGAAGTTGACCCACTTGTGAAGGACTTTGCAAGTAGATGGAAAGCTGCAATAGAGCTGATGCACAAAGATGTTATAACTTCTTTCAGTAGCTTACTGTGTGGTATGGAAATTTTGAGGGCTGCATTGACTCAACTACTGCTATATTATACCAGGCTCTCAGATTGCATAAAAAGGATTGTTGGTGGGTCTGCACTCAACAAGGATCTTGTGTCAATATCTTCAATCATGTATGAGATAAGGAAATACTCGAGGACCTTCTAAGTCATTGAATTGAGGTCATGCTTTGATAACCAAGATTTGAATTTTGTGGATTCAAAATATTTGAATTCGAAATGCATGGGTTAATATTTATTCTCTGCTTCAAATATATCATTGGAAGGCCTTACAATCTGAAAGTGTTCGATAGTCTTTGAAGGCCTTAATAGCATATTGATTTGAATTGGTAACTCCCTTCTCTCTAGACACACATGCATGCGCACGCGCACAGGTAGCATAGTGCCCAGAATAGAAGCAAATGCAAACTTTGTTCTGTGTCTTTTTGGCTTTGAACTCGGGGCATCCGTGTCTTTAACCAGGATTAATGCATTAGAGCATAGCATCAAGAAAGCAAAGGACTACTTGCTTTGACCCCGTAAGCAAAAATTATAACCTGGTGTGCCTAGAGATCGGGCCACTTTAAACACTATTGTGGTAAAGACCAAGAATTTTACACAATCACTATCAAGGCCACTTTTTTCTAAATAGGAGAAAACTAGGAAGCCAAATGTTTTAAATTTTTAATACATATAAAAAAACATTCAATTGGAAAAAGGAAGGGCAGGTTCTCTCTTAATAAATGTAAGGTCATATATGTGGTAGACCTTTATGAATCTATAGTTGAACAAAACAATTTGAGACCAAGATTTGATTGTTATTATTAACTAGTTGTAGACTTATGCGATACATGTGAATATATAATTATTTTGAAATGTGGTATAATGTATAATTTATTTTTTGAAATTCATCAAAAATTAAAAAAATAAAAGTCTGAATTTTATTAATTGAATATTTGAATTTTTTAATGAAGTTTCATAGTTCAAAATTTCAAATCCCCCCTTATATTAAGTTTGTAACTATATTGATTTGGGCTATCCGCAGCCCACCCATGGGAATATCTTTAGTCTTTATTAAAAAGTGTGAATAAAGTGCTTTGGGGGATAATTTTTTTATCGAGCCAAAACTACGGTTTGGGTTTGGGCTTTGAACACATGTAGGGCTTATCTGGTCACTGAATAGTGAATAGTGAATACTGATAGATGCACAACGGTGAAAGACAAAGGCAAAAAGAACGGAGATAGAGAAAGAAAAAGAGAGATTTTACAAAAAAAAAAGAAAAGAAAAAAAAAAGGGGAGTCTGACGAGAGAGGTCTACTCAAACAAGCAGAGACATAGGTAGGCTTAGCTCGATAAGAAGAGATCTTTATTCTTGCTCTCATGGCTAACAACAGTAATCTCCCCCTTGAAGAATCATCAAGGTTCGTTTCCGGATATCTTCTTCCATCTCTATTTGACATTTCCCTAATCCTTACAACAAAAATCTCTCTCTCTCTCTCTCTCTCTCTCTCTCAGCTGTTAGAGTATATTCATTATTATTATTATTGTTATTATCTAGCTTATTTGCTTATTAGTAGTGAAATTTGATTATTGTTTTTAATGTGAAATGTAGCATGTTAGATGTTATTATGCTTATATCCATAATAGAAACATACTAGCTAAACTATCCAAAATAGCTATACATTGAAGTTTAAATGTCACTATATGATAATTTGGCTTCTTTTCTTGAATCTTGATGTGAGACAACCTTCAATATAGTATGTGACTTATAGTTATAGATTTAATGACCTCTATAGATTGGACATAGAAACATAAACATAACAGATAGACAAGTTTAGGAATTTATCAATGGCTTGTTCCTCAATGGAAGAACTATTATTTATTTCGTAATGGGCTCTGTGCTGTAGGGATTTATCAATGAGTTGCTATAATTCTAAGCAACTGGTCACATCCTGTGTGGCATCCTCAATGGAAGAACTATTAGTTATTTTCCTCCCTCTTTTGACAATAATTATTGGATGGTTTTAGTATTGTATTCAATAATTTATTCTATTTATTATGTTCCTTTCATTGCTATATGTGTGGCAGGATTGCATGTAAGTTTTTTGGTACAACTTATGTTCACAATCACATACACATTATGTTCCTGCAGTCTTCTTCCTAAAGGATATCTTTATAGAATTGCTAATTCATCAAAATTCACGTACTTATTTGAAATGCTTACAAATGCAAGATTCATCATAGGTTAAATCAGTGGATGGATGCTTAGATTGCTTGGATAGCACATCATTAATTACATTATGTTTGGATTGTCTAAATCTACTTAAACTAATGGTAGAAATAAGGAATCAATCTACAATATATTGAAGGGCATTGTCTAGCAATGAATACATGCAGGTCGTTTATTATCTCTATCTCTTGAAGTTGATGAAAATGACATATGATTCTTAAAGTAGGAGCGAAACTAGATCCTTCAACTTGGTATTGAATACTACATTAGCATACTGATATGAATAAAGTGGTGGAATATGATTTTTTTTTTTTTTTTTTTAAGTGAGTATAAACTAAGGTGTGGTTTGGATAGCTGAAAAGCAGCGCATTTTGCGTCTGCGTTTCCTTTTTTTTTTTGAGCCGTGATTTTTGACTTTTCTATCTTAACACTGTTCACCCAGCAAAATAAGCGGTGGACAGTGCACACTAGTGGGTTCCATGCACTGTTCACGAGACCCACAAATCTCACTTTTCAGCAATTTTTTCATTAAAAATGAGTCATATGGCACTATTCACATATTTAAAATGAGTTAGACAGTTGATGTCCCAAATCCCCCACTGTCGGATTAAGCACATTTTCCGTGAAGCTAATGGGTGTGTAGACAGTCTAGCTAATATTGGTTATTCGCAATCTATGGATTTTATTTTGTATTCCAGTCTGCCTGGGGACATTTTAAGTGTTTTTGAGGCTGATAACCACAATCTGTGTACTAACAGGTTTTGCCCTGCTTTTTAGCTTTAAAATGAAGTTTCCTTTCTACCAAAAAAAAAAAAAAAAAAAAAAATTTATTACAGTGTTTTCAGTTTTCAGCAAAATAAATTGTATCCTTAAAAATGAATTATTGGTGTTTCCGCCCAAACTATTTGTATTACATGTATTTTCTATTACAAGTTACATTTAAGTTCAAGCATGTGTAAAGTCATGGTAGTAAAAAGTGATGGTCCTATTATCTTGATTGGTAACTTACAATTAGTTTTGAAAATATGTTAAGGCATAATGCAATATATATATATGATATATATATATATATATATATATATAGCATCAGTCGACACAAGAAGAAAAAAAAAGTATCAGTCGACACAAAAAGATAAAAATGAATAGTCACACAGCTTTCGTTGCGCTTTCGAGAGTCCCGTCTATTTTTAGTGGAAAAAGTTTTCATCCAAGAGAAAAACAAATTACCTCTAGAATTTCAGGAATCTTTCAGAGCTCTTTCCAAAGGATCCTAAGCTCTCTCTCTCTCTCTCTCTCTCTCTCTCTGAGTAATTACTTGAAGGAAAAGAATAGATGAGGTCATCAAACATAAGAAAAGGTATCTCTTATGTGTGAGTCTTGTATAGTTGTAAGTTCTACACATTGTGAAGCGAAAAATATACATATCCAGAATTATCAACATGAGCTTCAAAGTCACCACAAAAGGAGGGTACACTATAATACTAGCAGAAATTAAACCAGATATCCCAATTATCAATTATATTTGTATATGAGATGGACTATAAATTCAATGCAAAATTTCAACGAATCAATTATATATGAGCTGTAAATTCTTTAGCAGCCTAGCAAGTTTAATAGTTGCAAGCAACCTAGAGCAAAGTCAAAATGGAACAATTGAAGGATTCCCTCCAGAAATGGTAGACATGAAAAGGAACCAAGAACCATGAAATCTTGCACGCTTGAGATATCGACGTATCGTACACCCTAGGAAAGGAAACTAGGAAATTTCCGAAAAGGAGTTGTAATGGCTGATCAGGGGGGAAAATGCTTGGCTCAAAAAGGCTAATTATTGTAAACATGTCATGCATATTATCATCAAAGTGAAACGTTTCATACCATGTTCACACTTTTAACGCCAGATGTTCATATTGTACATATATTATAAAAAGAGTAGATATGATGTGAAAAAAATATGAACACAGTTAACTAGATGTGAAATAATCATGGCCCTCTCAAAAAATGCATGACATTGATATTACAGCAGATGGAATTAGGCAGTCATAGGGCAGAAAGTTGAAACATCAACCGCGCGTGCGCGCGCGCACACACATATATATATATATATGTGTGTGTGTGTGAAATAACGAAGGATGCATATGAGATTGGTGCGGTAGTCACTCACTGCGGTTGTCATCTCCAAAAAAATATAGAGAGAGAGAAAGAGAGAAAGAAAGAAAGAAAGAAGGAAAAGCAGGTGATAGAGAGGACTACATCGTCGTGTAGCTTCTTTTCAACTTTTGACAAAATCAAGATAACAAACAGAAGATTTTGCCTCCTACTGTACAAGTATCCTATGTTTTTGCGCAGAGAGAGAAGAAAAAGGAGGATTATGAATTATGATCAATTTCCCTCGACTCATATACAAGACATGCAACATGTCACGTGATTCGTTATCGTAGTATAGTGAATTGCAATCTTATTTAAGTATAAGCAAGTCCACAATAACTTAAGGTACTACTTTCTAGCTTTCAAGAAATGATAACAAAGCAATCTAAAAAATTGTCCGCTATCTATAATATATTACGTGGATTTACTTTCTTGTTACTACACCAATGAAAACGTACGTTATTCGGATCAATAAGACTTTTACATACATAGTAATTCTCATGCTTATTTTGCATACATGGGATGTAACTCGACTAGTCACTAAAAAAAAAAAAAATCTCAATTGAACCACGGCAAAATTTCTGAACTTTTGGAAGCATTTAACTTTGCTTATCATGGACAAATTAAACATTCGCAGGAGTAAGCATAGCAGTCTCAAATTAAAAACATAGTAGAATTAAGTATCTTATCCATTCTCAACCAGCATGGATAGAGAATGAATCTTAGTTGTCCTAAGAGCATCCCTAATTACAATCCAATCCATAGGGCTTATACATAATATTTAAGAGTATCAAGTTCCATCTCCAAGTAAGAGTTGGAGAGAGAGAGAGAGAGAGATATGATGCTGGTGGTGGCCGGTGGCGGTGAAAATGATGAGAGAAAGAGAGAGAGAGAGAGAGAGCAGACAGCAGAGAGAGGGTGACAAGGTTGACCTAAGTCCTAACCATGGTTGGTGTGTCAGTGAAGAAGAACCCAAGGGAACCAAAATATCTCCCAGGGTTACATGCACATGCTTTGAGCTCCACATCCATTGATGGAGTACTCAAATTGATGATGAACTATATTAAAAGCTAAATGCAAGAGAAAAATATAAAAACACTATCCCTCCTAAATTTTAGTAAAATGGGGCTAAACTCCCATGTTTAGCCACAATGAATTTACAAAGTAATAAACAAGAGTTAGTGATTGCCTCCCCTTACCCTAAGGGAAGATGGTTGGTTAAAAACATAATGTGAAAGTTGAAATGAAGTTGGTAAAAAGCATTTTTTATAAAGACATGACTGGTCCTAGCTCTAAAATCCTAAGACTAGATGTTAACTACCAACAAAAAAGTTGGGGCACACCATTATGCCCCATGATGATTTTGCTAAAACTGCCTCTTCATCTAGAGGTGATTAGCTGAAGTTGGGAGGGATTAGCCATTCCAAAACTTGATTTTCAAAGTGAGGAGCTCGCTATTTCTGTTGTTGAATTTACAATTTTTTTTTTTCTGCAAACCATGTGCTTTTGTTTAGCCTTTCTTGGGCTAAAGTTAAAAAGTTGGTTGCTTTACTCGGCCTTTCAAGGGCCAAGGATTGAAAAACTATTTCCAACTTAGCTAATTCCAATAGCTTTAGTTGGTTTACTTACACATATGCTTCGGTTCTCTTCCAGGAACCCTTTCTTTCAAAAAGATGCAAAGGGGAAAAATGCATGACTCTCCAATTCTGGAGGTGATATTTAGCCCCTATGGGGGGCCATGTATGTGTGCAAAAGCCCAATTGACATGAATGGGCTTGAGTTAGACACAGAGAGTGTGTGTGAGAGAGAGAGAGAGAGAACCATGGTTAGGCCAAAGGTTTTTGAGACTTCAAGAAACAGCTGAGAATTTTGATGTAGCTAGGTAGTTCAACATGAATGTCTAGCGATGAGGAATTGGTGCATGAAGAGCCATGGTCACGCCTGTGGCACAGCAAAACACACTGTCAAAGATATTAGTAACTCTTGAATTAAAATGACATATACAAAATCAACCTTGAAATTAAGAACTGATTTATAAAATATTTATCATGCATGTTGGGGAATTATCTAGCTAGCTTGGTTTTGCTATATATACAAACAAAGAGTATGTTTTACAAATTATTTTCTATTAACAATCAACTAATCAAGAGGTGACATTGGAGACATCATGCCTTGAAAACTAGTGGATCTAACATTGTATTAGTTCCCACTTCCCAGTGACAAACACATGCATTTACTCAAAAAGTAGTTTTGAAAAGCCATTTTACACAAAACTTTTATTCAAAAACATTATAATATTCTAAAGTCATGGACATATAATGGCATGTTTAAAATTAGTAGTAAGGTGATATTTATTTGTTTTATAATGTGTTGATGAATATAGGTATCTCTTTTATTCCCATATATATAATGCCTATGTGCATAATTATATCATGCATTGGCTTGGATATATGTACTATATATTTTACCGTGACTTACGCATTGGGAGAGAGAGAGTATATATAAGTGTGTGTGTGTGTGTGATGCATAAGATACATTTTCCAAATTACTTTTCATATGCTACCAAGAGAAAGAGAGAAATCAAAACACCCAAAATAATGATGCGTTATATATATATATATATATATATAGTTTGAAAAGAATGAATAAGCAGGAGAGATCATGAAAAAAAAGAAAGTAAGGTATCTGTTTATGAAGTACAAACCTGATTGCAAGGCAGGTGTAGGTGCAAGAGACATGGATGCACCATAATGCTGTGGGTACCCCCCAGTTGCTGAGTTGAGGGCTGAATACTGAAAGAGGTGGTGTGGGTAATTGACACCATAACCGGTCTGTCCAGAAGTATAGCCAGTGGCAGCTGCTCCACCGCTCCCTTCTCCGAACTGGAGATATGGGTAGAATGCTGCAGCTGCTGCCGCCGCACCAGTAATCATCCCCCCAGCTGGCCCCGTTCCATACATGGGATATTGGGCGGTTGTTCCACCATACACGCTGTAGTAGCTCTGTATGTGCCACAACAACATATATGTAGTGTCAGGTCATTTAAAATTTTTTAATAATGTTACACTATATATCATTTTAGATTTATATTATTGAATATGTGACTTATAAAATACATTCATTCATTATTTCAAAGTATATATATGAAAGTAGTTACAAGAGTCATATGCATTTGGGCACATATAACCTATTCATGATGGAAATTAATGGTTTGATAATTTGCTTGTCAAATGAACTATATATGCATGGAATGGAAGTGGATCCGCAGACAACTAAAATTTCAAACGTGAATCTAGGGTTTATTTATTTAATCGGAATTCCTATTGATAGTATTATTAAAATATGGCGGCTACGTAGGAATTTAAGTAGAAAAAATCCAAATGTTTGCTTTGTTTTCTCGTGGGTCAAATCATAACATGGCATTGTGCGTGGGAAACATTCTGGTTCTCATTTCTCACTGCTCAGTGAGTGAGTGTGGACTCTTAGAAGACCGTGAAAGTGTAACTCTGAGAGAGAGAGAGAGAGAGAGAGAGAGTGTCAGTGGACCACAAGAAGAAGTCTGTTATTCAAATATTATTGGTGAAGACAGAAGACTGCTTTGACCTCTCAACTTCATTCTTTCTTTGTTAATTACCACTACGTGGCATTCAGGTTACCAGGTTCATGTCCCCTACTAGCTAAGAGCTAAGCTAGTGCAGTGCAGTGCAGCCTCAATCATTTTCTCACATCTCTCTCATTCTTCCTTGCTTATATGTGAGATCAATTCTTTAAAAAAAAAAAAAAGGAAGAAAAACTTAATAAAGTACAGTGCCGTATTGTGGTTGGTGTTTGATTTGGTAAGCCCATTAATATTGAACACTACGAATTGAATTTAGAGATATAAATAAAACAAGAAATTTTAAAGGCTGCCCCGTCATCTCGATAGGTTGCAATAGTAATAGTTTAAATTAAATTACGTATCTGTGGTTGCTACGAAGTGGTGGTTGGAAGATAGAAATCTTGGGTCAATTTTGGTGGTTGTTATATATTGAATGACTCCAAAGAAAAAATGACAAAAGATTTTGAAATAAATAAATAAATAAAACTGCCTTTACCATCTTGGCCAGCTTGGTCGAAGGCAAAAATGTCCCCACTTACTGACTAGCTAGGCAGATATAGTTAATTGGATCTTAAGATCTCATAGAATAAAATGTTTCTTTTATTTTGAGCCATCTTAGCCTTTTGAACAAAGACAGTTTTCATATTTCATTGATTTCAAGGTTTAATTAAGTAACTCATGACATATATAACCGATGATACTTCTACAATTGGGTCACAGAGATTTTTCAGATTGAACTAAAACCTTTTTTTCTGAATAAAAGAAAAGAAAAGAAGTTTCGTTTCCATATGTAGCTCCTTTACATTGGATCCACATTTAGGTGGAAAAAAGTTTGTTGTACATTCGGATGTATGAAATAATGAGATATGAAATAAAAAATAAAAACGAACGATTTGGCATATTAATATTATTGATAAAGAGGAGATTCTTTTGTGGTGTGTAAAAATATGTAAAATCATTGGAAGTTAAAAGGTCATGGTCTACTGAAAGTATGCTTCGAGATGCATCCTAAGAAGCAAGATTAAATATAGTGTGAATAAAAAGCAAAAGAAAGAAAAAAAAAAAAAGGGTGAAATTTGTACAAACCGTAGGGTAAGTGTAGTCTGGCGAGTATGGAGAGTACCTGAAATAGTGATCAAAGAAATGAAAAAAGGGAAAAAGTTAGAATATAATTTGAAGCTTGTGATATAAGTAAGGAACTCAAAATTCCAAACAAATCAGTTCAAAATTTTATTTTAAAAGAGAGAGAAAAGCGCATGAGCATCACGGAACAGCGTGCTTGGTGGTGTGCATGCTTAAAATGATTTACATAACATTAATACTGCCTACACATACACCTGCATGTGTTCTCTTCTCTACGTGTGAGAGAGTTAGAGAGAGAAAGAGGGACCATTAACATGGTAACAAAATGTATTAGTGGACACGTGGATGTATGTATATATATATATATATATATAGAGAGAGAGAGAGAGAGAGAGAGAGAGGAGCATGCTTGATATATAGTAAGCCTAGTTTAATGGGAGATTGGAATGGATGGGTGTGCATTATAGGCAATGCACGTGCAGGTTATTCCCATGAATGATTGTATACACAAGCAAAGGTAGAGGGAAATCAAAGAGGAATACAATAAAAAAGTAAGTGTGTGTATATATTCATAAAACAAAAAATGAAAACATACCCATAAAGATTGTAAGGAATCCCTTGTTGGATAGCATAATGAGGGAAGGTTGCTGCTGAAGGAAAAGCTGTTCCCACTGCCCCGCCAAACCCTGTCTGAAATGACCCCATTACCCTAAAGTTCCTGCCTCCTCCTCCTCCTCCTCCTCCACCTCCTCCTCCTGCACTCCATTTCATTTCTAATTAATTCATCACACACATTTACTTTTTTACTGCTTAAATCACCAATCATTATATATATATTCATCTCTTTATTAATTAAACACCTATATACATATATGCATGTTGGAGAACATGTATATGATCAGTTTGTACTTGAATATACTATATATATCATACATTTTAATGAAACATATATATATATATATATATATATATATATATGGTAAGAAGTAAATGTAGTTCTTGTACAAAGTGGCTGAGTTGTTTGCATGTTGTGAATTCATACAATTGTTCTTCCACTTATTTTTCTTGAAATGTACTTTCTGGAATTATTACCTGAAAGGCAGAATAGAACTTTCCCATTTTGGGAGAATATTCATGCTGCATTTCCAAGTGTATATGTGTTTTCAAAATAGTATATTTTTAATATTGCCTGATCAAGATTTTACATGACAGTATTTAATTTTTATAATACCAATAATTAGTAAGGAATATCCATAACAACTAAGCTTGTTCGCATTGTCAACGAATAATTGTGGGGATAGTAGACTTCAAATTAAGCATCTTTGTATAGTGACAAATAAAATGGAAGATTTTATGGAACTTTTTTTTCTCAGATCTGATGTATCATATTCATATCGCATAACCTAAATATAATCCATATAGTATGAAATAAATAATATTAAAAAACAGAAAGAGAAGAAAAAGAAATAAAAAGTAGTATACCATTCTTTGGTGTTGAAGGTTTGGATCTTTGAACACCCAAAGAAGCAAGATTGCAATTAGCTCTCCTCCCATCTATCACTGGAGCAGCATCAACACAAGCTCTCATGGCAGCTTCGGGTTCTCGAAAAGTTACCTAAAATAGAAATAACATTAATTTTCCATCACAATTATGAACAGACAAGAGTTATTAATATTTTTTCTTTTTTTGTTTTATAAATTCCATTTCTTTTGAGAAATTAACACTTCTAGATCTTTCATTTGGCTCGCGATCTAGTGAAAAAAGGACAAAGTACAAAGATACTATATAAGATATTGAATAGTGAGATAAATTGGACAAAATCTATATGCAAGCAAAAATGTGAGAGAAAGTAAAAGAAGAAGCATACAAATCCGTAGCCTTTGGATCTTCCAGTGGCTTTGTCAGTGATGACAACAGCCTCCAAGATCTCACCAAACTGTTCAAAGTATTTCTTCATGGTCTCCTTCTGGGTTTCCCAAGCCAAGCCTCCAACAAATACCTTGGTATAAGTTGTATCACCAAACTGCCCTGCCAAATTAGCTGGAGTCATCTTTAAAATTTGGACACTTTAATTCCTCAAAATTTTCTCTTACAAAATCTGTTCCACCACCAACACCACCTTGATATCTCTCCAAATAAAGTGGGCAGAAGTAGTAGTACTAGTAGTAGTAGGTACTACTAGTTGTGTATGTGTGTGCTGTGTCAATAATGAAATAAGTCCTAGCTAGCACTATGGCACGAAGATGGATCTAGACTATTTTAGTTGTGGTACAAGATGAATATGAGGAAGACCCACTAAACCTAGATGGATCTTTTCAAGATATTAGAGGTGGTGAATTTGGATTTGGTGGTGATGGAAGGAGCAGTGGTATTGATAATAAGAAAGAGAGAGAGAGAGACAGAGAGATGAAAAAAAAAAAAAGAAAGAGAAGTGAAATATTAGGAGGGAAGAGAAAGCAAAAGTTAGAAAAAGAGGAAAGGGGCTCTCATAATACGGACATGAATTATATACAAAACAGCAGCCCCCACCTCGTTACATTATTTTTCCAAACTTCACTTTCTCACGCGCCCATTATAATGTGTGCTTACTACGTGAATATCATTACCTTATATTATTCCATACCACGCGCAATCATGAGCGTGGGTGTGGGTTTTTCTACTATTATTATGTCCCTCAATATCCCTCATCGCTTCACCTTTGGTTTTATTATTTAAGGCTAGTACGGCAATGACTAATTAGCCCTAAGGTTGTTCTCATAATCACCTATATTACCATAGAAAACTGCATTGCTTAGAATGTGTAACGTAGTGGCAGAAACGGAACGGGGAAATTTGGAAACGGAGGGAGGGATAAAATCACGGGAAAAGTCAACGGTCAACCGTCCAATTGGAGCAGTAATGTTGCATAACTATTAATTATAAATAAATAAATATATAAAAGGGTGTGATTCAGTGTATCTCTTTTTCACATTAAATTTTTTTTGTTTAGTCCATTAGTCTTATGGTCACCTCGGCCTCCGCATGGTCTTTTGGCAACTGGGGGACCATAGCTTTGTCTCTACACTTTCTAAGTTTCGGGGATGGGAAAGAGAGAAAAAAATGGAGGTGATCCGAATATATTACAATTCTAAGTCTAAACATAGGGTAAGTGTAATGTTATTGTAATGAGATATTTTTTTGGGCCGTAAACGAATTAACCTCAAATTAAAGCTTTTTTATTGTTGTTGTACTAAATTTTTATATTTCAAACTGTAAACAAGCCGAGGAAGCCTACAACTTTAGGTTGTAGAAAGTAGACACTAGATGATGACATTGAGGTGATTGAGCTAGGGGAAGTGGGGATTTGAACTAAAACAAACAAAATAGATAGTGATTTGGTAAGGTGAGGAAAGGGGAAGGAGGAGCTTGGAAAATCTAGTTCAAATGTGGTTTGATTAGATGGGAATGGGAAAAGAAGAAAAGACCTAACTAAAGAGGAGGATGGTACTCATGGACATTGTCGCATGTCGCTGGCTAATAAAAAAGAAAGAGTAATTAAAGCCCTTCAATTTTGGTTTGGAAAAGTTATCTCATGAGCTTCTAATTAACTAAAGCCTTAGTAAGATAAGTTTGATCTGTCATATGTATATCAAGCTTATTATCACGAGCTTAAACTCAACATGTTTTGTATTAAGTCTTATTGTTAATGAGCCTATTCATGATCAATTTTTTGTTGTTGTTTGGTCTTGGCTTGTTTATTAAACAAGCTTAAGCTTGCTTGTTATAAACAAACAAACATGAACGATATTTTTATCAAGTTTAGCCTAAATTATTTATAAACAACTTGATTCATTTATTATCTACTTATACTCCATTGCATGAAGAAACCATGGCAACGGTGAAACTTTAATATCATTATTTTGTAGATATATAAAACTTACATGAAAGGAAAACGTTTTTTTTTTTTTTTTTGTTGTGTCAATGAAAAACAAGACAAATATATTAGAACATCTTTTCCACTTTTTGAGAACCAGAAACGTTTTCTGAAAGGTTATACTCAATAAATCACCACAAATAAATGAAATACCACAAAAAACCTCTCACAATGGTAACTCTTTCTTTTCACCCCATTTTCTCTCCACAGATTAGTCATTTATGACTGTTGATGGTTTGTTACCTCTTTGTTGACAGGTGTCAACTAATTGTTATTTTTTTTTCAAATGACTTATTTTGCTTAAACCCGTCATTTTCTAATTAATTTTTCATATGTTTTTATAAATAGTTTTTTTTTTCTTCATATTATTATTGGAATTATAAGAAAAAATAATTGTTCTTCATGTGAGTTAAACGATAGAAAATATTTTTTTAGCTTATTTTAGGATCACAAACCAAGAGCCCTATACTTTAATTTATACATCTTCACGCACAAAATGCTTGAAGATTTAGTGGGGGAAATAGTTTTTTTTTTTTTTTGGAGAGAATTTCAACCTATGGCGTTTGCTCCTGATGATAGTTCTTTATCATTAAACCAAGACACCAATCAGTTTTTAGTGTAGGTGGGGATTGAACTCTAAATCTCTTATACAACCATCAGAGACTTTACTAGTAGAGTTAGCTGGAAACCACAGTGGGGGAAAGAGTTTAAACTATGAGTTTAGCAACTATAGGGTCTCGATTTGTGGCCCAAGCCCATAATATGTAGGATCTCGGACCAATGAGCCCAATACAGTAAATTTGTAGAGAGTGGGTCAAAGAACTAGGTCTTAATGAGTTGAACAACGGCTAGTATTGAATTAAATGGAAATTAAACACAAATAAGAAGTTTTTGATGTTAATGGACTTCCAGTCCGAGGAGATCACAATTGTATATATTGATCACAGTTGGATATAGAGATAATTTAGATTGCTACAGTGTTCTTTCTTTCTTTTTCCGATCTCCTCTCCATGAAGAGCCTTTCACCTTATATATCCTCATTTGGATCATCTTCACCCTACACCTATTGATCATCCGCCCCTTACTTGAGTATCTGTCCCATCAGACACCCTCTCTGGTTTTCTGTGAGTTGTGGTAGCTATAGTAGCGCTGTTCAGAGGTCCTCTCCACATAAATGAGGCCAGAAAAGTAGTTGCAGTGCATTTAATGCGGTGGTGGCAGCTTTCCTTAGATATTTTTAGGTTTCCTTCCTTCTCGTATATTCATGAGGCATGTCTCTATCATGGGAGTTTCTTGGAGGATTACGCTAACTGATGGAGTACGTATTGTGAACTACATTCATCATATCCGAGGAGGAGTTCCTCCTCAGACAACCTTTCACTTGTTCCCCATCTTTGAAACTTTAATTGGGAACATTTAACAACTTATTAGCTCCTCCTCGGACCTATCAATGTTCTCGGATAAGGCCCAAGGTCCAATATACTATTTTGGGCCCTTGTCCCTACAATAGCCCCTGAAAATTCCGGTTTTTCTCTCCCATCTGAGGAGAAAAAGTGGGGTTTTGATTTTTAAGAGATAAGATCAATTGATTTTTTGATTTACACGTGTGAGAATGTGGTTTTACATGCCTCACAATTATCACTAACGCTTTGTAGTCCACGAGGCGTTATTAATTACTCTAGACAACTTTATGTCCCCCGCATCCAACGGTGAAACGCCAATCCAATGGCTGACATTTTTCCTAGTATTTTGAACGGGAGTATTCCCACTCATCTTCTCCCTTTATATAAAGCCTAGAGAGAACCCATTTTCCTCTTTTCTTCACAAATCCTCAAGAGCTTCAAAGAATTACAGTGCCCCGTCTTACAAAACGCTTTAAACTCTTGAGTCTACATAACTGTTTCCTGTAAAAAGTCTTCGAAAATTTTCTGAAAGTTTCAGAGATTAACACACGTGTTACCATAAGTCTTTATTTTTTTATATTCTCCTTTTTCTTCTCGGCCTTTCTGTTTAGTTTGATGGGTAGGTTCAAGTACTTAGTAGACTCATCGGCTGGTATGGAGGGTTTTAGGGCTAAGTATCGTATCCCATAAGGGATGGTTTTAGAATACTGTCCCTCGGACCGAGTACTTACTAATAAGGACGTGGGTCAAGTCATTATTCCCATGATTGCTTTCATAGAGGGAGGAATGAAACTTCTTATGGGTAAGATAACTAGGGACTATTTGATTAACCACAAATTGACCCCTTACCAGTGCGCCCTTAACCTATTTAGGGTCTTGGGTTGCGTAGACACTCTCATTAAGCAGCTGGGCTTAGGGTTCACGTGGCACGATGTGGTTCACATGTACGAGTGCCACAAGCTCGCTGGTGCGGGATACTACCTCAAGTCCCGGTCTGAGGTCGTTTGGCTGATATCCTGTCTCCCCAAGTCTAATAAGGGCATGAAGGATGACTATCTGATTGTTTCAGGGGAGTGGAGCGACGGTTTTCATTGTCCAACTTGGGTAGGAGATCCAGGTGGGGTACCTTTAAGATCAGTCTCTTTAGAAGGGGATTTAGCCCTTTTAGCTTTATTTTTTTTACTTTTGATATTTCATCTTCTGGTGAAGGGTAGAAGAAATGGCTTCCAAGGCATGAAGCC
The DNA here is from genome assembly GCF_001633185.2 of Quercus lobata. Taxonomy (NCBI): domain Eukaryota; kingdom Viridiplantae; phylum Streptophyta; class Magnoliopsida; order Fagales; family Fagaceae; genus Quercus; species Quercus lobata. The sequence goes on along the minus strand of NC_044912.1, from coordinate 1,178,466 downwards.
AAGGCTTGGCCATAATAGCCGTATAAGGTGAATAAGCATCCACCACAATGAAGTCCACTTCCACCACATCCGAACCGGTCTGTATGGGCAGTCTAATCTGATCTCTTGGAGTAACTATCTTCCCCTCGAAGCTTACTAGTGGGGAGTTGCATGTTGTTAGGTCCTCGGGTTTTAGATTCAATCCCTTGTACAGGTCAGGGTACATTATCTTGACAGCACTTCCTTGATCTACCAACACTCTTTTCACATCGTACCCCCCCTATCTTGAGTGTGACCACAAAAGTATCGTCATGGGGTTGGATAGTTCCAATCTTATCGTCGCTCGAGAAGTCTAGAACCAGCGGGGCCTCTATTCTGGCTCTTTTTGGTTCTGAATTGCTGTCTTCGGATGATAGCGGAGCCACAGACATCATTCTGGAGGGATATGAACCGGTCCTATCGGGGCAGCGAAGATGACATTGATCGTTCCCAAAGGAGGTCTTGAAGAAGAATCTCTTAGGGGATCCGAACCTGTTTGCCCCGCTTGACCACTAGAATGGTGCAGCAGTTGCTTCAACTTCCCTTCTCGAACCAACTGGTCCAAATGGTCCCACAGATTCCTGCAGTCTTCCGTAGTGTGCATTTGGTCCTGATGATATTGGCAATAAAGGCTCTGGTTGCATCTCAAGGGTTTCCGACCATCTTGTTTGGCTATTTGAAGAATGACTCGTTCTTAATCTTCTCTAGAACCTGATGCACTAGTTCTCGGAATACTGCATTAACGGTCTGGGTGTTGGTAGACCCTGATTGTCCAATAAAATCTCTCTGATGCTGGTTGTTATTGAATCGGTCCGACCTGAAATCCCTCATTTCTTGAGGGATAACTTTAGCCTTTCCTTTACCCAGTTGCTGGTCTTCCTCAATCCTTTTATACTTATCAATCTGGTCCATAAGCTGGTGCAGAATGGTAACTGGTTTTCCTATTAGGGATTTCCTTAAACCATGCTCGGTTGGGAGGACACTCTTGAAGGTATTGATGGCGATGTCCTTAAAGTTACCCTGTATCTTATTGTACATCTCCTAATACCTGTTCGAGTATGTTTTCAGGGTCTCCCCTTCTCGCATGGACAAAGACAGTAGGGAGTCTAAGGGCTGAGGGATCTTGGTACACGTAATAAAATGGGAGCCAAACGCTCGAGTGAGCTCCTTGAAGGAATTTATTGAACCCGTCCTCAAGCCATTAAACCATCTTATCGCTACGGGTTCCAAACTGGATGGGAATACTTTGCACATCAAGGTTTCGTCCTTGGAATAGACAGCCATTCTCTGATTGAAATGACTCACATGCTCCACCGGGTCTGTTTGCCCATTGTAGATGGTGAATGTTGGCTGATGGAAACGCCGAGGAGGGGTTACCCTTTCGATCCTATTCGTGAATGGTGACTTGGCAATCTGGTTTAAAGTTTTGCTCATCGCATCATTTCCCAATCCTCTGTGAATGGGGCTTCTGCATCGACGTTCACTATGATGCTCCTCTTCATATGAGAAGGATTTGCTAGGAGGAATCCTTGATCTACATCAATAACCGCTATCCTTCTCATTGTCGGAAGAGGAATCAGATGGGATGGGAGTTCGTTTTCGTTGTGCATGGCGTAACTTCTTCCTAAGCTGGTCGATTTCCCTTTGCATGGCTTTATTGTGTTGTTCTTGAGAGACGTGACTCCCAACTCGAGAACGGCTTTTGCTTGTGTGCGTAACGTGCACGCTGCCCTCCTGATCTCTCCTAAGCTCAAGGTTGGCGAAAGGATTTTCACGTTGAGATGCTATGGATTTTGCCCGATGTGAGCCTGAATTTGCCATAGTTGATTGTTGTTTTCACTATCATACAAGTTCTTCCTACAGACGACGCCAATTGTAGGGTCTCGATTTGTGGCCCAAGTCCAAAATATGTGGGATCTCGGCCCAATGAGCCCAATACAATAAATTTGTAGAGAGTGGGTTAAAGAACTAGGTTTTAATGAGTTAAACAACGACTAGTATTGAATTAAATGACAATTAAACACAAATAAGAAGTTTTTGATGTCAATGGACTTCCAGTCCGAGGAGATCACAATTATATATATTGATCACAGTTGGATACAGAGAAAATTTAGATTGCTACAATGTTTTTTGTTTCTTTTTCTGATCTCCTCTCCATGATGAGTCTTTCATCTTATATATCCTCCTTTGGATTATCTTCACTCTACACCTGTTGATCATCCGATCCCTTACTTGAGTACCTGTCCCATCAGACACCCTCTCTGGTTTTCTGTAAGTTGTGGTAGTCAAGGTAGCGCTGTTCAAAAGTCCTCTCCACATAAATGAGGATAGAAAAGTAGTTGCAGTGTATTTAATGCGGTGATGGTAGCTTTCCCTTAGATATTTTTAGGTTTCCTTCCTTCTCGTATATTCATGAGGCTTGTCTCTATCATGAGAGCTTCTTGGAGGATTACACTAACTGATGGAGTACGTATTGTGAACTACATTCATCATATCCGAGAAGGAGTTCCTCCTCGGACAATCTTTCACTTGTTCCCCATCTTTGAGACTTTAATTGAGAAAATTTAACAACTTATTAGCTTCTCCTTGGACCTATCAATGCCCTCGGATATGGCTCAAGACCCAATATACTATTTTGGGCCCTTACTCCTACAACAACATATTGTAACGATCTAAAAAAAAAAAAAAAAAAAAAAACAAACAAAACAAAACAAAACAGAGCATGAACAAATGCTCATTATTATGAGTAAAGTCAATGTGAATGGAAAGTTGGAAACGTATAACATTCGTCCATAAAAAATATTTTATGTCGCATGGCGGTAACAACTTACCGGCTTCTTTAGAAAACATTGGCCGAAAGGATAAGGATTTCTATGACCAGGTTTTAATTTCAAGTTTAAATTCCTGACTTTTCCTACCTTAATTAAGAAGGTCGAGCCACAACTAACACATGGTACAAACAAGTAACTGGTCATCCAATTGGAATACTGTGGTCTAGCTATCTTGGTTTTTATTTTGTGGTCAAAGTTGATGTATCATAGATTATGTGATAGCTCAATTTATTCAAAGCATTCATTTGAATGCACATTAAGTAAAAAAAAAAAAGGTCATCTAATAGACTAATACCTACTACTTTTCCTTCAATTTGTAATTAAATGTTAAAACCTGAGCCAAAATTAATGAGTAAGGTCAATTTGAAAAGTTTAAGGAAAAGTCATTTGATTGACTGTATGGTATTGCAAAGAAGCTCAAAAACTACAAACAGGTTTAGATAAGTACTAATAAATCCAAGACATATGACTATTGAACACACAAAAAATATATCCAATACACATACACTAAAGTATTATAATTTGAAAATAAGTATAATAACTTATCAAGAAGGATGAATCATGTAAATGCACAGAACAATTAGCTAAAACATGAGAAATTATTGTCGTAGCATGTCATAAGGCTGTGGATATTGGAAATTAAGCATCTTGTGGTTTGTAGGTCCCTTTTCATGCATTTAATATACGAAGAAGTAAGAAGTTGCTAATTAGTTAGTTGAAACCCAAATTTGCTTCTCATTTAGCAGCCAATCAATATGATCGATGTATGGTCCTAACCATCTTATCTGTTGGATAGTGACATATTGATAAATTTATGTGGGAAAATTTTTCTATATGAGGCATACATTTCATCCAACTTATTTGAAGGATAATTTGCTAGTTAGTGCTTGTTTGTCAGTAGGGTCAGCTTATACTATCTCAAGACAGGAATATGAGGTCCCAGAAACATCCATTTGTGTACTAAATGTTAATTTAATTAATAAACTAGCTAGGCATGTCTTTGGTAATGATTCAGAGATCGATCGTAAAACGACAGACCACCCTTCACTTTGCCATTTATAAACCTTCTTCTAAGTTTGTTACCCCTATATAGACTATAGTCTTTACATCAACTACCACACCAAAATCGATGCATAATTATTTAAAATTCAAAGCTAAGTTAACTGAAACAGGCGTAGGCAAAGCCAACCCCAGCTATGAGATGAGATTCCCTAATAAAAATAGGCCATAGTAATAGATTGTTGGATTTTGTATATATATAATAAACTCAATACTAACATTCATTCATTAGTGTTTTAAGGTTAACAAATGTTAAATATACTTAATTAATCTCATTTAAATAAATAATTTAAAACAAAAAAGGATTATGAGTCACGTAAGATATAATTCATGTTGGGGAGATATAAATACCTTAAGGAGCTTCCTTGAATAATTAATAAAATATATAGAGACACACTTTAATCCAAAAAGTCTAAGCCCCAATGAGTATGTGTTCAATTATGTTATATTAACTACTCATTCTTCTCATCATTATTCAATGTGAGACTTCACTCACACGTGTAACCTAACAATCTCCCCTTCACGTGTGAGTCTCTACCTTTCTGTGTACTTCAAGACCTCTTTGTAGGCCATGAACAAGTCATACTCACACGTATAACCCAACAATTCATACAATAATGTCTAGGCTGTATTGAAGTTCATAATTTAATGGAAGTAGCAAAATATGAATAGAAAGAGAGAGAGAATATGGGCAAATAGTCACATGATGAAGTAGTAGGTAATGTAAGTTTGGGGTCAGCGAGAGACATATATAGGGTGTTAAGCTTTGATTGCAAAATACGTGAGACGTCGCTAGCTAGCTACATTACATATATCATTTTCAATTATCAATGGAAGAGATTATTAGCTGTTCTAAGTTCTAACTTTAGTCATCCTCTGCCAGTTTTTATTACTGGTCCCACTCCCCAGGTCTATATTGAATGATCATACATACATATAATATACATATAAAGGCCAATCTATACTATTGCATGTGCGGCTTTCTTCTGTTAACAATCACCAATAGATATCCCCAACCAGTTCGCCTAATTAAGGTTGTGTTAGGCATTAACTGAAAATCCTAGTTTTTTTTACTAATCAGCTTATTTTTGCTATTATTCATGGATCTCATTGCACTTTTTAATACTATTAGGTACTATTGTACTATTTTAACTAGTTTTTAGTTTTATTTACATTATTTTCAATAAAAAAATTTCAATTTTAACTAAATAAGTTGTTCTCAACACTAAAACTAAGCTTGTTTGGTATATAACCGGTTCTTTTTTCTATTTATTCATCTTATTTTACTTAGCACAAATTAAAATTATATAACTTTAATGTACTACATTTAAGTTCTCTATTTAAATAAGATTACATTATATAAATTTTAGATTACATAAAGAGACGAGTACTTATTTTCCATTTTTTATTTATTATTATTATTATTTTTTTGCATTTTCATATTTGAACTGCTTTTTTTTTCTCCTTTATCCTTTTACCTTCTGACAATTCTGCCAATACACCACATTATTATCCCTTTCTGATTGTTTTAAAACGATAAAGTGACAAGAATCTTTGGCTCGTTACTCAGCAACAAAGTTGTAGTACTTAAGATTATTAAGGCTAAAGGGAGATGGATCACATATTTGGTTACATCGAGTGACTGTAAATGTAATATATAGCATCATGTGACCTACTAGATAAATCTGTCATATGTTCCCATGGGGATGATGACATCATGACACATCTATTATATTGCCGGTTGGTTGTTATTAATTATTTAATAGTTTTAAAGTTGTCTTAACCCTCAAATTAGAGAGGATTATCTCTAAATAATTCATTAAATAAAGAGGGCAAAAATGCGACTAAAAGTATTATTATAACTATGTTAATTACTAATATCGCAGGATTATTGTTATCCACTGTGCATCTCTAATTAAACATGCAAATAGAAAGTGAATGTATTTTTTCTTTTAATGTGCTACTTGGGATAAGAATGGTGTGAGCTAGTGGTGGAGCTAGGAAATTTTTTCGGGAGGGCTGGCGAATATATTTTTGTGTAATTTTTAAATTTATTAGCAAATGTAAAAAAAAAAAAAAAAAATTAATAAAAAATTTCAAAAGCTAAGAGGGTTATGGCCCCCTTGGCACTTCCTTAGCTCCACCTATGGTGTGAGCATTACTTCAGCTTATGAAGTGAAAATTATTGGTTTTAATTTCCATCCAATTTTTCAAAGTTTCACTTGTAAGAATATATATAATAATAATAAAATATATATAAAAAAAGAAAAGAAAAGAAAAGAAAAGAATGTTGTACCTACAGGTTAAACTCAATAATACCAGTAGGGCATTTCTTTCGAGAAGATTAAAAAAAAAGGGGGTATTCGAAAAAGTTAATGAGCAGTAAATGTGATGAGGTGAAGTTAATGAGGTAGCCGAAATAGATGAGTTGTTGAATTTATAGTAATTATATATGTTGGAAGCTGGTTTTCAATGAAATAAAGGGCATCAATAGAGGATCTGACATTAGGAAGACATCTTGATTAGAGTAACTTCATGAGTTCCCTCCCAATATAGATATAGCTACTACATATATAACATAACAAACATTGAGAGAGAGAGAGAGAAGTTAGAGCACTTGATAATTGGTTGTGTTATGTGTTTTGTGGTGAACCAGTTATACATATAGAGTATTACGTTGTCGGTTTGTCGAGGACGTTAAGGTTTAGGGTAATGATTTTATGATTTGACCCCTTACAAATTTTAGAGGTGTGGTTGTGCAATGCATCCAAATATTCCAATAGTAGTGAGACACATTTGTCCGACAAATAAAAGATAAAAAGGAACGGAATGGCAGTAGAGAAATAAGAGAAAGAAACAAATGCATTTAGGTTTGAAGAAAAAGTTAACGGAGCTTTAATTAAGGGCCCTTTCATATCATTCATTTCATACTAGAGAGAGAAAGAGAGTTACCAGAAATCCTTCAATATGACGATATTAATAAATAGAAAAAAGGGTTTACCATGAAAGATTGAGGTGAGGCACATAGACATAAAGCTTAAGTTCTTATTTTAACCTGTGTATATTATCCAGAGTTATTAACCGAAGCGTGTGATGAAGAGGGACAATAATGGATGTTTTTGTTTTTAGTTTTTAAAAAAACCCAGGGGAGAAAGTACACGTGAGGAGTAGGGTAGAAACTAAAAGAGAGTGGGGTATGATCTGGCAGTTGGGGCAGCTGTCTCCAACTTCTTTGACCAAAAAATAAAAGTGATAATCATCCATACGACAACGCACATTCACTCTATTTTACTCTTTCTCTCTTTATATTTATATTTATTTATATAGTCTCCTTCCTTGTATACAGTATACTATTTCTTCCAATTTAATCAAAATTGTTTTCTTTGTTTGTTTGTTTGATGAAATATGATGTGTATGTGTACGTTAAATAAGAAGGGAGGGAGCAGGGGTCTCCTGCAGCAAGTGCCAGGCATGGAACTGGGGACTGCAGTACGGCACTGTGTGTGTGTGTGTGACCGACTCCAGCACATGCCTGTCTATCAGCTTTATCCCTTCCACATCTTCTGTGGACCCCACTTCCAGCTCAGTCTCACTCATACCCACTTGCCTTCTATTGTTTTGTACCATTTATTTTATTTTTATTTATTTATTATCATTTGCCTATTTTTCTATTATTTCTGGTACAAGTCTTTTTCTCTTTTCTTTTTTTGGTTGAAACCTTTGGGAGGCTTCTAGAATTGAGATTGAGTATCAAATTTTCATTCCTATTATAAGAGTTGATGGATTGGGACTAAGAGAGAGAGATACGAATACACACAAAAATAAAATAAAATAACATGATTGACCTAGCTAAATCCTACAATAAACTAGATTAGGTATAAATATATATGAACTGTGCTTATTTAATTAACAAATTTAAACTTTGATTACGATTAACGTTTGATGCCTTTAATATCCCCTCAAGTTTAAGATGGAAGCTTGAAAATAGAATGTGCAATAAGGAAGCACTATACAATGGTGTTCGATGATGGATTATTGCTTAAACTGTGGCCATTACGGTTGGATGATGACTATACTAGTGGATGGAATGCAGTTATGAAATGGGGGCTTAGAGACGGTCTAAATCTTTGTTATGAAATGTAGTTGAGTGCCGTGGATGTTCAGCTTGATGCAAAGGCTGTTGTTCAGCTCTTGGCTAATTCTTCGAGTGCTAACATTTGTGCATTGCCTCTCCTTGATGATTGCAGACAATTGATATCTCAGATTGGCCAAGTCCAAATCAGTCACTGTTTCCGTGAGGCTAATACTTGTGCTGATTTTTTGGCTCGGTTAGGATCTCAATAAGATAGTTCTTTTGTTTTATTTCATGACCCGCCTGTGGGTCTGTTGGACTTGTTAAGCTTTGATAAAGCTGGTTTGTTCCATAGCAGATACTCTTCTAATTTGCCTTGTTCCCCTTAGTTCTTTTCTTTAATGAAATTCCCTTCTACCAAAAAAAAAAAAAAAAAAAAAAAAGACTAAAATTGTAACAATAGCTATTCCTACTGTTGTCGGACTAAAATTTTTGAAATGATGATATTGTTTGTGGACAAGATAGTGAGTGGCACATCTACTGAGGAGTAGCGCTAGAGGAGACTCTTGATATCTCTTAACATTTTTATTATGTAAGCAATCACAATAAACCACATCAAAATTATGAATAAATTTGTTTCATTAGACTTGTTTCTTAACAATTAAAAAGCATCCAACTAGATATCTTATTGGGGTTGATTTGTGATGTCAAGCTAAAGGAATTTCAGGCCTTAACTTGGGTTCAAAGACACAAAGGAGTCAAATTCAAATAAAAAAATAGAGGTTAGTGATGCCTTGTGAAGAACCACACAAAGATAATAACTTAAAAATGGAAGACAGTAGTTAAAAATAATTAAAATAATGCTCTCTCTCTCTCTCTCTCTCTCTCCATTTCTTTGTATTTTAATTATAATAGAGCAACTTTTAACTACTTCTTGGGCTTAAGTTAGAAGTATAAATGTGGTTAGTGAGGTAGATAAAATCTTATTAATGCATGACTTTTGGACAAGACTTTATATTAGATCACGAGCATGTCTAATATCCATCTTTGATTAAGAATTGAAGTTTTTGGTTGTGGGTTTTTGGAAGAATGGAAACCTTGAGTTGTGGGCTTTTTGGGATATTATAACAATCTGGTTTACTACCATTTTTTTGTTAATCTGGTTGGCCTAACTAGCTTTGCTTAACTTTATAGGGGAAACGACCCATTAAGAACCTGCTAAATTTGAGGAACTGCATCAATTAGCGTTTAATGAGATCAAAATAGTTTTCATGGTTTTAGGTTATTAGGCTGAAATTTTGGGAAAATACAGCAGATTAGTAGGTTCTCTTTTGTGACTTGCTCATGGGGTTCATAGACTTTGCAAGTGTTCCAAGCCCACTTCGCGAAATCTCTCTCTTGAGTCCATGGGTAAGGTCTCAAAATAGACCAACTTTTTACCGCCCATATCACATTCCTTCAAAATTCCCCATTAAAAATTGCACCTGCTTGAGCCATGTGTAAATAATAAAAAGATACAAGGAAATAATAGGCCCCAAATAATTGGATATGCTTTGTGTGGGCCTTTTAAAAAAAGGCATTAACATAGGTTTTTTGGTCTAATAAGATTCAGCCCAAAAAATATATCTGGGCTGATAAGAGTTTGGGCTTCTTTCAACACATCTCTCACCAAATATTAGGTATCACACTCATAACAAATAGAACATGAAATGCTCCGAAATATTTTGGGATTAAAAAAAAAGAAAAAAAAAAAGAACCAAAGGATAAAAAAAGAGCGACTAACAGTAGCAAAACAAGCTGTTTTGGCATCAAGCCATTAGCCATGTAAGTATGAAAGCATCCCTGTCTCAAGTGAGGTTAACACATTTGCAATATAAGTATATATATCTAAATTGGACTTTTGTTCAGATAATAAAATTCCAGCAAAATTATTGGAAATAATTCAACAATTCAGGAAATCTACCCTTTTTTTTTTTGTTGGTTGAGAATGTTCAGGAAATCTGCTTGAGTGAACATGTTAAGGAAGCAAAATATGCTTACATTCATCCGATTGAGCGATTCAACAATGACTACAAAAGATACTGGATATATTAGGGATTTAAATCACTAATATTTCCAACCACAAACTACTAAACAACTGCTTAATTAAACACGGGCTGATGCTTCAATATCAGATGTCTGCTAGATTCAAAATAGGCCGCTTCTTCAACTTTCCAAAAACCATCATCTTGACCCCGACAACAAAAAGAACCAATCCACATCTAGCATGATTTCCCCAACATCAAAAAAGATACAATTCGGACTTGCATTGCACAAGCCTAACTTCTTGCTAAGACATATCCTCATGGTACAGATGAAGCCCAAGCCCAAAGCGTGCACAAGCTCGACGAAATGCCATTGCTTCTGCTTTTTGTACAGGATCCCCATAACCTGTGTCATCAACTGAAGCAGTTCCCGTCGATTCCCTATATATCTTGTGGAAGCATGAGAAAAAAAGAAATTGTCAGCTCCTCTCTTTTTCTCTCTTCCACCACTAATAAAGCAACTGAACACATATCTTTATTTTCAATGAAATTATCATAAGACTTTCTTTAGAGAAAAGGTGAACACTTCCCTAAGGCTTCAGCTAACAGGACATTTGTGGAAAGCCCTAAAACAACTTGCTATTGTCTTCATGTTCAATGCAAATACAGTGTCAGTCATACAAAATAAAGATTATCAACTAGAAGTATGTTAGTTAAAAGAGAGAGAGAGAGAGGGAAAACACAGCAGCATATCAGGCAAGCATTGTAACAGTGCAGAACACATCAGCAGTTCAGTAAACAATGCAACAGTGCAGAAAAGTCCTGCATCTTGTGCACAACGCAGCAGCAGTCCAGAAGTTAACCATCAAAAGTTTACTACAGGTGGGGATTAGCTTTGTCACACTCACACGGGCTTTAGCATTGAAGTTAGATTTCAGTTGTAACAAACTGTTGTTGAAGTAGTTGCAGTTTGTTATATATTAGTTTTTTCATTTTCATTTATCGCATGTCATGTGATATTCTTCAAGGGTAAAGTCTCCTCTATAAATGGAAGGTAGATTATGTAATTCACAAGTGATGAATATACAGAAGTTGTCATTGTTATTTTCTCTATCTTGCGCTTTCAGTCAGAAGAAGGAAAAAAAAAAAATTAATGGGAAAAGAAGTGCAGTGATCAAGAAAATGGCTTGCAAACTCTAAATTTGTCTGATTATTCTCCCTTAATACTAGATGCAAATGTCATGTCATGTCATGTCATTCTTACCATGATGAGTTTATTTTTGATAAAGGAAAATCAGGTTCTAATCTAAATCTTTAGTATTTGGTGCTTAATGAAAGCTGTGAAATTAATTTTGAAGACAAATTAGGTAGGTTGGACAATGAGGTGTAGCGCAGCCTCAAATGAGACACTAATTGCTTCTCCCTCAATAATGAGATGGATTGGAGATCGAGTATGGTGAATGGTGGTGTGAGTATAAGAGGCATGTGTAAGTGTAACCTAGCATTAGCAATGAAAAGAAAGAAAGAAATAATGAGTTTGCAGCTATATATTCAAGTTCCCTCTCTAGACTAGACTATCTCATTTGTTGTATATAAATAAATAAATAAATAGTTCATTTAATTTTGAAAGCTTGTAGCTAGGTCCAAGCACATCTTAAAGCTCTATTTTGTGAAATGGGAAACCTTCAGTTTGGCATCGTATTATACATTATGATAACATTCGAATAATAATACCTCAGCATCAGTCCCATAGAGAGTGACACGATAAACAACAGAGACAGACTTGGCATCAGCTGAATACGTTATGCTTCGAACCTCTCCCGACCATTCTATATATTTACAAATAAAATCATAATTTAATTTAAAGAAAAGAAAAAGAGAAATTAAAGAAATATGAACAATATTAACAACAATAAAATAAAATAAAAAGAATAATACCCGGAGCATGTAAATTCAAAATCCGATTCATAACATGCCTACACAAAAACAAAAATAAAATAAAAAGAGATATAAAAAATAAAGATAAAAGTTAGATGAAAATATTTGATGGAGAGAGAGAGAGAGAGAGAGAGAGAACCAGGGAACATATTTGATGGAGAAGTCATTTTCGGAGCGAAGGACTTTGACGAGAGAATCGGGGACTCTCTTGTTCAATTCTTTTAGGATTTCAGAGAGTGGCCTACTGATTCCAGAACTCGCACTCGCTGCTTCCGCTTCTTCTTCTGCTTCTGCTTCTGCTACGACGTCGTGTGTTTCCTTAAAAGACGAATTAGATGACCTTTTAGCAGTTGAATAGGAGGAGCGTGGAGGACGACATAACAGTGATTTCAAAAGAGAAGCACTTGAACTTGATTTTCCCATTTTCATGCTCTTACTCAACCACGCCATTTCTTTCTTTCTTTTTTTCCCTTTCCCTCTTCCCTCTTCACTCTTCAATTTTCAGGGGACAAAATATCAAAAGGCGACACAGATTTTCAAAGTCCCTTTTTGCGGGGATTATTCACTATTCACTGAAAATGGGGGCCATTCCTGGGTTAGGTTAGGTCCCATAAAAATCCACTAGCCCAGCCCAGCCCAGTCCATCCTAGCCTAGGCCTGTTTTCAATAAAGGCCTGCATTTTACTAATTTATACTATATCACCTTTGTTTTTTATTTCTATTTTTTTTAAGATTCATTTTAGTCTTACTTTTCAATTGTCATATTAATCCATAAGATTTAATATTTGATAGTAAATCTCTCACTTTGTAAACATGAGTTTGGGTCTTTCCCTTCAAATCTATTAGCAAATAAGTAACACCGTTTAAGCTTTTTTTTTAGTTACAAAATTAAACTCACTAGATACTTTATCCTTTTTGTTTGATGAGTATTTATTTATTTTATTTAAAAATATATTTAAATGGATTTACTTATTAACAAATTTGGGTAAAACAACTCATTTTGATTAATTTCATAAAAATTAAACCTTAACTACTAATTTCACCATTAAAGTAAAAGTAAATAAAAGATTAAATGTATTTCTTTTACAATTTTTTATGGGGGCGGGGGGGAATTCATATGAGCCTCATATGTAGGACAAGTCTACGTATAGACCATTGCTTGTGAAAGGTTGCAAGCATGCCATGGGAACCCACAAATAATAATTAATTATAAATTCATTATAGCTCATAGGGGTAATTCTTATATGCTCCGAGAGCAATGCTCCCTCATCCATGGGGCTCACCCCTCATGTGAGAGGAGGGAGCATTGCCTCCAGAGTACTTAAGGTTATGTTTGGTAACAGTTTTTGTTTTTTATTTTCAAAAACTTGTTTTTAGGAATATAAAGAAAAAACAATTTTCTTGTATTTTTGAAATAAAAAACATGTTTGGTTAGTTGAAATTAAAAAAAAAATACTAAAATATGTTGTTACTACGATTTGAACTTTAATGCTAACTTATTAAATGAGACAGATTCATTAAATTAAATTAGTATTTTCATTAACTTTTGAAAATTAGAAATTGAAAACAACCTTTTGCATGTTTTCAGTTTCCTTCACAAATTGAATTTTGAGAACAACTTTTGTTTTCTATTAATTTTAGGTTCCCAAACAAGTTTTTTAGTTTTAAAAATAAAAAATAAAGGGAAAAAATAGTTACCAAACATACCTTTAAGTTTTTTTTTTTTTCCATATAGATAGGGTCCTCAATAAACATCTTTGCTAGTCCCAAAGGGAGTTACACGATAAAAGAAAATGGTTTCCACTACACAATATTTCCACATACAAGCATATATAAATGCCAAAATTGCAAACTAAACCTTGAATTTAATTATTGAACATACATGACAAATAAAACAGGCTCACGCTATAGCTCAGGCTCACATACATACTGTAGCAGACAAGAACTCATGAGTCACACGAACTCACACATGACATGACATAACACAAGAATTAATAATAGTATTTGAGATCAGAGGAGAGCCATTTGTTGAACATTGATTGGGTAACAATCAGTGGGCGAACCGGAGAAAGCCCTCCAAGCAAGGTTGGCATTAGCAACTTCTGCGGGATGGAAAGCATCCCAAAACACATACTGGCTCCTGTTTAGGCATGGCATTTCAAATGGTAGACACGTTATTTGTCCCAAGTAGTTCCCTCCAATTCCACAACAAGCCTTGTCAGCCACGCTGAACCCTGAAATAACATTAATTTTTGCTATTAAAAATGCTTGCTACACACGAAACTATTAAAAGCGGGACTTATGCATGACACCAAAGTAAACAAGTGATTGGGTTTGGTTTGGCCAGCTGCCAATGAGATTTTATGTGTACATATATATATAGCATCTTAATTTGTGTTCAAAAAGTGAATAAATTCTATCTAATGCGTTTCTTTGCTTGATATATATAGCTAGTAATTAATTTACTTACCGTAAGTGGCAGGGCTGTTAATGATGTCTCCAAAAGCAGCATAAGTATTGCCATAAAGAAACATTGCACCAGGGTGGTTGGTGTTGAGCTGAGTGACCAGCGATCTAAGCCCTTCATTGAAGGTACCAAGAATCTGATTCACATAATCCACACACCTTCCTGGCTGGGCTTGACCACTAGCTCTCTCGTATGGGATGCAACCAAGCGGTCCTACTCCTGTTAATAAGAACTTCCTTAATCCCATACTGTACAATGCCTGCAATGCATGTAGCGAACCATTTCATATAAATTAATTGTTCACTAATCCCACACAATTAATTAATTAAGGTTAAAGTCTCCAAACTTATTGTGTTTAATTATATATAAAGACCCATATTATTCTAAATGATTCATTGAATTTATAAAAGAGAAAAAAGATAGAGAAAATAAAATAGTGAAATATACCAAAATTTGGCGGGTATAGCGATTGAGTAGAAGGTTTGCATAATCTGGGGGGCTATAGATGTAGCTGGAAGAATAGAGGGATGGCAAGAGGTAGTTGTTGAGGTAGTCATTGCTTCCAAACACCAATATTGCTATCGATTTTGCTAGATATTGGCTCAGGTTCGTCCCATTCATTATTATTCTTAATTGATTTAATGTGATGGACTGAAAATTAACCACTTGCTGGCTCAGACTGAACCGTTGTCCCTGCATTCGAGCATCACAATTACAGCAAAAATATAATTTTTGAAGAGAATTTTGTTTATTACGTCCAAACTGTCTTTTATTATTATTATTATTATTATTATTACTTTTTTTTTTTTTTTTAAATTTTTGATACAAGATAGAATTCTACTCTACCCTAATCTAAGTGTATATGTGTGTAAAACTCCATCTTAGAGACTTAAACCCCGACCCTTGTCCCCCACATTCCACAAACATTTATACTTATGGAGTGACCATCGCACCAAGAATGTGCGGTGATTTTTTTATTTTTAAAATTAAATAGAAAGTTGCTAATAATTAATTTAAATGCATTAATTGAAGTACATAGTGTCGGCCGGTCTCATCAAGGATGCCAGCAGCTGCTGAAGCATAATTAACTCCGTTAAGAACTCGGGTACCAAATGTGGTGGGATCTGCGAAAGCTGGAAGATATGGAATCCCCAACATCCTCCCTGCCAACCAAAAATTCACATCAAAATGAGCTTCGGCCATACTTGTTCTTCTAGTCAATAAAAGCTTTTATTCTAAATGATTGCCATATTGATCAATCCACTTTTGTCCAGCAACTTCACATCAGATGGTATATCAGAGGTGGGGGACAACAAAGATACATATATGACAAGCTAAAATGATATTATTGTCACAATCCAAGGAATTTATCAGGATAATGAAGATGTCACTTTAAATAATATTATACGAGGTCATAAAAAGTAAGTATTAGTCATATGTTCGTTATATTCAAAAGACTGGCAACAAAAGTTCCTTATATTCGCTTGTAAAGCTCATATTAGCATTAGTTACATTTGTGTTATGAGATTAAATTCTATAAGGATGGGGTGTAAAACCCATGTTTTGCACCTTCAATAAATAATTGCCACATCAGCATTTTACTTAAAATTTAATACATCCTACCACGTCTAATAACATTTCAATAAATTCCCAATTTGGTTGGATTTATATATGGGTATTAGAATTGATTAAGTGTGATTGTATTTATTCTTAAATATATAATAAGACTAGTCGCTAACCCGTGCGATGCACGGGAAAACTATTAAAAAATAATAAAGCATGCATATATTAAAAGACAATTTAAGTTCATGTGTGCTTGCAAGGGATACATACCTAAATAGTTCTTGTGGTAGAAATAAAAGCCTTATCTTTGAGATAAAGAACTGATGTAAACAAACTAACCTTACATAAAACAAATTAAAAAAAAAAAAACATAAAACTGATGTCACGGGAAATTCAGCCACATAGTAGTAATATACAAATCTCTTAAAACCTAAACCTAAACTTAAACCTAAACGTAAGGACTAAATATTTATGCGCCTTCTCTTGCTTTCCTGATGTATTTGGTTAAAAACATAAAACCGATGTCATGGGAAATTTAGCCACATAGTAGTAATATATAAATCTCTTAAAACCTAAACCTAAACCTAAACCTAAACGTAAGGACTAAATATATAAACAAACTAACCTTACAAAAGCTGAACTTTATAAGCTAAAATCTATACCGGCGTTTAGGGCTTCCTACATCTGGAGAGAGAGAGAGTTTGCAGAAACCAAAGAAAATCTCTCTATAGCTTAAGAAACACAATATAATAAAATCAAAGAGATAAAATTTTCAGAGGACAAAATATTATAGATAATTTAAAATAATTTTGGTTTAATTCTTGAACACCGCAACTCCATAAAATTCATACTAATAATAATATTTTATGATAGCGCAGTTAGAATTTTGGTTTAATTCTTGAACACTGAATTGGAAATTGATTATATGAGTATTCAATGGTGAACAAAGTACTATGTATTAATTAATATATAAACAAAACTAACCTTACAAAAGCTGAACTTTATAAGCTAAAATCTATACCGTGCATTGTAGATCTTGAATGCTTTAGGGCTTCCTACGAGCTGAACTTTATAAGCTAAAATCTATACCGTGCATTGTAGATCTTGAATGCTTTAGGGCTTCCTACATCTGGAGAGAGAGAGAGAGTTTGCAGAAACCGTGGTTTTATATTTCTTAACTTGAGAGAGGGGTAAGGTTGCTAGGGTTTTGAGGAGTTATAATTTTTATTTATTTTTTATTTTTTTAAATATTGTGCTGACGTGGAAAATTGTGGTGCCAGCAAAGGCTTCGGTTTTATATATATATATAGATGATATGACATGTTAGGATTGGAGGGATAAAACATGAGTTTTACACCACGTCCTTATAGAATTTAATCTCTTGTGTTATATAAGCTTGTAAAGCTTATATTAGCGTTAGTTAAATTTGTGTTTTATATATATATATATATATATATATATATATATATATTCCAAAAGAACTAGGCAAAAATTATAATTAGAATTTCTCATAATCATTTATATAATCTAAATCAACCTAATAATGCCTGATATATATCATTTGGTGAGATCCAACACTCATACAATATAATCCATTTGGTGCGTATCAAAATAATTATTAGTAACAAGGCTGAAGAAAAGTTACCAAGCATATCAACAAAGGTTTCGCCATTGGTAAATCTCCCAGAAGGGCCAGCAGTGAAATCAATGCCATATGGATAGTAATTGGCCTTAGCTAAGGAGCTAAGGAAGTTGTTGTTACCAACATCAGCCAAGGAATCTCCGAACACAAACAAAGCTGCAACCTGTCGTGGCGCGACAGCTGCCCCATTTGAGCACTGCATCGTCATAGTGGCGGTGACCCACAGCCACAGCATTAGATTGGAAATTTTAACCATTTTCTCTATTTGTTGCTTCATTATTATTTCCAGATGATGAAAAGGAATAATAATAATACAGACTCTGATCGAAGATGCATGTATATATAAAAGGTAGGTGGCAGTGAGACTTAGAACTAGGGGAGGTGATTTTCCATTTTGAAACGGCTAAGTAGATGATGTAAGGAACGCCCATGATATGCTGCGTTTGTGTATACCTTTTATCCTTACTTTAGGACTCTCTTTTTAACGTTCGGTTTGGTTGTTTCTAGATTTTCGATGTCTTTTTCTGCATGTATTTGCATTGCTTATGTAAAGCTTTCTCTAGACCATAAGCAAAGACGCATGAAAAAGCTTTCTATTGATATTCCTCAGCATTCTAGATTAAGCTTTCATAATGATATATCACTGGTCGCGGTTTCACCTATGATTCGATTGGCTATGTGTCAGACTGAAACACGTTACAAAAATTAATAACCAGTGTTTGACGGGTCGGGTCGGGTCAAGTTAACTGATAAATATATTTTTCACGTAAAAATAATTATTTGAGTATATTCTTTTTTTTCTTCTGTCTATCATTTCAATACAAATAAGATAAACATAATAAATTAAGAAAGAAACTAAAATATTTAAAAATAGAATTTAAACAATACATAAATTATTAATTTTATAATCCAAAGTTCACTAATATGTTATCTTGAATCTAATTATAAAAAATTATTATTATGAAGCAGAAACTATAAATTAAAAGTTTATTGTATTATTTAGAAAAAAAAAAATAGAATAAGCTTGGTGATCCATTCCTCAAATAAAATATGGTCACTACACCATTGATATTGCATACATTAGATTAATATTGAAAAACATAAAGATAAATAAATTCAAATTGTTCAATTCCTAATTTATACTTGATTAGTTTCTAAAACCAAAAGAAATTAAATCCATAATAAACCTTTTGATATAATAAAAATTAGTTACAAGTCTATGACATCTCAAATATTCTTTGATTGATATAGTTATAATCTTAAAGCTAAGAGTGACTGAGACTGAGATGTTATAATTTCTCGCACCATGGTCTTAATTTTCCCATGTTTGGAAAGGGTACCGGTGATCAATGATATATATATATATATATACTTTGCTATTATAGCCCACAAAGACATGGAGACTCATGTCATGTGATGGCCACTATCATTCAAGTTGAATTTAATTATCACCATTTTAAAGAAGCCTTCCTTTAAGGGTCAAAATCACCAATGCCATTGCCAGTGCAGATATTGTAGCAAAGAATAAGAGCATTATATGGCATTTGTGCTTAGGCTACCTAGGATATTCATAGATAGGTTAGTCCTCAAATAATGGTGAAATGAGACATCTGATTTGACACAAACTTTCACTTCATTCTTCTACACAAATAAGTGATAACATAAATGGTCTCCCGACCCAATTATGTGAGGTAAGAACTGAAATAGAGGTAAAATGTTAAAACCATCTTTCAGCATTTTATGATTTTATCACATACAATAAGGGAAAAAAAAAGAAAAAAGAAAAAAAAAAAGAAGGTGAAGCTAGCTGAGGTTATTGGTCGTGATTTTTATTTTCCATGGGCACCATTATTCTGGTTTAATTCTGTTTCTTAATTTGTCATCTCTCGAAGGTGGTCTGTAAAACAATGTTATTCATTCCCTCAAAACTATGTTTTATTTGTTTGGAGTTGTAATGTAATGTTGTATGGTTCAAAAACTTGTCATTTCAGATAGTTGTGAAATTGTTGTAATTCTAAAACAAGTTTTAAGGTTGGTTGGACATCCTTTTCTTGCATGACTCCGCTTGGCATGCAAACTGAAGGCTTCAGATGTGTTCAGTTCCAACACATCACCAACTTCGTGAGTAAATACGCTATTTTACATTGTGGTTGGTGTACAATAGAATAGAAGTGATGTTAGATGCGATTCTATTTAAAAGTGATATTACACTAATCATAATCTCGCTTAAATATGTGAAATTATGAAATTTGTTGTCATCATTGTTGATCATTTTTTTTTTTCAATTTGTCAGTCTTTTTTGTTAGACTATTTCATTCCCTACTAATGATACATTTTGAAAATCTCATGAATCGATAATGTGATAGATGCAACTTGAAAATTTTGAATTTAATTGTTAAATTTTTTGAGATTCAACATTACGTTTATATAATCATACCAATAATACTATTTGTTTTATTAGACCGATGACTCTATAATGTCAGGGCAGTCATTAAGCCAGGGGTCTTTCCTTGTCTTATTGTGTTACTGTGACAGATTTTTCATCACAACATAAATTCTGAGGTATATAAGGAAGTAGCTAGATTAGTAGAAGTAGCAGTAGTCACCACAAGAAAAAAGGGCTATTGCGGCGGTCCAAAACCGCCGCTAAAGCCCCAAAAACCGCCGCTAAAGGTACACGAAACATATAGCGGCGGGTGCTATTGCGGCGGTCCTTCCCGTCGGTGCTGCAGTGCCGCTATAGGTAGATTGCGGCGGTCGCTACAAGCGCCGCTATAGATACACCTTTTAGCGGCGGGTTAATGTTTATTGCGGCGGGCATAAAACCGCCGCAATACGTCCTTAGAATTCGCTGGATTGACTTTTAGCGTCGGGATAATGCCCGCCGCTATTGGTGTCTATCTTTAGCGGCGGGCAAAAAGCGCCGCTATAGACAATCATTCAAAACAACATATTGTAGTTGTAGCGGCGGGCCACGCCCGCCGCTATTGGTCCCTACCTTTAGCGGCGAGCAAACAGCGCCGCTATAGGTATTTATTTAAAACATAAAATGTGACCCTTTAGCGGCGCTTTTTGACCGCCGCTATAGGTTTTTTTTTTTTTTTTTTCCTAGTGGGTTTTAAAACTGCTGTTTGCTAGTAAATAAATAGTTCACAAACCTGTTACAAAAGACCTGTAATAGTTTTAACTCTACTAACACAATACCACAAATGTAATTAATTAACAACACCACAAATGTCTTGAAACTAACATAATATTAACATAGAAATATATTATCAAATACATAACATTGTCTATAACCAGTATCTTTAAATTAACCAAAAAAAGATGTGGTCATTTGAATAAAACAACCGTTGAAATTAATCTAATACTATAATCAAAATTCTAAAGTGTTTAAAAATATCTTTTAACACTTGCAAGAAATGCGGTTGTTCTTCCATAGATCCGGAATAAATGACATAGATGGTAAGTTTAAAAAATCTCACTTGTAGATAGGAAGGATTTTTTCAAGAAGGGAGAGGAGAGAGAAGTTCTTCTCAACACCCTTTGCAGGTTTAGACAGCAACAAGTAGGACACAGGGCCAACAAGGACTGGAACAGTATCTACTCCAAGCTGCATGAGACACAAAGGGAGTGGAACTCAATATACAGCATATATTAATAAATTGATTTATAGGTAAAGAAAATTGAAAGGAATAACTTGTAATTATGATCAGGGCCCTGTACTATTAGTATAGAAGGAGGATTTATGATAAGAAACCATCATGATGCTTGCATTGCTAGGTTTAACTTCTAGTTTCTATACATGTATGTCATATCAATTTCAAACCATTATCAACATTTTTTTATTATTATTAGTAAGCTACACACACACAAACCAAATGGGTTTCGAACCCATAACCTCAGCATCCACCCACACATGTGAGAATTGGATGAGCAATTTGGGTTCAGTGCTTTATATTTTTTCTCATCACTACTAGACAATTCTCCTGTACACATTAGGAGAAAGAAATAAGAAAAAACCAACTTCGAACTCAGATGCAGTTTTTATTAGACCATATTGACATAAATTCATAGGAGCAAACTTCAGTCAGTTAAGCATAAAAATCTTTTTTTTTTTTTAAATAAAAATATTGTGACGAAACATCAAAAACAAAGGTTTGTTTCCACAAACTAATTCAAGAGGATTTCCAGGCTACAAGAAGGTGTAATGTCAAGTTGTAAATAAATTCTTTAGTACAAACTACTCTTCCAGCACTTCTTTTATTTCTCCTCCTCACCCACCCCAACCCCAAAGAACATGCCAGCAGAGGTAGGCAATTGATATCTTTGATTTTAATTGTTAACAGTTTATACTTGTTGCTACAGCATACGAACCTGTAAGCTAGAACCAGTAGCAGTTGCTAAAGCGGTTGATTGCTCCCCCTTACTCCACCTAAAAAAATATTTCTTCACAAATTACTTAAATTGCCAAGGCACATAAGAAAATAACCAATGCTATACCAAGAAATTATTTTTTGTAAGTAGCTGACCAGTTCTTATGGTTTTGCTTGTATTCTCTTCTTTGGCTATCCTTTCCACCTATTCTTTCTTGAGAACTTTCTGAAATAAAAGAATATTGGTTAAGTCTCTGTATAATGCTGAAAAGTAATAATATAGAACTCCATCTTAAAAGATCTTAATAGCAATTCTGCATTAAACCCTTTGACAATAACATTGTCATTATAAAGGATATCAAGTTAGACAGGAAGCAGAAAAACATTAACAAGATGAAAGGGTGAGGAAAAGAAGGTGGGGGGGGGTGATGTCCTTTTCTATGAATTTTGCACAAACACTAAAAATGTCAAATCAGCTCATCACGAGCCTTGTAGCTATATGGTATTGTCCAGTTCTCTCCACAGGAAGAAACTGGGTTCAAATATCCACACTCCCTACTTGTTGGAAGCAAACCAATTCTATAGTTTCTCCCACATTTGAAGATTAAGGCATCACAATCAGATATTCATGTTGGGGTTTTAATCTCTCTGTCCCAATCATTTCTTCTACCATACAAAAATAGGACCAATATTCAATTAAATAAAAAAGGGTTCAGATATCCTATTGGAATTTTATTTGTTCCATTTTTTGTCTGTAGCATTTGGAAGAGCAAAAAATTACTCAACAATTTCTTCATGAAAGAATAAGAAAAACAAGTTGCTTTTAGTTTTCAAAATCATATAATTAATCAATGAGTTACGAGGAAACAAAAAAAAAGTTTATAACAAAAAACATGTCAAATCAAACTTCAAATAACCAAAAGTGATTGTGCTGTGTAGTGTGTTCACTGCATTTCCTTGCTTCACTGGTGCCTGTAAATACTCCCAGATAAACTATACTAAACTGAAAAAAGAGTACATACAAAATTACCAAAATTCCAATAACAAAAAACCAAAACAATCTTCTACATCTTATTCCAAAGACCCATATAAACTTCAAATAATTTTTCCCCAGAAAACTAAACCCAATTTCTTTACAAAAAAAAAAAAAAAAAAAAAAAACCAAATCATCAAACATGTCAGCTACAGAAGAAAACAAATTAATAACAACCAAATAACTGAACAAACAACAAAGATTCTGTAATCTTCTACTTAGAGCATTAGCAGAAAACCATACACACTAACAGGAAAAAAAAAAAAAAAAAACCCTATAAATTATAAGCTCTAACTTCCCCCAGTTTAGTAAAAGAGAATGCTTGTTCCACTAAATGAGTCCTTATAAACTCTCATGATTGAAGTCAGTCCAGAAACCTTACAGCTACAATACTCTCTAAATATGCTCAAATTACTCCAAAAGGCATACTTTAAAATTATCCAAGAAATTCCTCATCATCTAATAATTCTATTGCTAATACTTTCGGGTTCAGATGTAAAGCTGGCTGCTTTTACATTATCATTCATGTAGATATTTCATGCCATATTTTTACAATACAAACATGAAACCAACACATATATTAGAAGTATTAAAGTATTACTTAGCCTAGGTGGAGCCTAGCAAAAATTATTTGATAAAATAATGAACATTAACCATGGGTCATAGTGTCAGTGGAGCCCAGAAGTATTCAAGAAAAACTTAGCCTCGAGGTCTAAGTCTTACTTTTATCATGACAAATATGGACCTAACATGAACTAGAAATTTTGGAGGTTTTCAATTATCTTAAATATGCAAGGATATTGGTTGATTTACTGAATTGGCGTCTAAACCAGCCACAACTTAGGAACATTCATCATTAATAATGGTCAAGTGACTGAGTTTAACTGAAATTTTGGTCATTAAGAACTATGACAATAAGCTTATACTTCTCAAAATTGTAGTTCACAAGGCTAACTGGCTTATGAAACACTCTAGAATTTAAGTTGACAGGAACCTTAAAATTTTAAGAACCAAAGATCAAATCAAAACTAAGGCCAAAAAACAGAGCACCCATGTTCACTTTTTGTTAGCTTTTACACAACTGTGTTGACAATCTTATGACAAAATCAAACTCATTATATGCTACACTAGTATTTTGAGCATTCAAATGCAATGGACAACCCCACATACTTATACCAAGTAATGCTACCATTGTAGCCATGAGTCTCACAGTAATAGCCATTGTCCCCAACAGAAAATTTTACTGACTCCCTGAAAACCAAAGATTTAATCTTCAGCCCCGCTAAAAAGAATTGTGAAAACATAATTGTGAAAACCAAAGATTGCATATTTCAAAAAAATGTTAATTAAGTTTGTTAAGAAATATTTTGCTTCATGTGAAGAATAATAGTACTTAAAAAAAGATAAAAGTTTAAAAATTAGTTCTCAAGGGTCCAATAACCTTTTTCCTTCTTTTTTTTTTTTGGAACAATGCTTGTTTATTATTATTTTTCCCACAAATCAGTAAAATAATTTTAAAATCTTGGTTTTATTTTAGTATCTTGAGAACCATGTATAATATTTTAAATCTAATAGAGTTTAGTCAACTTAATAATTGGTAGACCGAAATTATTAGTAGTTTTTTAGAAGGTTTGTGGCCTGTGTTTTGACAAAAGTCGTCTTAACTTGTGAAATTTACAAAGCAAATAACTTGTAACTAGAGGAAAATGGGGATTATAAAAAATTATATATTAGCTGAAAGATGATAAATTTTGAATGCAAGAGGATTTTGCCATTTTAGGTGTATGTGTGACAGACAGTGTGAGGAAATTGATTGCAAACTCAAAAAAAAAAAGCGATGATAATCCAATCAGACTATTTTACTGCAATAATATTTTACATACATACATACATTATATTCATAGATGGCGTTGGGTACTTCCAACCATGCGTAAATAAGCTAAATTCTATTCTCGAAATTTATTAGTAAACAAAAAAACAAACTGACACACATTCTTCTTTTTTTTTTTTTTTTTTTTCCTAAACTTCAATATCATATACTATTTGTTTTATTAGACCGATGACTCTATAATGTCAGGGCAGTCATTAAGCCAGGGGTCTTTCCTTGTCTTATTGTGTTACTGTGACAGATTTTTCATCACAACATAAATTCTGAGGTATATAAGGAAGTAGCTAGATTAGTAGAAGTAGCAGTAGTGTCCTTATCTTTATGAATAAGAAGGCCACTTTCTCATATGATTTTGAAGGACTGGTTAAGGATAATGAAGCCTTGTTGTTCTTCGCCCAACTTCATTGTATGGAGACTTGGAAGAATATATATATATATATATATATATATATATATTAATTTGAACCAATTTCAAACGTGGGGTTAAAAATGGTGAAGCTTTCTTTAAATTGTCTTCTTCTTCTTCAAAGTAATAATTGCTGGATCAAGAAAAATCTCTCCCTCTCTTGCAGATACAGAGTTACATCCACGCAATATGCACATACAAGTGGGATCGTAGCAGTTAACACAAACACAAAATAAAATATGCTAAGGAACACCAAGCTTCATATCCTTTTTGGAACTGGAGGATTTGATATAGATTTGATAACTGGAGGCATATATAATTTCTATGAAAAATCTAAACGTAACCAAAGCAGAAAACAAAAACAAAAACAAAAACAAAAATGCCAATGAACTTGGTTCCAGTTGATAACATCCGTTTTCAATAATGGGACACATTTGAGGATTGAATTACCTTAAAACTTTTACCTAGCAAAAAAGGAAAAAAGAAATGGCTTCCAAATTGGAAACAATAGACAGGGAAACCAATATCATTTCTACCTAAAAACTTAAACCAATGGGTCTAAAAATGTTGTTTTAATTATTTTAATTACTATTAACCAAGAAAAAAATTCTATTTACCCAAGCAATTGAATGATGACTATATATATATATTCTAACAATATTTTCCCCCACTAGATCAGGTCATTAATGTTGTTGGTTAAATAAATCTTCTCAAAGCACTAAAAGTGGCAAAACGAGAAAATTACGACTAGAAAGGTGAAGGTAGTTAAAAACCAGAACTAATGCTTGGAATGCTAATAAGTAACGAGTGGTGTAAAATGAAAATCTAATGAAATGCAAAGTGGTTAAAGAGAGTAGAAAGAGGCAATTAATTAAGGTAGCTAGCGTCTGTAGCAAAAACACATGACATTGACATAGTCAAATTTGGTATAGTTACTTCGAAGAGATTACCAATTAGGTTGTTGGGACCAATTATCAATTTGACAAGTATCACCTAGGCTCAACGAGGAAGCAACAAGTGGAAAGTGTAAGCCTCGAGTACAAGCAATGGCTCATTTTGCACAAGAATATGAAAGTAGCTAGAAGAGAGTGTGACTTTAGATAAAATATAATAAAGGAAAAAAAGACATATAATCAAATAGTCGCCTAAAAATGGAGCCAAGATTTCTTTTTTTTTTTTTTTGGGGGGGGTGGTGGGGGAATGAGGAAAAAAAAATCACCATTGTAGAATGAGAATATATTATTATTTTTTGTTAACAAAAAAATAAATAATGTGCTTGACACACGGTCATTATCTCAAATCAAAATTCAAAACACTTTTCTTTATAGGTGAAGTAAAAGTCAAAATGCATACCATAGTTTGGTTATAATTATGTCCGTAATCTTCCCTTTAAAGATTTCATCAAGCAGATTCTCACCCCCCCCCCCCCAAACAAAAAAAAAAAGTTTTCATCAAGCCACTAAAAAAAAAGGAGACTGTAATCTTTCTTTTCTGCCCACTCCCGTTCAATTTTCATCTCATCTCACCTTTGATTAATTAATTACTTTGAAGAGGATATACAGCCTGTACAAGACGTATAGGACATTAAAAAAAGAACAAGACAATTGGCACCAACTTTCTGAAAAAAAGAAAAAACATATGTTTATTTCCTACCGAATTGTTGTTATTATTATTATTATTATTATTATAAAAAAGATAAAAAAAAAATTATACAAAATTAAGGATCGGGTTGTAAACTTTTATCTATTGGTATCCAAAGTACACAAAATGATATGAAACAAAGTATTCTAAAGAGATATATATATATATATATATATATATATATATATATATATATAATATTCTAAACCCACACCCGCACTTATTAATTCGTTAGAATGAATTTGGACAATAGGGAATGTTTGTCTCCCACTCACAAGCATTGTTGTGTGCAAACACAAATTAAAAATTGACACATTGACTACTCTATTATTATTATGTCCATAAGACTGTGCCATGTGGCATGCATAGGCTAATAGGAGCTTGAGACACTTCTTGTGTGCTTTCTGATTTATGATCACCCATACTTTTTAATTAAGCAAATCATAAGTGGGGAGATAATGAAATGATGCTTGAGCTAAATCTTAGGCGTACTTTGTTGCTGATCTGATGGTGGCCAAAGACTATAAAATGTCCATAAACAATTACGGGAAAATCTTATTTAGAGGAAACAATTACAAATAAGTATATATATATATATATATATATATATGGAATAACTTTTACCATATATATTTTTAGAATACAGCTGATATGGTATTCTACATGAATAAAAATAAGTTGTTTAATAAAATAATATGAATTAATTTGTTTTTTAAATTATGTGAAAATTTTAATTTTTGGATTAAATAACTTGTTGTTATAGTAATACATTTAAGGTACTTAATAATTTATTTATGTAACCAAAAAAAGAAAAAAGAAAAAAGAGTAGTGTATGGCCATTGTGCATGGCACTTTTTACCTACATTTACAAATTCTAGCTTATTTGACTCAACCAACTAATCCTACCGACCTAGCTACTTCTTTTGAGTTTTGACCCCTTTCCTTGGGAGGAAATTTCTATTATTTTTCTTCAAAGAGTAATTAATTATTTTAGCAAATTAAAGTGGATTTTACAGAGATTTGGTCGCTTGGTCGGTTGAATAATAAAGGATTTAATTACTTTTCCAAATATTTATTTTTTAATTATTTGGTTGTGTGTGTTTCCACGGAGGCACGTTTTAAAGCGGGAGTAACGTGGTTTAATTTGACACTCATACTAGCTAGGGTTGAAACGACAATTGATAATCATGAATTTGCTTGGTTACACAGAAGAAGATATTTTGAAGTAAAGTCACAAAAGTGCTGTATTTCAACTATAGGTGTTCTGACTGGCCAAAGCCGGCCAAGGCATCATCATTCCTTAGTATTTAATCTTCATCGAATTATAACTTACGTATCTAACAAGAGTATATGTATAAATAAATTATTGCAAGAAAATTCGAAACTGTAATTTGGTAGCACCTTAATCCGGGCATCTTATTAGTTCAAGTTCACTACTTTTTCGACAAGAAAACCAAATATCTTTAAGCTAGAGAGAGGAGCAAATTAATCTTGGTAGTTTCTAGGAAGCAAAAGATAACATTACTTCAGTAGAAAATGTACAAAAATAAATATAAGGAAGTCCAGAAAGATGTAAAACATTAGTGAAACATTTTCTAATGTTTAAATAAAATTTATTTAACTTTTAGTTTTATAAATTTTCTTCTCACTTTTTAAGATTCAAAATTACTAACTTTAATGTTCAAGTTTTGTTGATATATATATTATATGTGGTTAATCCAATATATTTTAGATAGGATATTATCAATTTTAATTTGCAAAATAAAAAACATTCTATAAAAACAAACTGCAACAAATATTTTCAATAAAATTATGAAAATAATACAAGTATTCCGAAATGAATTTAGCTTTTTAATACATAATTTAAGTAAATTCATTATCCTTTTTTTTTTCTACTTTCAAAACTTACTTTAAAACTTCTAGTTTTTGAAAATATATCAAAACCATCAACATTAACATTATAATAATATCATGTATGAGAAAACATTCAATATAAAACAATATATTTGCAAACTATCATCATCTACTGAGAATCTATATGACAACAGATTTGACAACAATATATGTAACCAGAAAGAGAGGAAAATTTTAAATTCAGAGGGAGGAAATGGTGTTGAAAATATAGTTACGAAAAACAAGTTTTGATTCAACAATATAAACCCTAAAAAATTATCAATAACAAAAATAAATAGATAGAATTAGAAAGATCTCACAAATTATAGAATCACGTAAATTACGTTGTCCTTAAAAGTTGATTCATGCCGCATGGAGTGGAATTCGGTACGTTTGACTCTCTTGGCCAAACAACCCCCCTTGATTAGACTATAGCAAAAATATTCGAGATGGATGCATACCCAATCAAGAATGAAAGCTCAAATAGTGTAAAACACAATTGCTTATTTAGGCCCCCAATTCTTAATTATGACTTGATTAATTTTAAACTTAACATACTTAATGTGGAATATACGTGATTAGCAAATTAATCAATTGAAGCATTCAATAATTGCATGGATGAACAAATAAGTGCAATGCTAAAATGGAAAGCAAAATGGGAAATAGAGTTGCAAACCCAAGATAACAAGACGATGTGTTATCGAAGAGGAAACCGAAGAACTCAGCAGAAAACCTCTTCTCGGCCTTTCAACCCGAAATGATCCATTAGTGAATAAGTTGGAGTACAAGGATACCAAAAAGACCCCCAAACTCTAATTTACCCTAAGTACTTGAGCCTTCCAAGCTCTAGTTACCAACGGACTTCTTAGAGTTTTGTCTTTATTAGCTTTCCGAATCTCGCAATATAGTAAAATTGCATCCGCCAAGCCTCATTGGCTTATTTTGGCAAATACTCTCTACACTTTGAATAGGTGTGGGTTGTGTTTGGATACAAATCTTCTCTCAAGATATAACAATAGGAGAGGGGAGGAGAAGAGACTACAAAAGAATTCTCACTTAAGGATGAGTTATTCTCTCTAAAATGGTGGGTATTGTAAAAACTTTTCTAGGGTTTTCTTCTGAATAGCCTCTTTACAATTTCGTGGTTAATGTTGTCTTATATAGTGTAGGTAAAGAAATGAGGAAAGAACTCTTTAAAATCATCCAAATAGAGAGTTTTGCGGGTCACCCATGAGTTGGCTAAGTTGCAAAGTGATTCACGAAAACTAGTTTAGCATAAGTCTTTTCAACTTTTAGCATGTGCTTCTCACGTGGCCTTTCGCGGGTCATCCACTCGCAAGACAGTCACAAGCAAGTCGCGAAATTTACTATCTTCACAATTCTCCACCAAACTCTCACACTCAATCCTTATAGGGAAATGATTGAACAAAATACAATCAAATTTGACACGGAATAAAAGCCAACAAAAACATAGTTGTAAATCACAATTTTACAAAGATTAACTAAAGAATAACCTTCTTATTTTGCCTTTCCTTGCACCCAAAACAAGTGTATAAAGTTTTGTGGGAGAAGAGAAGAAAACAGAGGAGCAGAGAAGCTGTGAATTGTGGCTAGAAAAGGAAAAGATAAGAAAAAGAAATGAGGGCTAAAGGGTTTTATAAGCCAAAGGAAATAAGAAAATAGTGGGTTGGCTTCAACGGTCACTTTGCATGCCCAAGAGGCAGCTTATTAAATGCCCAATGGGAGGCTTGGACAAAGACCAACTAAAAAGGCTAGAAGGAAAAGAAAGAAAAATGATACAACCCAATAGAGATATAGACAAGCATAAACCCAACCTAAGCCCAACTCTAACACCTAGCCAATTATCTTCCAAGTTACCACTTAAGGTGAATAATGGCTTATAAACACATAACATGGTTCACTCCTAATCAATGTGGGACATAAAGTACAATGCTTAGTGTTTGAAATACAACCCACTCCAATAAATAGTACCTCAATAGCGTGGTGGTCTTTGTGGTATTTGAGAAAGAAAGAGCAGAGAGCATCGTTCATGCAATCCAAGCAGTACATATTACATCCCCTCTTGTGGGAATCAGGGTGCAACTTGCATGGATCAAAGAACCTCTTTCTAAGCAAAGGTTTCAGCCATAGAGGCCACCTATTGTCCTCTTCATCAAAACCTCCAGTGCCCTATTTTCAAAAACCAAGAGAGGTCAGTATTTCAATTAAATCCAAATATCAAAAACCATAGCAATACAAATAAAAAAGTTCACAAAAGAAAAAGAAAAAACCACTTGTACCTAATTCAAGTAAAATAGAGTACATTGAGCAGACCTAGAAGAGAAATCCAAAGAAAATAAAAGAAATGAATCCAATGCAATGTAAAAGAAATAAAGAAAAAAAATATAATGATTGTAGCATGATCCTCGTATCCTTGGGCTTGATTTCCCAGATAGAGGTTTCTTGGTTTTCAATCGCTAGCTTCAAAATACAGAGTACTTTGTTTGTTTGTTTGTTTGTTTGTTTTTTTTTTTTTTTTTTGGGAGAGAGTGTGTGTATGAGAGAGAGAGTTTTTTTTTTTTTTTTGGATAGAAAGAAAGTGTTTTTGTTTTAAAAGATTGGAGGCGGTGAAGACAAAGAGAAACTAGTAAAATTAGAGAAATAGAGAAACAAAAAGAAACAAATCAAATTCAGAGAAAGAGGGTGTGTGTGGGTGTGGGTGTGTGTGTGTGAGAGAGAGAGAGAGTTGGGTTTTTTTTTTTTTTGGAGAGAAAGAAAGTGTTTTTGTTTTTTGAGATTGGAGGTGGTGAAAACAAAGAGAAACAAAGCAAAATGAGAGAGAGAGAGAGTGAGTTGCGTTTTTTTTTTTTAGAGGAAGAAAGTGTTTTTGTTTTCTGAGAGTGGTGGTGGTGAGGGAGGGAAAGGGTTCTATTTGTAGAGAATTGTAGAAGAAAAAGGAGGAGAGACAGACAATCGTTCTTATCCCTACAGAAGCCTATGCCCAAGCCTTCAAGTTCCATGCTGATATTGAAAAAGACTCACTTTCAGTCGAGGAAATAGATGATCCCCTAGAAGACATGATAGCCATCAAGCTGTCCAAGAAAACAAAAATGAATATTAAGTCTAAATGGGTCCATTCCCTTATTGTTAAAGTATTTGGGAGAACAATGGGCTTTCATTTTCTACATTTCAGGATAATGCACCTTTGGAAACCGACAGGGAGATTGGATTGTATTGATCTTGAGAATGACTTCTATTTGATTAAGTTTAGGTTAATTGAGGATTATGAGAAAGTCCTTAAAGGGGGGGGGGGGGGGGGGGGGGACTGGTTTGTAGGGGAGCGCTATCTTACTATTCGTGCATGGGAGCCTTATTTCAAACCCATAGCAGCTGCTTGCTCAAAGGTTGTTGTATGGACTCACGTATTGGGGCCCCCTCTGATTCACAATAAGGAGAGTATTGCATCCATTATTAGGGAGGGCTACATGTCCTTATTTGAAACTAGTGAAACTAGCAAAACAAGTGCCTCAATCACCATCTGGAATGTCACAAGTTGGGCCAGCATTCTAAAGAAGGAAGAAGGAGAAACTCTTAACGATTAGATCACAGGAGAAGAGGTGAAAGTTGGGCTATGGATTATGAAACCCTTTAAGGCCCCCAGGCCAGATGGAATGCATTCGGGATTCTATCAAAGAAATTGGAGGATTATGAAAGAAACAACTATTAGGGAAGTTTACTCGATCTTTAATAACGGAGTCATGCCTAGCCACCTGAATTAGACCTTGATCACACTTATTCCCAAATGCCCAAGTGCATATTGCTTAAGCCTCTTTAGATCAATTAGTCATTGTAATACTATTTACAACATTATAACAAATATCATCGTCCAAAGACTCAGACCTAACCTAGATAAATTGGTCTCCCCCCTTCAATCAGCATTTGTCCCAGGGAGGAAAGGGCTCAACAACATGATTATCGTGCAAGAACTCATCCACACTATGAGCTTAAAAAAGGGAAATCTAGGCAACATGGCAATAAAAATCGACCTTGAAAAGGCCTATGACAGGCTTGAATGGCATTTTAACCGTGATATACTTATCCTATACAACCTCCCAATGGACACTAGTAATCTTATTATGAGCTATGTTTCTAGATCTTTTATCTATATTCTATTTAATGGAGGGAAGAACTACTCTTGGGCACACTTCTTTCTATTTGACATTTGGAACTTTTGGCTCCAAAGAAACAAAATATTGTTCCAATCCACCCAACCAAATCTGAATCTATGCAAGGTTGTGGAGAAGCAGGTATATGGATATTGGTTTTGCATTCTTGATCACGCTGGACCTAGGACTAGCTCCACTATTGCTGTTGGTTGGGTGAAGCCACCACTGAACTGGGTTAAACTAAATACATATGGGTTTGCTCTAGGAAACCCCAAGCTGGTAGGGGGTGGAGGCATCATACGTGACTGCAATGGGAATTGGTATTTGGATTTGCCAGGGCTATTGGCTTCACATCTAGCATTGCTATTGAACTCTGGGCTGTGAGAGATGGGTTGGTTCGTTGTTGTAGCCTCTCCATAGCTGCGGTGGAAATTGATATTGATGTCTTTGTAGCTATTTCCTTGTTATCTCACTCCACTAGTACTAATGGAGAACTCTCTTCTCTTATTGATGATTGTAGGAACTTAATGAAGAACATTCCCCAAGTCTGACTAAAACATTGCTATAAAGAAGCATTGTTATTGATTCCGTTCCGTTTCGGCCGGAACGGCCGGAATTTTTTGTATTGGTATGCAAACTGGTACGAGAATACCTCACGTTCCACCTTGGGTCAAATTTCGGGCCGTTTTGGGTCATTCCGGACAATTCCAACCAATTCCAACCGAGATGTGAATTTCGGCCGGTACAAGATTTGGCTTGTTTTTTTTTTTTTTTTTTTAAAAGTCTTTTTTTGTGGTTAAGAACTTAGGAGTCAGGAGTTAAGATTAAGTGTTAAGAACTTAAGATATGTGATTGTGGTATACATTGTCATAAATAATGTCTTTTGTTTGTTCATTCCTTCTCCCTCTGTCATAATTTTTTTTTTTCTTATGATTTGTTTTGTGGTTAAGAACTTAGGAGTTATTATTTGATATTTAGTTATTGACTTGTAAATCTTATTATTGTGTGATGTTAAATTGATGTTATATTGATGTTTAAGACTTAAGAGTTAAGACTAAATGATTTGTATTATTTGATATTTAGTTATTTATTTATTAGAATTGACAATTTTATGTTCTACAAGAATATATATAAAATATTTTTTAGGAACCCCGAAACACTCTGAAACGGTACGCCGAAATCGGCCGGTACCGAAATATTCCATTCCACTGGACAAACCGAAACAGGGTCCGAAACGGTATTAATAACAATGTAAAGAAGCAAATCGTTGTGCGGACGCTCACAAAAAATTTGGAGCAAACATGGAGGATGATTTTGTTATTTTTGAGTCCCCTCCCTCTATAATTGCTTCCCTTTTACATTTTGACAAACTGGGCTTATCCCAAGATCGTGGTTGTAATATTGTGGTTGATACCACCTAGTTTTTAATATGTTATCCTGTCTACCAAAAAAAATAATTTATTATTAGACCTTCCACTTGGGATCCATGGATAATTACCTAAGTGGTCTGGTGCCTACTGCCTAGTGAAAGCGTCAGTCTAGACCATAAGAGGCTCCAAGAAATTTATTGTTTTCACAAAATAGAAAGCTAATGGTAAGCGCTTAATCTAGGTACGAAGTAGTAGCTAGGTAGTTCAATTCATAGTAGATAGTAGATACTACGTAGAAAGGGTTACAGGCCATGCGTGTTGTCAAAACAAAAAGTGGCCTTCACATATTGGCGATTTTAAGGGCTGCCAAAGCCAATGTTTGCGGGAACTATAAATTCAATGTTTGCCACTATCATATATGAATTGTCATGCATGTGTCGGGCAACATAGAACCAAACCATAATTGATAATTGTTCTTTCCATTCATACAAAAATCATTCCAATTCCCAACCACATTTGGTGGCATTCTCTTAGTCAGTAACTTAATTGGATTATAAAATATATTCGAACATCTTAAGTGAATCAAAGCAACTGTTCATGACGCTTCCATGGATCGCCCACTACATTTGCTCTATCCAAAAAGGCTTAAAATGATAGACCTTTAAATGGGTGGGATCATGATTTGAATGTGTGACAATCACCAATGAATATATATGTTTAGAAGTCTCCCCCTTTGAGCGTAAATATTCTAAGACTCATTCTGCAAAGTGCAAGCAAACCAAATTTAAGCAGTTTCTAGATTGGAAACCTTTTGTGTTGAATAAAAGGAGGTTATGCATTAAACGAAACAAAACAGAGTCCAAAGTACGTACAAATAATAGAATGTATAAGACGAGACCAACGCCCATCAAATCATCAATTCAAAAGCAACAATATTCAACTTGTGTTCTCCCCAAAAACATCAAAGGCATCAACGCAAGTATTCACTTCCCGCATGTTTGATTCTCGTGTAAGCAATCTTCCTCAAGAGCCACTTACAATCCTCTATATATAAAACAACTCAAGCTAAGATGAACATTATTATAATTGCATTAGTGAGAAAGGAAACCACTCAAAGTTTGGGCAAAGCACTCATACTCATACTTACTGGCCCTCCACCTTCTTGCCTCTTGGCCTAGATTCCTTTGTGAGGAACCATTTGTATTCAGCTTAATCCACCCTTTGTGACAATATGATTAATTTTTTGTTGTTTTTTTTAAACTCTTTTTTACTTGCCAACATGAATTGATTTTTTAGTTGGAATATTACTATAGATATAATGAGATAATAAATATCATGTTTATTTGACTTTTAGATTATGAGAAAGTCAATTAAAACAATCAACTCTTCTCAAAAGAAAAAGAAAAAAAATCAAATGATTTAGAATCCAACTAAAGTACTATCAACTTCAAATGTTAATATACTAATTATTTAAAATCCTCATACAAAATTCAGAAATTTGAGATCGATGAAATTGATTTTATTTGTTAAAACATAATTTTGGATTGCGTTCATTAATATGGGATTATCATATTAATAACATTATAAAATTTGATCGATGAGCTTACATTAAGCTAATCCATACAACCTATTCTTCTTTTCTTATTGTTAGTACTTAGTACTATTCTTCTTTATTTCTTTGCTTTGACCCACTAGGGATAGATCATGATTCCATTCCTAACACTAACATACCTTTAGCAATGTGGGATTAAGAAATCATTTCACTTTCATGAGTTTTAGACTAGTGATTTAGCAGTTGCTCAAGCATGGCATCCAGAAGTTAGGGAAGACTATTTTTTTTTTTTTTTTGGTTAACAGTTAGGGAAGACTATGCAACCATAAAATTGAGTGTTTTTAAGCTGTCACTTTTTCGCCAAGCACCTTGTAACTCAATTGGTTAGTATTTTTTGATATTTTCAATAGAAATATTCAGAGTTCAAATTTCTCCACCCTCAACTATCAAATCATTATGGGAAAAAAAAATTGAGACTTTTATTTGAGATGCGCCATGGGAAAAGCAATTTAACCAAATTATATGATTAAACACAAATAAATCAAATCTAAAGTTGCCTTCAAAAAAAAAACATAAATATAAAGTAAAGCAAATTTGTGGCTACTTGATTAATTCATTTAATTTTTGTAAGTCTTAATGGTTGCCATCATTTTCAAATGCATAAACTTTTCTTTTTCCCGTTTAACATATGCTTGAAATGAATTAGGTGGATTTATCGCACTCTAGCATCTGCCATGCGTCAATGTCTTACTCAGATGGAATCACCACTATCAATTAAAAATTTAAAAGTAAAAACCTAAATTCAATTGGCTCTCTTTCTTGGATACTGTTTGAATGCATACTATGACGTCTTTAACACTATGAACCACATCTCTCTCTCTCTCTCTCTCTCTGTGAGGCGGCAGGCCGGTTGCGGTTAGTGATGTGTTTGTCAATTCCCTTAATAGCATAAACTATTACCAATCATAATTTCCAATCTTTGATCCAATTAAATCCTTCGAAAAGAGCAACAATTTATATCCTTTTTGGAACAACAAGGCCTTATATATTATTAATCCTGTAAATTGGATTGTGCCACGTACTACTACATGCTTCAAGGAACCTGCCTAGCAAATAGCGTTGGAATCTATCTGAGAAGTTTTGGAATACAGGTGCATGTACTCATTTTAATTAAAGACATTGCATGTATGATTAAAATTAACAGCCTTTGGCAAAACAAAAGAGATACGCTTACAGTTGCAACCAATGGCTAGCTTGTGTGTGCGCCTTCAGCAACACATGTTACCCTAGAGCTTTCGGAAATATTATAATAAAAAAAAAAACTATTTTAAATTATTTTATAGTCCCAGCAGCTGTATCCACATTATGAAGTGCATGCGTTTCTGTCCTATAATTAATGTATATATATAGTGGTCACATGATCCTCTCTGCCTACCATATATAATGTATGAAAAACATGCCTACTTTAACGTCTAAAACATGAGTTTGATTAAAGACACAGAGATTTGAACTAACAACTTCCAATTTCACGAGAGACACTCTTCACATAACTGTGTAATCCCAGACAGGCGATCATGATATTTAAATAAACTGTAACCACAACAAGTCAGACCAACGTACACCCATGTGATATTCTGTCATCTGATTTCACATTTTGTGTATTACATGTTTTCAACTCTAATACCTTACTTAATGTCTTAAAAAAAAAAAAAAAAAACCCTCCTATGGAGAGAAGGCTCAGCATCAAGATTAGTTCTAATGGATTTTCGTTGATAATAATGATCTCTAGATCGATGACATAAAGCTAGCTATGACCTATGAACTGAGAATTGAAGATCCTACATAGCTCAAATGAATAATAGAATATACATTAATTCTGGGGCCTACGTACATATATGGCTTGGTACGTACCCACCAGCTGGCTCTTAAGTCTTAACCCTATTAGTTTTACACTTAAGACAGGTGCAATCAATCATATTCATCATATCGATAATCCATTTTTGCCTTCATATATGGCATCGTTGGTTTTAGGTAAAGCAAGGCATGTAAACCCCTCCATTGTATAATTCATTGCCATGATTATTCAATTCTTGGTTAATCTTATCCAGCAAACTTGTCAAAAAATGCAATCATGCTCGACGTAGGAACCCCTTAAGTCTACGATTTAAGTTTAACCATTACTTGCACAAGAAGCTCTTTCTTTCAAAATAATAAATTGTAGGGGCAAAGGCCTACGGGCTCAAAATCATACAATGGACCTTGGGCCTCATACGGGATGGTCAACTATGTCCGAGGAGAGGACGTGGATATCAAAAGGGGTCCCAGTCCAGTTCTCGTAGGCCTAAAGTCACTTAAAGAGCAGTCCGAGAAGAAATGTCTCCTTGAACGTGATGAGTATGGCTCAACATACACTCTGCCTACCAAAAGGATCCACCCCAACGAACACTAGTAGCAAGGACAAGTCCTACAGACCTGTGGTAAAGAAGGAAACGAAAGATGCCCAAGGAGAGGCTGCAGCTACCACATTAAATGCGTTGCAGCTACTTTTCTGGCCACATTAATGTGGAGAAAACCTGTGAACAGTGCTGCCTTGGCTACCACAACTCACAGTAAGGTGGAGGGGGTGTCCGATGGGACAAGCACTTAAGTGGGAGTCTAGATAATCAACAAGTGTAAGGTTACGATGGCTTCAAGGAGGTTATATAAGAAAGGGAGTCCTCATGAGAAAAGGGGACTGGGAAAATTTAAAGGAAGAACCTCCAAATATCTATCTCATCCCCTCAGACTGAGAATATTTGGACATTAACAGGATCTTCTTGTGTCCAAGTGTTGTGTATCCTAACCTTAGCCTCTATCTACTTTGCTAAGGTCCGGTTTTGTAACTCACTTTCTACAAATTCATTGTTTCAGGGCCCTTTGGACTAAGACTCCATATCTGTTGGGCTTGGGCCCCAAATTCAGACCCTACATAATAATAATAGTGTCATATAGAAAATAATATATTCAATACAAATTTATAAGCATTATCTTGCTATAATTACTTATGCATCTAAGTCAACTTGCGAAATTTTTGGAAAAATACTACAGAAACTTCATTGAGGTTAATTATAATGATTAAGTAATGCTACAGCCATAAAGTTGATGTGACCAACCTATTATTGGTTTTCATCTAAACTCGTCATTGATATTACTTTTTTATTTATCAATAATCACTTATTACATCAGCAATTTGTAAAATCTTTTCACTCACCACATTATCAATTTGTAAAATTTTTTGTAAAATAATTTGTATCTCTAACATTATTCATAATAATTAAGACTTTATAGTTTCAAAGTTCCTAATTTACTTCATTTTCTCACGCGTCAGTCAAATGTTAATATAATATAAATTGGTAATCAATGATTCTTAGAAATTTTCCAAATTGCTTTTGGTAGATTAGAAAAAAAAGGTTCTGCCATAGTGCCATTCATAAAGGCTTGCATCACCAAAAGCTGAACAATATATGCATTCTAAATGAAGTCAAGTTTTAATTGACTATGAGTTTAAGAAAAAAAAAAATAGTGGTTCACCGATCAATTGCTTAGCACCATATCCTAGATCATTCAATTCTTGACCACAAGAAGATTTTGTAGGCACGGATTGGATGTTGATTTAAGCAAGGATAGCACAGTGTTAAAGCAAAATATTTAAAAAAAAAAAAAAATCCTTTTGATGAGAAGTAATTACGAGTACTGGAAGAGCACAAAGAAGTGGTTTCAATGCTCCACTCCATGACTTGTGGGCCAAGTTTGAGAAACAATACGTCAGGCCAACTAGAACTATCATGATTCATCGGTGGATATATATAGTGCTCGACGACAAAATTAAGTACGGTCTATGGTACCCGGGCCTGAAGGAATTACCATATATCTGATGGTGGATGCTGGATATGGGTTTGGTTGGGAGGAGTTTATATATAAACAAAAGATTTCTTTCAAGCTAGTTGCTACTATATATTGCTATATATATATATATATATATATAAGTGTCAAACTCAAATGTAATTATCAAATACTATCAAAATATAGATATATGTATGTATAATACCAATTAAAACCGAAGTGGTGATTGTGATTTGTGGGGGAAAGGAGGCTGACTTGCATTTAAGCATTTTTTGCAATATTGCTTAATGCTTAATTAGTTTTGAGCCTAATGGTAATGGGGGCCAGGCTGCCACCTCCACTACTGCCTAATTAGTCAACTTGACGAGGAGTTGAAAAGATCGGCCACGAGGAATATTGTTGGATGGAAAATCATTATAAATATAAGGCCAACCCATGCCACTTTCTTCACTTGTCCCAAAATCACAAAAGAAGTAGTCCCTCAAGTTCCAAGTTTCAACAATACTAATTAAAGTATCTTTGTGACAGATAGTATAGACAAGGAAAGAAAAATTTGTATTTAGATAAAGGACAAATTAATTAAGGAGAAAGAATGGTGGAAAGAGTGGAGAAGACAAAAAAAGGAGATGCCATTGACATGCCTAATGAGTCTGTGTTGGTGGAGGAGACCTCTGTTGATTGGAGAGGCAGACCCTGCAAGCCTAACAAGCATGGTGGAATGACGGCTGCTGTTTTTGTCCTAGGTCTTCGATCTCCTCGATCTTTCTTTTTTTGTGTTGTTTTAATACTATTCTTCCATGTGCACCATGCATACTCTCTCTCTCTCTCTCTTTCATATATGTTGCTTGGCCTTGTAGTTGTATGCCTACAAAATCTAATCTCTACGTTTGCTTAAAGTTAGAAGTACCATTTTAAACACTTATACTATTCTTCAAGTGTCGTAGTACAATAGTTAGAAAGAAATAAATATCAGAGTTTAGATTTTATTGATATAAATGTTATGTAGGATATCCTTCATTTCATTTTGATGTTCTCTATATGAAAAATAAGTACATACATATGCTTGATTTCTGTGGGTCACACTGCAGGTCTCCAAGCATTCGAGATGATGGCAATTGCTGCTGTTGGGAACAATCTGATAACTTACGTAATCAATGACATGCACTTTCCTCTGTCAAAGTCTGCAAACATAGTAACAAACTTTGTAGGGACAGTCTTCCTCCTCTCACTCCTTGGTGGGTTCCTCTCCGATTCTTATCTTGGGAGTTTCTGGACCATGTTGATCTTTGGCTTTGTGGAGCTCTCTGTAAGCCCTTTCTCTGACATGTCTCTTTTTCTTATACTGCCCAACAGATTCTTGTCTCTCTAGAGATCTCAGTATATCTCTATTTAACATCTCTGCAACCTTATCTAATTATGAATTATAAAGTTTGAGATTCTTTTCATTTCACTTCTGTAAAAAACATAAAGATGAATGTATCAATGATGGTTTTTGTTCTAAAGCCCATTGGTTTGCTGCATCGAAAGGGAAAAAAAAGAATATTCCACAGTACAAAATGCTAGCCAGTAGATCTTATTTAATTATATATTGTATTCATTTTAACAAATTATATATAATAATAAATATTAATTTGTGTTAATTATGTGACAGGGTTTTATACTACTTGCTGTTCAAGCCCATATTCCACAACTAAGGCCACCAAAATGCAACATGATATTGGAGGAAGGCCAGTGTGAGGAGGCAAAGGGTTACAAGTCATTGATATTCTTTGTTGCACTCTACTTGGTGGCTTTAGGAAGTGGTAGTTTAAAACCCAATATAATCTCTCATGGGGCTGACCAATTCAGAACAAATTACTCCAAGCAATCCAAGACACTCTCTACTTACTTCAATGCTGCCTACTTTGCCTTCTGCATAGGGGAGCTCATTGCTCTTACTGTGTTGGTTTGGGTCCAAACTCATTCTGGAATGGATGTTGGATTTGGAGTCTCTGCAGCTGCCATGGCAATAGGAATGATCAGCTTGATTTCGGGTACGCTTGTCTACAGGAACACGCCACCCCGCGGAAGTATCTTCATCCCAATTGCTCAAGTAATCTCTAATGATTCTAACTACTATTATTTTCTTTAAAGATACTAAAATTACTATCAATTTTACTATAACAAGTTAGAAATTGACTTGATAATAAATATAATTGGTATCATTTAAACAACATAATAAATAAATAACTCTAAATATATATGGTAAAATTTGTAGTACACCGTCACTTTTTTAACTTAAATATAAAGGCCTTTATGCAGATTCTTTTGCTTCAACTTTTGGATAGTTAGAAACCATTCTTCTTTTAAGCTATTCCTCGAAATCCATGTTCATTAAGCATTATATTTTTGTAATCGATTGTCGGCTAACTAATTTTGATTAATTAATTCGAAAATGATAAATCAAAAGGCAAAAAGGAATAAAGTTGTCGATGCTTATATGTCATATGATGAGATTTCCTTTTTGTCCTTTTTCTTAAAAATGTTTTATGACGAATTGTAGGTTCTAACTCAGGTACTCTCTGTTGGTTCAATTTACAAAATACGTTCATTTTAGGGTCAGATGGTTTATATAATTAATATGGCCATTCAGAGAGAATAGCTTTGGTTTAACTTTGTAGATTAAAAGAACAAGAATGGAAGTTTTTTGGCTTTGCAAAATACAATTACATGTAGCTATGTTTGATAATTCTTGTTTAAGTAAGTACTATAATAAATTTTTGTATTGTCCTATCCTTTTTCATATAAATAATACGGTCTACTTTAGGTAGGGATTTGGAAGTGACCCCTAGTTGTTTATTAAAATGTAAGTGCTTGATTTGTTAAGTATTCTCCTTGTCAGGTTTTTGTTGCTGCATTTACAAAGAGAAAGCAAATCTGCCCTTCAAATAGTGGGATGCTTCATGGAAGCCAAAACAATGTACCGAACCATATTTTTGCTACGTCACCTAACATCAATAGTCTCCTCCACACCGAAAAGCTCAGGTAAGACAGAACATATTTGATGATTACCATACTAGATTTCTGTGAAGATGTCTTGCCCTGCATGAAACAGGGATTGTTTCAAATTTAAACAGGGAATTCTTGCTTTGGTTATATAATGTATGTTATTATGCCAAAATCCAAATTACACCAAGTTTGGGTAAATTCTCAGTCCTTCAAGTTTTATTTTTTGTTATTTCAGTCCTTAAACTTGAACATTTCTTTTATATTCTATGTCCATTGGCGTCTATAAAATTTCCCTTAAAGGTCCAACAATCCACCTCATATCACATACATGAATATTGACAATTTTATAGACAACAATGGATGGGATGACCAATTTAACAAGAACAATATACTTTTAAGGATTACATTGACAAAAAATTAACTTTTAGAAATGAAAATGACAATTAATCCATATTTAAGGGTATAATTTAGATTTTAGTTAGGAGTGTCAATTCAGGTTAGCGTGTTGGGTTCGTATCGTGTCGAGATAGGAGTGTTCAACCAAATGGCTCAACCCGAACCCAACTCATTTAATAATCATGTAATGATCCTTCAACCCTAACTCGACCTATTAATAAGACTGGTTGACTTGACCCAACCCACTTAACACACTTAGTAAACGGGTTGTGTTGGGTTGATGTGAATGTGATACAACCCATTTCAATCTGCTTAATATTAAATATAATATCTATCTAGAAATATATATATATATATTTTTTTTTTTACATCCCAAAAGTAGTGTATACACTTCAAGTTTCCAACCCATTTCAATTTCTAATTATATCATTTGTAATTTTTTGTAATTAGTCACTTTTCTTTTTAAGTTTAAAATATAGGTTGGATATAAAAGTTATTTAACAAATCTAAAATAAAATGAATATTATTTGCTATATGAGTTAAATGGGTTGTGTTAAATGTGTCATTTCGAGTTGACACGAATAAATTGACATGTCAAATATGTTTATTGTGGGTCACACAGGTTAATCCGCTTATAACACGTTTCTTATCGTGTCGCGTTCAGATCGACCCGTTTATGACCCAAACCCGCTAAAAACCAACACTAACCCACAGTAAACCGTGTTGAGTTCATGTTGTATTCGCAAGTTTGGTCAAATATTAACACCCCTAATTCTAGTTTTGTTTTTATTAAAATGTAAATATATATTCTCTAAGAGAATCATGATATTGCAGATTCCTTGACAAGGCCTGCATTAGAATTCAAGATGGAAGTGAAAGTTCATGGAGACTTTGCACAGTTGCCCAAGTGGAGCAAGTGAAGATAATCATCTCAGTTATTCCCATATTTGCGTGCACCATCATCTTTAACACCATTTTGGCACAGCTCCAAACGTTTTCAGTCCAGCAAGGGAGCACGATGAATACCCGGATCTCAAGCAGCTTCCACATCCCTCCAGCTTCTCTTCAATCCATCCCTTACATTTTGCTAATCTTTGTTGTCCCTCTGTATGAAACTGTCTTTGTACCAATTGCACGAAGATTCACAGGAAGGGACTCAGGAATCTCACCTCTACAAAGGGTTGGCATAGGGCTGTTTATTGCTACTTTCTCTATGGTTTCAGCTGCAATGGTTGAGAAAAAGAGAAGAAATGTAGCTTTACATCTGAATGAAACTCTGTCGATCTTTTGGATTGCTCCACAGTTTCTTATATTTGGGCTGTCAGAGATGTTCACTGCTGTGGGGCTAATAGAGTTTTTCTACAAGCAGTCCTTGGAAGGAATGCAATCATTTCTAACTGCCATGACTTACTGTTCATACTCATTTGGCTTCTTTTTAAGCTCACTCCTTGTTTCCCTAGTGAACAAAATTACCTCAAGTTCTTCAAGTGGTGGATGGCTTAGTGAAAATGACCTCAACAAGGATAGGCTTGATCTTTTTTATTGGTTGTTAGCTGCACTCAGCCTCATCAACTTCTTTAATTATCTTTTCTGCTCTAAATGGTACTCTTATAATCCAT
Source organism: Quercus lobata (assembly GCF_001633185.2). Taxonomy (NCBI): domain Eukaryota; kingdom Viridiplantae; phylum Streptophyta; class Magnoliopsida; order Fagales; family Fagaceae; genus Quercus; species Quercus lobata. Next base: position 1,133,642 of record NC_044912.1, on the reverse strand, counting down.
CTCTATCATCCACTACTCCACCACAAGATCAGTCATTTCGACAAGACCACCCACAAAATCATAGCTTCGACCCCTCAAAGCAAATTGGAGTTGACAACATTGTACCATGATTCTTCTTTTCTTAACCTAGACGGCTAGACCTATCTCTAAGTAGTCTTTTGTATGTATTTATAAAGAAAAGAAAAAGAAAACCCTAAATTTGTAGCTAGATGGAATATTACTTGATATACTTAGACCCACTTAATTAGTGCACCTGTTAGCTAGCTATGTAGCTAGGTTGATAATATAAAGTAGTATTATGGGTCACCTTTTTTTCTTTTGTCTTTTTTCATTTTCAATTTGTTAATAATAGTTGACTATATATGTATATATATATATATATATATATATATATGTAAGGTGGACATTTAATTTGAAGGGTCCTCCGGGTCCCCAGTCCTTGAGATCGATGATATCAACTATCTATAAAAGTTAGGTCTGATACCATGAACCAGCAAGAAGATGCTACGCTGACGCATAGACTATAGTTCTCTCCTCCCTTTTCTTTCTCAGTGAATGCGTTGATCATGTGAAAGTAGGACTTCTTCTCATTTTTTCTTTTCTTTTTGGTAAAGGAGGTAGATGTAAGTGGTGAGTGGGCTTGTGCTATCTGCTTTAGTTAGTTAAAAGAAGAGTCTTTTAAAAGCAGATGTGATCTCTTGTGACTTGATTTTATGAATATGATCAATTTGGAAGATATTATTGCATCTAGACTTTCTATGCGACCAAAACAAAATACAAAATAATTAATTAAGAGTAAATAGTAGAAACTCATTTCTAGGTATATATAGTTGTCTTCTTCTCACTCGCTGATATTATTATATATATGATAATATCACTTTCACAAGGAAACATGTCCCCTACATGTTTTATATTGAAGCTAGGCCATCCCTTGCTATTGCTTATCTGCATAACTGTCCTCCCACCACCACTGGCTGTGAGAGTGTGGTTCTTCATTATACTTTCCATCCTATGTTTGCTAAAGGAATCACACAGTCCCCAGAAGCTACAGATGCACCAACAAACTTGGCCCATTGATCGATCTGTTGTTAACTATAAATCAATGATCAAGCGAGTCATGACTTAATAAATAAGTACTCAATTCTTAGCTCTAATTATTAGTATGGCTCAACTGAAAAACTCTACTACTACTTAATCTACAATAACTTGTACAATACTGTTTTTTTTTTTTAAAAAAAATCAAAGGCAAGGTTGGATACTGGCTTTATATCTTCCCATCAAAATTAGTTTCGTACGTAATCAATTTAGTCCTCTAGCTTCATTCTTTTTTCTCTCTCTCTTTTCCTTCTTCTGTTTTTTTGGGTTGGATAAAGTAGATTACAAAAAAGACCACAACTCAATTTTTCAGGACTAGAATCCTTCTCTAGCTTCATTCAAACAACCTAGATGTTAAAATTTACCAAAAATAAAAAAGATGGAGGAAGAGGTTTTTTTTGTGTGAGAATCTTATTAGAAGGAGAGAAGGTAAAAATAAGAGAAGTAAGAAGTAACTGAATTTAATATGACGGTGTATAACAATAGAAAGCCTTAAGCGGCTACACTTCGCTATTCACTTTTATTGATAATATGTTACAATGAAATCAATATATATTGCCAATTTGCCATACAAAAGTCGATAATAATTTAAATTTGAACTATATATTTATATAATATTTAAAAGTTGAAGTGCAGTATTTATCTTTTTATTTTTTTGTTAAAGACATATTCATTCAAAACAACTAAACAGCTACATCAGTGACAAAGCAAACTTTGTTAACATACAAACCAGCAACATCATCACCTAAGATACTTCTAATGTCCACAAGTGGACTGTCAAAGGAAATAAAATCAGCAACTTGATCCATGCTCATCCTAGCAAGCATATCCGCACACCGATTGGCTTGGCGGTAGCAATGTCTAAACTGAACTTGACGAAACCGAAGCACCAATTGCTTGCAATCATCCAAAATAGGCGAAACAACATTATTCTGATAGTTTGGGTTAAGAAAGACATCCACAACATTATTCTGATAGTATTTATTATTACTATGCTCATTTTGAATTACAACAACATAGCATTTCAGTCCATTTATGTCCATTCTAGTCTCATTTGGTCCATTTAGTCTATCTCAATTGTAAGATCTATTAGTAAATAACTAAATTAGTTAATTTAATTATTTTTTCCAAATCTATTAGTACATGAAGTCATTTAAGTATTTTTAAAATTGATATTAATCAAACAATAAGATCTTTTAAATAAAGCATCTTATGAATGTTTTCATTTAAATTTTTTTATAGTAAAAAGCTAACTAAATAATTTACAAAGTGACATGATTGGTTAGTTTCACATAAACAACATAATAAACAAATTCCTTATTATTTTTAGTAATACTATAATTAATACAAGTTTTACTGCATATAAATCTTACAAATTTATATAATATCTAAAAGCTGAAGCGTAGTAATAATAATTGTGATCCATTATGGTTCACTTAGATCTATTCAGTCCATTTTGGTTCACTTATGTCTGTTCAGTCCAATTTGGTCCACTTAGGTCCATTCAGTCTAATTTGGTCACTTCGATCCATTCGGTCCATTTGGTATGCGTTGGTCCACTTCGGTCCATTTGATTCACTTTGGTATATTTTGGACTACTTGGGCCTAAAATTGATTCTTTTTATAGGTTTATTTTTCATTTTTGGGCTCAAAAATTTATTTTTCCATAACTTTTTGGGTTGAAAAGTATGAAATTTTATTTTATTTGGGCCAAATTCCTTAGTTTTGGGTTTAAAAATACAAACAAAATAGGCATTATAAATTAGATATATGGGCCTTAAAAAAAAATTAAAGTGATAAATATTTTTGAAAAACTACTTTATAATTTAAGTTTCAATAATATAAGTATTATACTTATATTTGGAAAGAGAAAAAAAATACAATTCTAAACTTACATAATAATTTTAACTTAATGTAACGTGTTACATGTTTCAATGGAATGAGATTGTACATTATTCTCTCTCTCTCTCTCTCTCTCTCTCTCTCTGAATATATTTCTCAATCTATTGTGAAGAAGGAGACAATCACCCACAACAAACGATGCCTTTTGGGAGTAATAGGAGAAATTATTAGGTCCACCAGGAGGACTGTTGAAATAGTTCTCCCAACCAATTAAATAATGTCAATTATGCAAATATGTTAGTCAGATTCCTAATCAACACACACCAAAAAAAAAAAAAAAACTAGGTGATATCATATTTGTATAAATAGCAGCGTTTTATTAGTTAGAATGGCCAGGAGGACCACTTCAGCAATCCTCCTAGTGGACCTAATAATGTAATAGGCATCAATGAAATTTTTTTTCCTAACATATAGGTTACTCCATCAGTTAATATTTTAACAGATATGGACTAAGTTAGATTGTAATAGTTTATAAAGTTTATGGTTTAAAATGGTAAAAGTAGAAAATTTGAGGGTTAATTTCTCACAAATAGCTAAACATGGCAAAACGGGTCAGAATTATCTGACCCAACTCGACCTGAAAAATACTTGACCCGAACCCGATTTTTTTTACCTGAAGCAAAAACAGGTTGACTCGTGACCCGACCTATGTTACCCGATCTGACCCAAACCCAAACCATTTTTAAAAATTTTTTTGGGTAAAAAAATAATAAAATTAAGACAATATTGGTTTAATTGTTTGTTGTGAGTTTTAAGGAAACAATTGAGACATTTACATAACTGCATGCAAATTAATTAAAAGATGAATGGTTGAGCATTCTGTAATGAGTAAAGATTTTTAGATATCAAATAGCAAAGTACATGCCAAATAATCTGGTTACAATACAGTTAAAAATATAGATTTAAAATTGTAGATATGTGTGAGAAACATTCACAAGTGTGAAAATAGTAAAACCAAAGTATCAAATTAACATAAATTATGAATGTTTAGACCTATTTTTTAACAATTTATGTCCAAAATAAATGACTTTCTAAAATAAATTATGATATTTCCTAGAGTGTGTCTTGCTTAACAATAATATGATATTCATAAAAAAGACAATGTATAAATAAGTATACAATCAAATTTTAATTTATATCTCAAATTGAAATAGAGTGCCAACCACAATTAACAATAGATTATAAAATTAATTTTCAAGATTGTAAATTTCTTATATGTTTTTATTTTTTTTCAAATGAATTATCCAATAAGTCATTTGTAATTTTGTTTTATATTTTGAGATGTTGATATTGTGTAGAAATAAAATTTGTGTATTTATTTTACTTATCTTTGTGTTATTTTATTTTAAATAGCAATGTTAGGATTTGTATAATTTTAAAATTGTTGAATAAGTATTAACAAGTGTAGTTCATTCTTGATATAAGTTGTGAATTCAAAGTAATGTATTTTACATCAAGTAATTTGTTGCATAACTTTCTAAATTGCAAATACATGTTGTTTTCTTTATTAAAAAAAAAAAAAAAAAAATTCATGGGAAAAATACGGGTCTACCTGACCCGACTCGCAACCCGATTGACCCACCCCAAACCTGAACCCGCCCCGCCCCATGTCTACAAATAGCTAACTTTCAGGATTTATTATTTTTACCATGCTCCATAACTTTAAGAGGTCATAGTAGATTCTCAACAACAACCAAAAAAGAAAAAAAGAGAGGTCATAGTATATATATTGGGCCTTTGGAGTTTGGGTTGAATCCACAATAACCAAGCGAAACCTGCTATGTCTTAATGCACTTGGTGTTGTTACTGCAAACGCTTGGTCCCAAATTCTGAGCCCAATCAGCAGCCTATGATCCATTTGGTGACGGTTTACCCATAGCTGATAGCTCAATGGGAATGATTGGTTGGCGAGCAGACTCAATCCTTTTTTTTTTTGAAAATCTCAATCCATATTCATTATTCAGCGAGCAATCTATTCAATAATTAATTGTTAATTGATAGTCCATTAATATACCAATGACTTGGGGCATAATGCTATCTTAGTCTTAGTAATTCATACATAGATCAACACAACCACTACCCACTAAGCGACAAATCATTATGTAGCACACTTATATATATAACCATTTTAATTTCAGACATCTTTTCATGATGAATCTAATAATATCATTTGAATTGAAATCGAACCACCACGGTGGTGCTTCTAGTGGCTTTCCTTTCTAAATAATAAATAGGTATGGTGAAAAAGAAAGGGAAAGAAAATAGAAATAGAATGATGTTCTATAAATTTTGGGTTAAACAAAAGAAACATCTAAGAAGGAGGGAAGGGAAGAAGTTGCAACAGAAAATATTAAAAAGCATATATGCATGTAGATGTAGGCCCCTTCACCTTGGATGGATTGAGTGGCCATACACTTCTATATTTTCTTATTAATGTATAAGGAGTAAGGACTAACATTTTCGAGTTAAAAAAGAGTCAACACGGTGTGATGATATAATAAAGGCAATACTGACATGGTCAATTGGCATTGGTATTTGCATTTGCATGCCATATACCCACTCTCACAACTTGCAATATATTGCCACCTTACCCACCTACAGCTGGTTTTAACGCGTTTCATCAATATAATGTTGCTTTGCTGATGCATGCTTTTTCATTTTTCTGGATTCATCCTTCCAAATTACCACATTATCCTTCACTAATTTACTAGTTTTTTTTTTTTCTTTTTTAATATACTTTACATGCATTAACTTCATTTTCGTCCGTTTTTATTCCAATTCCCTGAAATAATGAAAAAGAAAACAGTAATATTCCTTTTATATTTCAACTAAGTTGTCAAGATGACTAATTTTTCATAAACTAAAGCATCAAATTAAAGTCTTTACAAATATGAAAAAGAAAAAGAAAAAGATTATATATAAAAATTAAAGAGAAAATGGTGCTCTTTTTTTGTTTTTGTTTTTTGATTTGGAGAAAATGGTACTTGGCATAGGCCATACTGGTCATTTAAAGGCATGTAGATAAAGGTAACGTCAGTTTGGGGTAGTCTAGCAAAGTCAAATCCAAAACCCTCGCTATCATCCAAACTTTGCCAGCTAATCCTTTCTCACTTCCCACTTTCCAAACAAACAAACAAACAAACCCCTACTTAAACCCTCATCTGTCATCTCCACACTATCTCTCGCTATACGTCTTCTCATATTATTCATCCCTCACAGTGCACACTCGTACTAAGTCTGTCATTTTTTTTTATCAAACAGTAGTGATTCAAGTACTCCACACTATCAATGTCTGTCATGGCCATGGGAGAAGATCAACATGAAGCTCCTCAGAATCAATTGAAACCAACCCCCTTGGAATCCAACTCGAAGACCAATAAGAAGCGAACTGCCCAAAAACAACAACAAGAAGAAGCTCCCCAACGACAACGAGACAAGCAGTTTCGCGGGGTTCGTAAAAGGCGGTGGGGCCGCTATGTCTCTGAGATACGACTTCCTGGTCAAAAGACGCGTATATGGTTGGGGTCATTCGGATCAGCTGAGATGGCAGCTCGGGCTTACGACTCGGCGGCCTTGTTTTTGAAAGGCAACTTGGCCTCTCTCAACTTTCCGGACATGGCCCACTCATTGCCTCGCCCGGAATCATCTTCCAGGAGAGACATTCAATCCGCCGCCGCCAAAGCCGCTCTTACACTTTCTGAGAATAATCGCTCAGCTTCCGCTTCCACTTCCAGTTCGGAGGAGGACTTTTGGTGCGGCTTTGATTTCGATTTCGATTTCGATTTCAATATGTGTACAACAAGTTCTTCTTTTCAGCAAGTGAATAATGCAACAGCTGAAGCTCCCCCGCTATTCATGATGAGTCCACTGAGTTTCGACTCAGTCGATCTCTCTCAACCTCAACCTCAACCTCAACCTCAAGACTTAACGGGTCTTCCCATTCCTTCGCCTACTGATGATGAACTTTTCTTGGCTTCCTATTTACATATGTGAATTTTTATTTTTATTTTTATTTTTGAAAGAAGTGAAATTTTGTTTTATTTTTTTAAAAAAATCTTAATTTCCCAAATGTAAAAAATATATATATATATAAGATAAGGTAACAAAACCATCCATGTTAATATGAGAAAATTTAGGCACAAAACTTTTGTTATAGCTTAAGTTAATAGATTATGAACGATGGAGATAAAGTAAAGTAATGGGTTTGTGTCAAATTGTAACAAAAGCTGTTAAATAAATTGTGAAGCACTGTATTAATATACAATTTCTACTTCAATTTTCTTTTCTTTCTTTTGTTAAATTGTTTTTAAAGTCGACAAATGATATGTTGCGGATAATTCATGAGTGGTGTCAAACCTTCTGGCCACTCGAATTTGGATTTGTACATTACAAATCAACACTTCATGTAGATGGACTTAACATTTAAGGCTTTTATATATATATATATATTCTTACATACGTATTTTTACATTCATTCTTATATGTTAAAATATGGACATACATTTTGTGAATATTGATGTAAATGTTGTATTTCTAACTTTATAAGTATTATTTCCCCTAGTGGCTCAAAAAAAAAAAGTATTATTTCCCCTCAAAAAAAAAACTTTCTAACTATTTAAGGGAATCAAGTAGGTATATTTGCCAAGTTTGCAACATTTTCTAGAAATTTTAAGAATATTTCTCCAATTAACTTCTATCAATTTCACAACAGATGGAGATGATTATATATTATTCCATTTTGAGGAAGATGAAACATAACGTGTACTCTTATTGATAATTGAAAGTACCATTTTTACTAAAAAGTGCTTTCATTATTTTCCTATCAAATGATGAGAAAATTGTCAAGAGTCCTGTACGTACCTTAACTAATACCTTCTCTTAGTGTTCCCAATGAAAATGTTCAAAGTTCAAAATTTCTCCTCTTCCAATGTTACTATTGAATTATTTTTTTTTAAAATGATATAGAAACTATGTTATTTCACTATTTCAACCGTCATGCATTGGGTACATGAAACATGTTTGTATGAGCTAACATATTAAAAACAATGATTATAACCCTGCAAAATTTTTTACCAAATATTTCACAATCATTGATGTGATAAGTTGTTAATAGTAATTGATAAAATAATGTCAATAGTGAACACAGATGAGAATCAATAAAATCTTATTAACTCAATTTTTGTGAAAATTAGTGCATGTGCATGTGTCGTTAGTCAATTAATAAAAAATAAAAAAAGAAGTTTTACATGATATTTTAACAAAATTGTAAAACCATTTTTCAAATATAATTCATAAAAAAATTCAATTTTTTTTCACCTAGTACATTATTCATTAATAAATATACTTTAATTTATTGGCCGTATTTTCTTTATAACAATATTTGTGGTAGTGCATCAGAAAATTTATACTATTTAATTTCTATTACAAGAAAAGAGGGAAAAAAAATTGGGGGAAAAACTATCTAAAACATAAGGAAAGAGAAATAAATCTTTGTATTTAAAATTGGAGCTTTCAAAAACTATTTTGTTCAACTAGACCACCCTCGTTTCCCAAAAAAAAAAAAAGGGCTTCATTTTCCCATTTGTGACCCTTTTTTCATAGAAAAAAGACCGAACACTTTTATTAAGAAAAACTAGCTATATAAGTTTAAAGTACATAATAAGTTTATGGTGAAACATCTTCTATCTACACAATACACTTTAGGACATTAATCGAATGTAGCTAGACTATGAGCGAGGCTATTACTTTCCCTACTAGTATGAGGGTAAAGTAATTGAGTAAAAAATTTAGAAAAGAGATTGGCATCTTCAATGAGAGGATTAAAAGAGGTCAGAGACTGCCCACCCTCCTTCAAAGCCTTCACGATGAGGACTGAATCTCCTTCCAACACAGCACTGACAATATCTATATCATAACCAAGCTCAAGATAAGTAATGCTATTTTTTTTCGCTGTAATATTTAAGATTAACTAATCCCTTCAATAAATAATTTTTTTATATTTTAAACTTCATTTTCCCACTTGTGACCTTGTCTCAATTTTTTGTGCTTTATTTATTTTTGCTGCAATATTATAAATAATGCTATCTTCTTCTTTTCTTTTTTTTTTCCTCTGTAATATTTAAGATTAACTAGTATAGTTTCTCATCCTACATATATAAAGCGAACTCTCTTCAAAATATATATATATATATATATATATATAAAGCAAACTTAAACATCAAGTAATACATCTCAGGCATGTTACTCCGGTCAATTGCCCACCAATAGAAGCTGGCAAGAACCATTAGAAGTGGCATGATATTATCTTTTTGATAAACAAGTAGGATGATATTGTCGAAAGTGTAACATGGCCAAAGGTCATGAGGATACTTAAAATTTTGAAAGCAGATGTTTATGAAACAAAAATTGAAAAAGTAAATAAAATTGAGATATTTGCACCATAATTTGGAATTGTTGACTAGTGATTTTATGGTTAGGGAGAAGTGTGAAGCATGATTAGAATGTGTGCTCCGACAGAGGGACTCTAAACAGCAAAAATTAAGGCCTATGTATGTCCATTGTCCCAATCAATTAAGAAGTTGAACTACTTTTGAAATATATATATATATATATATATATATATATATGTATTAACTTGCTTGCAAACATAACATGTGGTGTTAAAACTTAAAACTCTCTCTTATTACGTGTATACACACAAATCAGGGTATTCTATGTAGAAAATTTAGGTGATAGACGCAAGTGGTAATGGTAGTGAAGAGAAAAAGGATTCTCACACAAAGAGAGGAGAGTTCATTTCCGTTATGAGACAGTTTGTTAAGGCATGAAAACCACATGATTTAACTGCCATCCCATACCTAGCAAATCAAATCCTTCCATCTAACTACACTCTATAGTTTATAGAGATAGACAGATATTCCTTTTTAAGAAAATATATGCACCCCTTTACCCTACCTATATTATCATTCTGCATTAATAACTATTCGCCCTCATCCCGCAATCATACAGCCCTTCTTAAGGTATTTTCGTTAGCTGCTTTGCCTACTGACCAAAATCAAACACAAAAGCCGATTTTTCATTCTTGATGTTGATGTTTATAAATAGCAACTTTGTATATACTTTTCTTCTAGAAAGAAAATAAAAAATTGTTCTCATAATTAATGTTTTCGTTTTTAGTTTATCCTAAGCTAGCATTCAATTTTGGCAGCATAATATATATGCTTAACTTTGCTCTACAGGATGCATTTATTTGAATCTTAACCAAAGGAAGGCGTGGTTGCGGGATTGTATTTGTGGCGTTTGACAAAAGAGTCCATGAAAATGAGGGGCAAACCAGTTTCAGGAAGAACCATTCTTGTAATATGTATTGCCAGCTTTCTGGCGGGTTCACTCTTTACTAGTCGGACATGGACATGGAGTAGTATTCATGACCATTCTCAACCTCAGATATCCATCATCCCACAGCTCGAGTCAGTGACACAAGATTGTGATCATAAGCGGGTAAGCTTATTGCTTCTTCAAATACCATCTCATCAATTCAATCAATTTCAGTCCATTTGCGTTAATAACTAGTCCAAGTTTAATTTTATTCAACTTTTAAATCAATTTGACATATATAATAGGCTATTAAATTTACACGCCTTGTTTGATGATCAAGCTGACTATTCATGTGGTTTTCTAGTCATCTTGTTTGTTTTCATGTTTATTTTGTATATTAGATCTCTCATATTCCTAATGTTACTTAAATCAGAAATTGGTTGAAGGAAAATCTGGAGATATTATGGGAGAAGTGGCAAAGACCCATCAAGCCATCCAGTATGTTCAATTACCTTCTTCTTGTGCAAATTAATGTGCTTTTTTGGATTAAATTTTGGGGGCATCTTAATTATGTGTGCATCATGTTAGGTCACTGGATAAAACAATTTCAACATTGGAAATGGAATTAGCCGTAGCCCGTACAAGGCAGACCAACGGACAATTTCCAATAGAAAGAAAATCTAATCAGAATCTACAAAAGGCTTTTGTTGTCGTTGGAATTAATACAGCTTTTAGTAGCAAGAAACGCCGAGACTCAGTTCGAGAAACATGGATGCCTAGGGGTAATTTATTTATTTCCTCTCGATCTGCCTATTAATCTCTGTATCTCTAACTGATTTTGAAACGGACAAAAGCTTATTAGGTACATCCCTCCTTACAGATCCAATGGCATGTTTCTTATACATAAGAAATTGAATTAATTGTATAGTAACTAATACTGCTTTTTATACAAATTAAGTTGTAATGAATGTAATCATATTTTTTTTGCTACATAAGAAATGAATAAATATATATAGACTTCTCTTTGATGTTTGGTTAAATATATAACATATGCATTATTATTACTGCAGGAGCCAAACTGAAAAAATTGGAGAAGGACAAAGGGGTTGTTGTACGTTTCGTGATTGGACACAGCGCCACCCCAGGTGGGGTTCTTGATAGAGCAATCGATGCAGAAGAGGCTGAGCATAAGGATTTCCTTAGGCTCAAGCATGTTGAGGGCTACCATGAGCTATCTACCAAGACCCGCTTGTATTTTTCCACAGCTGTCTCTATCTGGGATGCCGATTTCTACGTGAAGGTGGACGATGACGTCCATGTCAATTTGGGTTGGCTTCTTCTTCTTCTACTACTACTACTACTTAATTAATTATCAGGAACATGAATTTATTGCAGCCACAAATCTGGAATTAATGTGCTTTTGTAGGTATGCTAATGAGTACACTCGCAAGGTACCGATCGAAGCCCAGAATTTATATTGGGTGTATGAAGTCCGGCCCAGTTCTATCTCAAAAGTAAGTCTATTTATCAAAAACATTCAACTTTTTTGTTTTCTATTAGGAGTCCCATTAGTTATAATAGTGCTCTTAAGTCTCATCCAATGGCCTAATAGCAATTGTTAAGGTGGGATTCTCAATGCAATCGAATCAATTTTTATTTTTTATTAACTTTTGTGAGTTTTACTATTTCTCAATATAGTTATTGTAAGGACACAATTCTCTAGCGGCCCAATAAGGATGTTGGGCTCGCGCATGAAAGATCCCTCACAATATGATTTGTAGAGAGTGGGCTTGAAAAGCTAGCCGTTGGTCACGGGGCGGTGCCCGGTCCTGGTTTTAGAGGAATTCGTGTAGAAAAAGGATTTGGGCTTGAACGTTTAAGCCCTACGGCATCGCATCCTAGGGGATGGGCCTCCTCGGACTTGATCCGAGGAGCATTGGGGTCTTACCCCGGTTACCCGACGATGGGTTTTTTCTGTAATCTCAGGTGTTGTTGAGATGTTCTCACCCAGATCATCTCCATTTCTTGGAGGTGGGATCGAGCGTCCCCTTCTAGGTTCACTTACTTTTTCTTTTATACTAGATTACGTCCGCTGTCCTTCGTCCACGTGTAGGGCCGATCTTTTATTAGACTGATATTTGTCCCATCAGTCTAGTCCTAGAATTGTGGGGGGTGGTTGATAAAGCTGAAGAATACAGCTCTTGTTAGGTGCAGAGCCTTATCTGGGAAGGGTAGTGTAGGGATAATTCTCCCCAGATATTTTAGATCTCCTTCCATATTTATCCCTTTATTATTATTATTATTATTATATATCTTTTTTACCCCTACCCTCAATGGGGCTTTGGGTCTGCCGAGGACGAAACTGTGCTTGGCTGCATTTCCGGGTCATTACCTTTTTTCGGCTTGGGCCTTTAGACTCCCCACGGGCAAGTGGGCCTGGTCCATGAATTATTGGGCCCCACAGTTATAATTCATTTTATTCTCTTTAATGAATGTCCTAAAGATGCTTAGTAACTTATATATTTATAATTATAATTTAATATATTTTTAGCTAAATTACAATTTAAATTTAGTGGAGTTGTAAAATCATAATAATTGTCTTTTATTTTATATGCGATGATGATGCATAAGCTATGTTCTTGTACAAACATGAAAGCATGATTTCGTGTTGAAAACAAATTGACACTCTAATGAGTTTCTAGAGAAGTAAAATGAAATAAGAGTTAAAGTGAGATTGTATGGTGTGGTAGGGGTGTGAGATATCACGAGCCAGAGTACTGGAAATTCGGGGAAGAAGGGAACAAGTATTTCAGGCATGCCACTGGACAAATCTATGCCATCTCCAAAGACCTTGCTGCCTACATCTCAATCAACTTGTGAGTCCACAATCTTACCATTGCCTTCTTTATTTATTTATTTTATAAAGGGTTTTGGCAACGGTTAAACAAACAAAATTTAAAATTTGGGGCAGGCCCATATTGCATAGATATGCAAATGAGGACGTGTCATTGGGCTCCTGGTTCATCGGATTGGAAGTTGAACACGTAGATGAGCATTCCATGTGCTGTGGGACACCTCCAGGTACGTAATTATTGTCTTAATGGGCCTTGTTAGTGAGGGTGTATGATCAAATATGTTTTTACGATGAAAAAAGGTATCAATTCACGTCTCTTTATTAATTTTATGGGTGGTTGGTTTGGTGTGATAGATTGCGAATGGAAGGTACGAATGGGGAATATATGCGCGGCATCATTCGATTGGAAATGCAGTGGAATTTGCAAATCAGTGGAAAGGATGAAAGATGTGCATAACTCGTGTGGAGAAGGAGATGGTGGTATTTGGAACGTTGATCTTTGAGCGAGAGAGAGAGAGAGAGAGAGAAAACACTAAACCCTTTCTTTGTTATTTTGTCTTACTAGACTACTAGTTTAGTAAAGGTTACATCTACGCCTTCTTTTTTTTATCAATTATCTTTTCTGTTATAATGGAATAAGTTTGAGGGTCATGCCTTTGTGCTAATTTTGTGGAGGATAAGCCTGAATATTACTATTACTTTAAACAAAACTTAAGGATTCATGCTTATAATATATAGTTTGGTTCTCTTACTAGTAAATTTCAATTTAATCTTATCAATTTTTATATGTCAATTTCATTCTTCAATTATGATAATTTAGTTTCTCAACTATCAAAATCAAATAAATTTCATCATTGAAAGTCGAGGAACCAACCAAAAGGTGAAGTGACTTGATTTTGGAGGCTTAAGAACAAAATTAACAAAATTAATTGTTAATTCATTAAATTGAACTAATAGTTGGAATTTGGAAAACTAAATTACCTTTTGATTACCAAAAAAAAAAAAATTTAACCTGTTAGACTTCTAAAATGGGCGGGGACTCCTTTCTCAAATTAATTGAATGTTCATAGCATAAAATAAGAGATTCATGATCAATGCAAATGTCATTACTACTTACTACTTACTAGTCATGAATGATGGCATATAGATAAATATATAGTTTTTTTTTTTTTTTTTTTTGAGAATAAATCGATAGTTGGAATAAGAGGATTTGAATTCTAGATATCTCAATTTGAAACACCAAAATATACTATCCAATTAAGCTACAAGATTATGCTATAGTTTATAAACAAAAGAAAATGGTGTATTTATTTATCATAATATTAACACCTTTGAAAACTTTCACCACAATAGTTTCCCTCCAATTAGATATTCCATGTTATGTTTAAACAATTAAACATTGATTTTTACAAAAATTTAAACTAAAAAAAAATTAATATTCAAAATTTAGAAAAATATATTATAGAAAGTTTATGGATTCAGCTTTTGTACCACAACACTGTGACAATAAATAATAGAAAAAAAAAAAAAGTGATGTGATGATACAAATTAGTTAATTTATTTGCTTATATATTATATTTAAATCCAACATTTTCTAATTACAGAACTACCTATTTGCTCAACTATCCAACCTCAAATATTTTGCAGGTTTTTTTTTTCTTTTTAAAAAAAAATCTTTAAGAGAGTTTCCGTTGAGGCTCCCACCTTAAATTTGTAATTTTATCGTTCAAAAACTGCCTTCCCTCCCTCCCTCCCTCCCGCGTTAATTGGATTTGGAGGGAAAATCCAACTCACGTGGACAGTGTCCTTTTTAGTTTTTAATATTTTTGAGCTGTTTTTCTCTTTTGTCTACAAAGTCAATGCTTAAAACCCAACCCAACCCAACAATTCAATAAATTGAAACACCAAACTCAGTTGCCCCTATCCAATACCATAAAACTGTTTTGAGTCTTTTGACAAATGGATAGCGACTTGCTGCTGTGACCAGTCAATTTTCCATATGAAGTTCTTAGCTTCATTTATTTTTATTTTTTTTAAATGAAAAAAAGAAGAGGGTATCAGGGAGTAGTATCCTCTAGAATTTATGGGATTAGTTAATACAATGTCTATACATTAATTTTAAAATAAGTTAATTGAATTTTAACACCCGTTAACATTTAATTATATGACAAATTAGGATGATATGACAAAGTACAATTCACTTTTTCAAATTAGATAATCAGAATTCTAAGGATTTGATGGGGAAGTAACTTGAAGAATTTTAATAAATCTAGACCCAGTTACTATAACAAAATGTTCTTATAAATTATTATTTGAAGAATTAATGTTTTAAAAGGGACCATTGTTGCTATCAAGAATCTACCTATCTAGTCCTTCAAACAAGAGGACAATTAGACCCGGATTAATTTGAAAAATGGGAAGTTTTCAATCATGTCAACATATCAACTTATAGTAGGAAGTCAAAAATGTGAACACTGTTGATTCTATTAGAAGCATAATCTAAAAGATTGACATTCATGAGAGGCTTAAGATGCATCTTTGGTGAATTGCTGCAAACCTTTTTTTCAATCAAGGATCAAACTAGTAGGTCCATTAATTGATCTGAATCAAATTGTCCTCTTTGTAATTCAGAGACTAAGTCATTGACCTCCTTATAATCACTTATAATCCAATATCTACTTAGTAAATACCTTGATATTGGACTCAACACACACCCGCACAATCTAATCTTATTAAATTTGCACAATTTGGGGTTATAGGATATCTAGCTATTTGTATTTTGAGCTCAAAGTCTAACCAAACAAACACATGAGAGAGAGAGAGCGAGAGAGAGAGAGAGATGAGAAAATGGGCCCATAGTTTTTTTTTTTTTTTTTTTGGTTGGATAATTGAATTGCTAGAACAAATGGGGGAGGATTCATATCTTGGTTATCTTCTGCTGGAAGACTAAGTAATAATGTCGAGCTATAAAACTTGAGAAATGAGATGATAGTTGGATTATGATTTATTATTATTATTTTAAGATAGGTAAAAAGTGGAGAAAGGGGAAGTGGGTTCGAAGTTTAAACCACAAATATAAGATAATACAAAATATGTCATTACTTTTGAAGTATCACTTGAATATTGTATTTATGGTTTAGATAAAACTTAGGCACAATATTTTAAGTGTTGTTTCTTAGGTTTGTCTTTTAAGATCCAACCATGTGACTACTTAACTAAAAAATACACTTTCATCCTATGAAAAAAAATCCACATAACATAATCTTAAAAGTGAAATTTAAAAAACAACATTTTGAATACAGTACTTAAGTCTTGCTTTTATGGTTTAATTATAATCCTAATTTGATTTAGACATCGTAGCAGACTTTATAGTTTTGAGAAAGTTTGTAAAGACAATTAATGATACAACTCTAATGTGAATAGTGGAGAAAAAAATGATAAATTTAGGTATATTAGAATTGTGAATAAAATGTGACAGCCGAAGAAATGTAGAGTTTTATGCAGTGTAAAAAAGCGGGAAAAAAAAAGACGGAGAAAAGTGGAATTTGGATCGGATATAATATATGATAGGATAAGGAGAGGATAGAGAAAACTGTAGTGTAAAAAGACGTAATTGACCCGAGATGGAGACCCAGCAGCACAATAATAATAGTAGTCAAAAAGGGTAGACAGAAAGA
Organism: Quercus lobata; assembly: GCF_001633185.2. Taxonomy (NCBI): domain Eukaryota; kingdom Viridiplantae; phylum Streptophyta; class Magnoliopsida; order Fagales; family Fagaceae; genus Quercus; species Quercus lobata. The sequence goes on along the minus strand of NC_044912.1, from coordinate 1,116,797 downwards.
TACAAAACTATAATGTAAAAGAAAAGAATCAGCAAAATTAAAATTGAAAAGAAGAGAGAGAAGCGACCCGCCATTATTGCCCATATTAATTTTTCCGTATATATAAAAAAAAAATAAAAATATAGCGCCCACCCCGAAGCGAAACGAAGCCCCAAATTTGAGCAAAAAGGAAGAAGAAGGAACGAAGCCCCAAATAATAAAACAAAACATAAAACAGCCCACCCACTCAGTCGGACAGAAACACACAGACTCATACTCATTCATCACTTATTATTATTATTACTATTATAGGACTGTTTATTGTTAAAATCTCTCCTCTTTTTATTGTTGTTGGTGGCAGATCTGGTAAGTTAGTGACGATGGTAGTGAACGAGAGGCCGATGAAGAGGAGGATCTTTGCCGATCTCTACGACTTCCATACCTTCCCCACCACTACCAACACCACCGAGGAGGACGAGCAGCCCTTCAGAATAAAGATGAGAGCTTTTCTGGAGAAACACGCCCACCTCACGCTCGCGCACTCCGCTGCCGTACTTCCCTCTCTCTTTACTTGGCAGCTACTGTTACGAGTTACCTCCCACAGTATCAGTCACACTACTACTACTCATACTAATAATATGCTCTCCCTCTACGTGGTCGAAGAGGATGTTACCCGCATATCATCATCATCATCATCATCTCGCAATCGCAGATCCGTTTACTGTGATCATTGCTGTGTCGCTGGTAATTTCTTTCAATTTTTAATTTTTTTTCTAGAATGAATTATTATTGGATTGTTTTTAGAATCAATGTACTAACACCCAAAAAAAAATTATATATATTTTAAAAATGAAAAAGGATGGAGTGGACACCCAGTGTGTCGTAAGCGATACCATTTGATAATACGGGCAGAGAGTGGGTGTGGGTCATTGGATGATGGATGCCAAGACCATAACAAGTCCTGTTCAAGCTGCGGAGCTCAACTCCATCTCTCCGAATCAAGGTACCTACCTGCTTGCTCTCTCTCTCTCTCTCTTTCTCAGAGAGTCAGTATAGTAACTCAGCACTCACACTCCCTTACTGTCTGTCTATCTATCTCCTTATTTACAGGTGTAGAAGTTGCAATTGTGTGATAACGGCAGATGATTTGGAAGATTGGGCGTACAATCAATTTGAAGATCACACTCATCTCCTCCATGCTGTTGTTCACTCCAACGGTTATGCCCACCTTCTTACCGTCAATGGTAGAGAAGGCGGCTCCCTTTTTCTTTCCGGACGTCACATTATGGACTTCTGGGATAGGCTCTCTACATCGCTCGCTGTCAGGTCTGCTCTGCTCTCCCATTCCATATATTCCTGTCTATACTATATTTGCAATTTTCCATCACAAACAAAACGAGAGACTGTTTGAGCCTCCAAATTGGCACTACTCTTAGTTATTGTTACCTCATATGGAACTCAAATTAAACTCATATACTGACACTCTGTTCTAGACCTAAGATAAAAGGACTTTTTTTTTAACAAGGTGCTTCCAATTTCGTATAGTGTGCTCAATATTCTGGACCTTGTTGCATATTCTCTTTTCAGCACTGTAACTCTGTGCCATCAGATTTCTATTTGATTCTAAGTTCTGCCTCTTTTCAATCCTCTACATGATTCACTTATCTGTGTAATAGTTCTCCCTTACCTGAGTCACAAACCAAAAACAAAATTGACAAACTGAACACATACACAAAACACAACCTCAAATAACAGAGCAACATGTTTCTCCCTTTTTTTCCCATTACAGTCTCCTCTTTCCCAGGTAATTATTGCATGATTGGCTTTTGACTGATTAGCGTCATTGAACTTTCATTTGTTTGATCAGGAAGGTTAGCGTGATGGATGTATCAAAAAAATATGGGATGGAGTATCGATTACTTCATTCAATCACCAAAGGTCATTCATGGTATGGTGAATGGGGTTACAAATTTGGCGCTGGAAGCTATGCTCTCACGCAGGAAGCTTACCAGAAAGCAGTAGATACAATATCCAGCATGCCCCTGTCCCCATTTCTATTCCAGGGGAGAGGACCCCGAACTCATGTGCAGGCTGTCATTGCTTTTTACCAGTCTCTATCAGACACTGAATTTGAAACAATCAAGGATCTTTTCTCCTTTTTATTAAGTATGATCCATAAAGCATGTAAGCCATTGGTGCCAACTACATCTAAGAAGCCCGAACTCAGCACCTCTAATGTCTTGTGTGCATGGACAAGGAATGATGTTGAGTGCGTGCAACAAGCTATGATGAAGGTGCTACTTGCAGCAGCTGGTGAAGCCAGCTGGGTGACAAGGCGTGCCCTTAAGGGTGCAATGTGCAAGACAGCATCTCGGGAACTTCTTGATTACAGCCTTAAGCACTTGGGAGGCAAGGTGGCAGCCAATGGATTGGTGGTTCGTTCCTGGTACAATCCCATTTCCAGTGCAGTGGAATTCAGGTAAGAGGACAAAGATTTTTTGGTTTGAGCTGCTTTTGTTGGCTTTTTTTTTGGTGTGTGTACATGGAACTGATTTTCTTCTGACTTAACATTTGATAAACAGGCTTGAGCCTTTGAGTATTGTCCACGGCAGATTTGATTTAAATTCAAACTACCCATCAGAAGAGCAAATTGTTTGTGATCTCAAGCTTCTTTATGATTCACTTCTACACCCTGAAACCATGGTCAACTTTAGACCACCAGAAATGCGGGAACATCTTATTGACTCTGCAACTAAGCTTCTTGACTGCAAGCAATTTATGAAGGACTATGAGCCTGATAGAATGGCATTAACAAACCCTTTGTCTATACAACTCTGGTGTTATGTTGAGTTCTCAGATAAGCCTAAAGATGACATAGCTGTACCCCCAGAGCTAGTTGTCTTGCCCCTGAATGCCACAGTTGCTGATCTTAAGAGTGAAGCAACGAAAACCTTTCAAGAGGTATATGCCATGTTTAAAAGGTTTCGGGTGGAGGAATTGCCGGAGTTTGGATCTTTAGATAATTCAATTACAATGAAATTTTTGGTCGGATATGGTGCATCAATTCGAGTTCAAGGAAGATGCCCTGCCAAACATGGGCTAAGCCGTTTCCGGATGGAGAGGGGAATGGAGAGCTGGACAGTTGATTGCACCTGTGGGGCTAAGGATGATGATGGTGAGAGAATGTTGGCTTGTGACACATGTGGTGTTTGGCAGCACACAAGGTGTGCTGGGATTGAAAGTTTTGAAGAGATCCCAAAAAAGTTTATTTGTATGAGATGCTTTAAATTATACAGCAAAGAATCTGAAAAGGACTCTGATTCTAACCTTGAAACTAAAGATGCTGTGTTACCCAGCACATCTTGCAGGGACAAAGCAGTAGAAACTAATGGTCCTGGAGTTACCTCTAACACGACTTTGACATTTGGTGTGCGTTGATTGTATTTTCTGTATGGTTCCATGTAAATGTATAGTTTCTTTTTGGTTTAGGATTGGTGATAAGGCCTATAATGCCTTATGGGGAGATTGTCAGATTACTTGAGGACACTACCCTTTTTTGAGTATGAGCTCATGGGCTTTTTGACTGTTTTGTTTCATATATATAAAAAGCTCAAAGAAAAGAATATTCTGTTCTATCACTTGTCAGTTGTGAACTTGCGAGTGCATATGTAGCCTTAACCAGATGGCCAATGAACATGCAAATAACAATAACCAAATTTGAACACGCAAATAACAATTACCAACACCTAGATAAAAACAATGTTAAATTTAAAATCTTCTGAACAAAATCCAGCAAGCCCATATTGAATTCAATGAGAAGAGTAGTCAAATTTGAGAGACGGAGAAAGAAAATCTAGATTTTTATTTGGGCCAAAACAATATTATATTCATGAAAATCAAGAAACTTAGAATTGAATCTGAACTTAGGAAAGAGTAAACAAATCAACATATTTTTTGAGAATCATGAAGAAAACCAAATGAGTTTTGCCAGAGGAAATTGAGAAACCCAGATAAAAAGGAGCTTCTAGCTGGAGGACATCTTGTGAGCCCATGTTACCCAACAGATTACCACAGCTGCAAAAGCATATAAAGCCATGAAATCTGAGCTTACCACCCATTTTTTATTGACAATACTACCATAGAGTATTACAAGCCCCGACATTCTTTGCAAACTCGCGAGAGAGGCTAATATCATTTTCCATGTGTATTCTCTTGGTTCAACCATGGCAGCACTGCCAGAGACGTGCCAGCCTGGTAAGCCACGGACTTCGGCTTTGGAGGAGTAGCCATGTCTAGTAGCGGCCCTCTAAGCCCAAAGCCAACCAAGTCTTTGTTTGAATGTTTTTGTAAAAATGGAGTGGATCTGTAGAGACCAACAAGCTGTGGTGGCTGGATTCGACTAGAGTGAGAGATGGGGGACTGTTTGGTTCCATGGAGAAGGTGGCCCTGTACTTGGTTTAGTGTGAACTGTAATTGACGAGTTAGCTTTAAATTGCTTCGGTGGCATTTTTAATTTTTAAATGGTGTGTATTATTCGTATTGGGCCACCTCTTATACATTGCAGGGATTGCATATTCATCAATTGTAGGTGATAAGCTCCAATGAGTTATTTAACATTGTGAATAGACTTTCAAATGACAATATCATTCTATTATTATCTAATACAAACAGCAGAGAACAAAAAAGCTGCACTAGAGAAACACTTACACGTTGTTAGTTCCCTCTTTGATGATCAATTTTTGTATTTGTTCCCTCTGGCTGTGTTAACAAAAAACTGGTTCCTTCTGAATGAGGAATTTCTGTTTTGGACATGGAAAGGTGTCTAACAACTTTGTATAGACTTGTATATTTTGTAACTACATCCTTGTACAGACTCAGCAATCTCTCCACATCCCCGACTGTCAGTTCACCGGCCTCTGCATCCATGTAAGGATAACTTGATCCACCTAATGCAATCAAAGGCATTTCAGATCTACTAGTAAAAAATATCCATGTATTCAATACTTTTGTTTTTTCCATTCCACTGAAAAATGAAACATTATAATGTTTCTATGAACTCCAGATGAGAAATTGATATATGGGGTGGAAAGTAGCAACTGCAGTAGTAATATTTATCTCATGCATCTGACATGTGCATCATCTCTCTCACATGTGGAGATGATGCATATATGCCAAATGCACAAGATACTTTCTTCTGCATCAAATAAAGGACAACAAAACAAATAGCTCAATGTAATATAGTATATCTCCTCTAGAAACAAATAATAAATAACAGATAAATATTTTTTAATCTTCCTTGGAAAAATAAGTGAGGTTTTTTAGCAGTTCGAGGGTTACCACTAGTATCTTTTTCTTTATCATGCATTCTTGTTAAAGTAGGATCTGTTTGACCTTGCAATGTGGGTGAGGCTTCTATTTGTGTCGCTCTATTGGTCTGTGTCAATCTTGCTGCTTGCATGCTCTCCTCAAACTTGATTTCATCCATGGAAAGAGATTTACCATTTAAATCAACAATAAATGTCTTGGCTGAGACAAGATTTGTGAAATAATAAGCTGCTTCTGAGACAAGTTTGGCCTGCCTCCGATACAATTGGATGAATTTGAGGTTAGAATGCAATTGTGGAGGATTGGCCTGATAATAACAAGTTCAAAAGCTTAGTAATACTATTGTAAGAACATACCTTAGTTCTTGCCACAAATAAAGAAAAATTAACATTCTTACTGCAAAAAGGACATGGACGACTTTCATCATACATATACCAACAAAAGCTGACATCAACAATAAAATACATGAAATTTTACAACTTAACTGATGACATCAATCAGAAATTGTTTTCCTACAATTTGTCAGGTGATTTCATACATGTAGGACAAACTTAGTAACAACAGTTGATGTTGAAGGACTTCCAATGTTTCATCTACAATACCAATCATTCAAATTGAAGGCTAGATCCTGAGCAAGAGCAAGAAACACCAAATACAAACCAAAATATAATTAACGGGTTCGTAAGTCCTAACTCGAAAATTACCATACCACCACAAGTAAATTAGCAACTATGCTAATTTACTTGTGGTTTCCATCCAAAATATTCAGCATTTAAATAAAAGAATTGCATCCCATGAAAAAAGAACATGTTTGCTCCATTAGATAATATCTTCATTCACGATAGTGTACTAGTTCATTTGTTTCTTTTTTATTTTTGCTGCACAAGGATAAAGGAGATCAACCACAATTATCACCATAGTTAATGGTAACAATGTTGATAACTACACAGAAGTAATCAACATGGACATTGATCAATAATGATAGTAACTTTAAGTTCCTATATTCATTTCTTTTTTACAAGTTCAATTACTTATTCATTTCAAAATAAAGAATAAAAAACAGGTTTTTGGTAAGTATGGTTCAGTGGGGCTAAAATATCTCTCATTTTAAAGATTAAACTTAGCAGATATATTATCAAACAATGTGAATAATTAAGAAACAGAACAATGATTAGCAGAAATGGCTTATTACCAAGGAGAGCTTGCCTTGATCGTAACATATATAAGAACAGGAAGAAAGTCATCTAGCCCTGCTAGGGCATGATTTTCTGACATGGATGCATTGAGCAACAAATTGTTGATGACCCTACAACAATTCATAATGCACAAAAGCTTCTCACGAGGGGCTTTGAAAGTGTTGATTTTCTGCAATTCTTTCTCTGCAAGCTGAGTAGGGAAAAAAAAGTGGAACAATTATGGGTTGTCCTTTGGAGGAAGAGGTAAGATAATTATAACTTACTGTTAATAGAAAAAGAATGAAGACTTCTACTACTTATAAAAGAAAAAATAATACACCTCAGGCACTTAAAAACCTGTTGGAAGACAAACTTCTGGGATGATTATAACTTCTTCACACCAAAAAAACTCAACAAGGAAAAGGGGGATGGGGGTTGGGGGGGCGGGGGGGGGAGAGAGATATAATACACTCCCAGAAATTGAAGGACCGAAGATCATTTGATAATATGATTTTCACCTCAAGGAAGTCTGACCAGTGAAATTTATTTTAGATAATTCTTTACAATTCTATCATAAACTACAAATAGTGAGCTATAAAATTAAAAACCTATTGTCTGTCAAGACTTTATAAAATGCCACACATAATACAAAAGATAAAATACATCAATGTAACACATTTATGCAATAGCATAAACCCTATTTTCCTGCAGACACTATAACAAGGTTTGAATTTGCCTTTACTATTGATTATTTTAATGCAAAGCAACTAACCGATTACATAAGAGTGAAACAATTTTTAAAGTTTATGTATTTATTTATTTATTTATACAGAAGCAAGTAGAACTGGGATTCTGTCTGGAAATAATGAACTTGGCTTACAATCATGATGCAGTGCAATAGCAGCAAAAAATTAAGGTTAATTTGTGAAAAATAAGATGGGTCCTACCTAATCAAAATATTAGGCTGCATGCCATTGTGTACTCATTTATTGACTATATTACTTATCTGTTAAAGGGAGCTGATATAATACATGTTTCATGGTTTTATTTGGTAGTGCTACTTTAAGAATTTTAAATTATATGTTACAACAGAGCAGCTTAATAGAGAATTAGGATTCAAATTTCTAAGCTATCCTTTTCTAAATGCTACTTGTCTTCACTAGAGCAGTCTCACTAGAATAAAATTTAATTTCTGTTATTGCTAGTTAATATATGCTTTTCCCCCTTGGTGCATCATATAATATCATGAAATGCTCAATAAATAATAGTTCACCTTAGCATCCCCATGGAACTAACAAGCTTAACATACCATGCATGAAAATATATAGCAAGAGTAGTATTAGTATCAGCAAACTAGCTAAACACACATGTTTTAAACAACAAAGGGTAAGTTAAAAATTAGACAAATTTCCCAAAACATAAATAAAGCCAGCATGCCTACCAGCCATGAAGCTTCATTGTGAAGAACTGCTGGTATATCTAAATGCTCGGGCTTCAAGAAGGTCTGCAACAAACATATTTTCTCTGAGACTTCACGATCGATCTTTGCATCCTCTGGAACAGAAGCGAATGTCCGTGAAAACAACTTTGTCATGACATACTTCTCTAAACCCTGCAGTATGCATTGTACAACATATGGCTGAATATGTAACTAAAATTTACAAATCAGGCACGCACTTGTCTACATTTACAATTCGTTTTTCCCACAAGAGAACAAGCATATTAGAGTGTATTTATTGTCAAGTGGAAAGAGATATATCGCCCTAGGCCCTAGAGATTCAAATTTCTATGATGAAAGGGCAAACTATTATCATCCTTGTGTAAAACTAAAACATACATACAATGTGTTTAATAAAAGCTTTAAAAAAAAGAGTATTTAGTGCTCTATTGCAGTTGCACAGTAGTGAGTACCTCCATTGCAGAGTCAAGTTCTTCAAAAGTAGCAGCTGCCCACAATGGGTGTTCCCTAATGGCTGCTTCCATTGACAAGTAAAAGTCTTGCACCTTTTTCCCATCATTGTCAGGGTTGGGCGTGTAGAATGAAAACGATACAATGAAGCTGGTGGGGGGGAGCAACAACATATATAAGTATAAAAGAAAGAATCTAAAAGTGAAAGAAAGGAATCAAAAATATAAAATACAAAATTAAATACCTTTTGATGGATCGGACAAGATCGAGGGAAGCTGGGTTTCGCATTCGATCAAGAAAGTCATAGAATGTGACCGACCCTCCTGATGATGTTGATGTTGATGTTGATGTTGATGAAGATGAAGGTGCTGCCTCCATTGATCCCAACTTCTTCTTCTTCTTCTTCTTATCTTCCTTTTGTTCTGTTTTTTAATTTAATTGTCCCCTCTTTTAATTCATACAAAACAATATAAAATAATATAATATGGAGAACACCTTCCATCCATATACGATGTTCGATGATATATCAATGTTCAAATTTCCGAGTTCAAAGTTCAAACCAACTATTCCCCACTTCCAAACTGTACTGCAAAAGCTCTATGAACACCCAAGACTGTTAGGTTTGCCTTTGCCACGTGACGCATCTCACTTTTTTTTTTTTTTTTAATGCTAAAATCTAAAGTACCCCCCTCATAGTTTGGGTAATTTTGATTTTATCCCTTAAAATTTTAAAATTTTAATTTGATCCCATAACATTATCTATTGTTTTGATTGTGAGCCCTTTTGTCTTTATCTCGTCTAGGTTGTCCATAAAATAAAATAAAGAAATTATTTTATTATATGTAATTTAAAATTTTTTATAGCTATTTAATTGATATAAAATAATAAAAATGACATGGCATGATTTAATGGGATCAACTAAACATATGTGATAGATTTAGGTGTTACTTAATCGACATATCAACATGAGCATGGATATAACTCATAAGGGTTCTTAGTCAAAACTATAGGTAACATTAAGAGACCAAATAAGAAATTTTAAACTTTATAGGACATAATTAAGATAACCCCAGACTTTATTGAAACATTTTATTAGCTTTTGTTGTTAATTTAAATATGATTTCATAATGATCATGGGAGAAAAGAAAGTGATTTAAACTTAAGAAATACCAACCTATATCAACTAGTGTTTCTCAACCAAAAAAAAAAAAAACATATATCAACTAGTTGAACTAAAAAGAAAATGCAATTTATTAAATAATAATAAGGTGATGGTTAAAATTAAAAATTTAGAAATAATCTTTTTTTTCTTTTGTTTTTGGGAAAGGAGTAAGTGATGAACTTAAATTCATCGGAATTAAAAAAAATAATAATAACAATTTTAAACTTTTAACACTTAACTTGGGACACTTTTTATTTATTTATAAAAAGATTATAATTTTTATTTTATTAAGAAGAAAATAAAAACAATATATCTTGAGTCACTACAGACTCAATCATATGAGTATATACATGTGTATATTCTATAGAATTCATCTTTGACTGCAAGATAAATATTTCATATTAAAATCATCCAATTTATAGGAAATTTTTATAAATGAAAATGAAAGTTTTATAAATTGAAATAATTTTGTTTAATATAAACAATAAAACATAAAGCAAACAATATTGACCATGTTGTAATTTGCTTATTTATAAAACTAGTGGTCCAATCCGGTCTGGTCCAGTCCAGTGCTAAGTGCTAGCTCAAACTCAGACGACTCTCACTCACTCTACTGTCTACTGTCTCCCCTTTCACTTCTACTCTCTCTCTTCGATCAATCTCTCCAATCTGTCTCCTCCTCTAGGGTTTGCAGTCTCATCAAAGTCCAAATCTATGTGAAGAAGTCTGAAATTTTCTGAAGAGAGGTATGTTTCGAAATTTTTATAGGGTTTGAAATTTTGTTCTAGCTAGTCCATTATTTAGTTCTTTTGTTTGCTTTTTATATTTTCTTCGAGGTTTTCATTGTTTGTGAATAAATAAATAGTAAGAAATTGAGAAATTAATAGTTCGTTTTCGTCGGCTGTATTCTAAGAACAGTAACTCTGAGATAGTAAGTAAGAAATTGAGAATTTCACAGGGAATTTGCTCCTAGAGTATGTGCTGGTCTAAATTTGATTACTTAAATATTTTGTTTTTCAAGTTTTGACATTTATAAATGAATGCTTAAGAAAATGATAATCTATTATTCATGGGCTCAAAATTTCTTTTATAAATGAATGCTTAAGAATGTATGTATTGTTTGTAAATATCAGTGTTCTCTAAAATTTAATTTTTGTTTTGTTTTTAGATGACTGATGCAAGCCCCATGCGCATTGATGGGAGCACCACTGGCCATGGTGATAGTGGTGGAAATACAACAGCTGATACGTCATCACAAGGGAACCAAGGCCTTACTACTCCATGCCCACCCAATGTGAGTACTACTGCTGAAGCTGCTACTAAGGGTAGAAAAAGATCTTGGGTTTGGGAACATTTTACTATGGTTGGAGGTGGAGATTCTAAAAAAGCAAGAGCGGCTTGTAAGTATTGTGGGACTGATTATGCAGCTACTAGCGCAAATGGGACAAAAAACTTGATTGCACACATTTTAAAGCAATGCAAGAAATACCCAAATAGCATAGGTAAGAGCCAAAGCACCCTAGCATTTGAATTTACTACTGATGGAGGTAGTGGTGATCTTTTTGCAGTACCTTTTAGTGTTGAGGATTGTAGGCGAGCATTAGTTGAGATGGTGATCCTAGATGAGCTTCCATTTAGGATTGTGGAGGGTGAAGGTTTTAAGAGATTTATGCGTGTAGTTTGTCCCAAGTGGACTACAAATAAAATACCAAGTCGGATGGCAATTGCAAGAGATTGTTTCAATGTCTTTTTGAGGGAAAAGAAGAAGCTAGGGAAAGCTCTTAGGGGCCAAAGAATTTGCCTTACCACAGATACTTGGACATCTGTGCAAAATTTAAACTATATGTGTCTGACGGTACACTTTATTGATGACAATTGGACATTGCACAAAAGAATAATCAATTTTTGTGTAGTGGACAACCACAAAGGTGTCACACTTGGAAGGGCAGTCGAATCGTGTTTGTTTCAATGGAAGCTGAAGAAGATTCTTACTCTTACTGTTGACAATGCAAGTTCCAATAGTAGTTTGATTGAGTTCTTGAAGGATAAGACGAAAGAAAAGAAGGATACTCTTTTAGAAAATGAGTTCTTGCATGTCAGATGTTATGCTCATATTTTGAATCTTATAGTTCATGAGGGGTTAAAAGAACTGGATGAGTCGATAGCAAAGATAAGGAATGTTGTGAGGTATGTAAGATCTTCACCACAAAGGTGGAGTAAACTTCAGGCATGTGCGGAGAGGGAGACAATATCAAGTAAAAGTCAACCTTGCCTAGATGTACCAACAAGGTGGGACTTTACTTACATGATGTTGGATAAGGCCCAAAAATTTCAAAAGGCGTTTGAAAGATTGGAGGAGGTCGACAAGAATTTCCTCCCTACTTTGAGAGAGGGGGAGGAGGACGAAGATGGTGATGATGGAAATTGTGGGCAAAGTAAGAAAGGTAAGAACGTTTTTGGGCCTCCGGAGAGGGAAGATTGGATCAAAGTTAGGTTGTTTGTGAAGTTCCTTCAACTTTTTTATGATGCTGCATTGCGGTTTTCAGGCTCCAAGGCTGTTACTGCAAACCAATTTGTTCCAGAATTGATGTTGATTCGAGATACAATCGAAGAGGAGTGTTTAAATGAGAATGAGTCATTGAAGAAAATGGCGATGGATATGAAATCAAAATTTAATAAATATTGGGAGAATCTTGACAATCAAAATTTATTGTTGTATGTTGCAGTTGTTCTTGATCCTCGATACAAATTGCGATATGTTCATTTTGCTTTTAAGGGACTCTATCATGATATTTCTAAGGTGGATGAGAAGACAGAACAAGTGAAAGATGCTTTGGTTCGAATGTATGAAGCATACCTGAAAAATGAGAAGGGAAGGGATGCACAAAATAATATGTCTACACAATTGTCGCAGGGGTCAAGTGGAAGTAGTAGCAGTGGGCCTTTGAGTGTGAGACGATCTTTGAGGATGGCTCAATTTATGAGAGAAATTGAGGAGGAGAATTCTTTAGAGAAGAAGTCTGAGGTGGAAAGGTATTTAGAAGAGGGTTTGGCAAAACTTGATGGATATTTTGATATATTGAATTGGTGGAAGGCTAATTCTTGTAGATTTCCTGTGCTTTCCTTGGTTGCTCGTCATGTTCTTGCAATCCCTGTATCAACTGTAGCTTCTGAATCTGCATTTAGCATAGAAGGCCGTGTGCTTGATCCTTTTCGCAGCTCTTTGTCTCCTAGGATGGTTGAGGGCCTCCTTTGTGCGCAAGATTGGCTTCGTTCTTCTTCTACTCCAATAAGCCTTCAAAAGGCACTGGAAGATGTTGAGGAATTTGAAAAGCTTGACTCAGGTATACATTGATTTTTTTTTCTTTTCCTGTATTATTTTGTATAAGTAATTTCTCTTCTTAGAGCTTTTTTGAGTTTTTATACTAAACAAATTTGTTTATGTTTTTTAAGAACTTGGTGAACTTACGATTGCGGATGAAGAAAATCCTAATGCATCACTAGTAAAACAACAGCAGCAGCAGCAGCAACAACAAGAAGTACCAACGCTAACATGGCCAGAGAATAGCGAGCTTGATCTTGATTGGATCAAGAATCTGATATCGACCTTTGACTGGTCTTCCAAGAATCTACCACCCTCGGAATTCCAGTCAGTACTTCCAGTTCAAGTCTTTGATACTCTGATTCTTGCCGCATCGAAGATCCTCCACGAGGAACCTAATTGTCTCACAATTGATCCTGACAAGTCGAGCACTGCCGTTGTTGTCGGTGACATTCATGGCCAAATGCATGATCTCATCTTTCTATTGAAACAAGCTGGGTTTCCTTCTCAAAATCAATTCTTTGTATTCAATGGTAATTATGTCAATCATGGAGCTTGGGGCCTTGAGACTTTTCTTCTCTTGTTGGCCTGGAAGGTATTTCATTTCTCTCTTATTAATCAAAATTCCAACTTTACTTTGTTACAGTTTCAGCAAGTTTTGGACTTTTTTTTTTTTTTAATTTCAATCATAATCTTCTTGTAAGCTACTTTGTATTTGTTAGAGATGTATGGTTTTAGTTAAAACAAGCTATACATAAATTCATTTATTATGCTGTTAAAACCCACCAATCACATTCACCAACATGTCAGTTTGTTAGTTTGTAAACCCTGTGTATTAAAAATTAGTGTAGCCTTAGCATTTTCCATTCTCAAATAATAGCATCTTCTACGATATTTAGCACACATATAGCTTGTTTTTGTTAAAGCTATAAATTTCTAATTATTGATTAAATTGGGGTTAAGGCCGCCTACCAATTACTTCTCAGGATCTGTAAAAGTGAGAGTTTTGTACATTAGATATGATTTTTTTTTCTTCTTAAATTATTGTTTAGTAATTGATGAATTTATGCTGTTATGGGATGATATTCTGGCTAGGTCTTTATGCCAGATAGAGTATTTCTTCTCCGTGGAAATCATGAATCCAAGTATTGCACCTCTGTTTATGGCTTTGAGAAGGAGGTGCTGACAAAATATGGAGAGAAAGGTGAGCATGTGTATCAGAAATGTTTGGGGTGCTTCGAAGGGCTTCCTTTGGCCTCTGTTATAGCGGGATGTGTATTTACCGCTCATGGAGGGCTTTTCCGCAGCATACCTTTGACCCAATCAAAGACATCGAAAGGGAAGAAGAAGAGTCGTAAACTAAGTTCCAACTCTGAGCCCGAGTCATTATCTCTTGGTTCTTTGGAGGAATTATCTAGAGCTCGAAGGTTTGTTCTTGATCCTCCAGTTGAAGGCTTAAATCTGATTCCTGGTGATGTGCTATGGTCAGACCCATCAATGACTCTTGGTCTTTCTCTGAATAAAGAGCGAAACATTGGACTATTGTGGGGTCCTGATTGCACTGAAGACTTCCTCAAAAAGTTCAATCTAAAGGTTATTTCAAAAAACCGTTTTAATTGGAGCTGATATGGCTATCTTGTGATATTGTTCATAATGGGCATGGTTTATTTTCTGGTAATCTCTAATTGCTTAATGGAAAATTTCAGCCTAACTATATATATATATATATATATATATTAATTGATTTATTGCACATAAGATTAAATTTTGAATAAATGTGGTTATCTTTTGTGTCATTTTGATATTCAAAATCTATGAAAATATATATTTCATGTTTGCATTCATATATGTCATTTAATAAAGATATTATATACATCTTATTATCATTATTGTTCCTTTTCCATATAAATGTAATGAAGTAGCTGACAGTTGTGCTTTTCTTGACTCATACTTTCCCTTTTTATTAAGTAGCTAGTTTTAAATATGGGTTTATTTTTTACTTTTATTTTTTGTTATCGCTACTGAAGTTTACCATCTTAACCGATACTTTTTTCAACTTCTGACTTGAAGTAAAAAGACAACATAACTTTTTTTTTCTTTTTCTGGACAATACAATATAACTCTTTAATGGCTTTCTTTTGATATGTAAATAAAACTCCCACCAATATGGGATTGAACACTATCCTCATGCTATACTCCTTATTCTTATGGGGGGAGGAGATGCCATTTGGTCCATGGTCCATTGGCAGCTCCTTTAATAGTTGTGTATGGTCAGGGAGTTCTATTTGATGGTTATAACTTATAAGCAAAATATGGTTTTGCGGTCCGTCTTGCTTACTCTAAATGAAACCGCCTGTTGCTGTTGAAAGTGGATCAACATACGACACTCCATAGTAAAACCATTTATACAGTTTCTCTGCACTTGTTTGTGTTTATTTGTTAACTTATTTGTTGGTGTTAATCTTTTATGGAAACATGCTGGCTTTTAATTTTCAAACTAATATTGTGGTTATCATTTGTTGATTTCATCCCAGTTAATCATCAGATCACATGAAGGCCCTGATGTGAGGGAAAAGAGGACTGGTTTTGGAGGAATGGATGAAGGATATACCATTGATCATGTTGTGGAGTCAGGGAAGCTGATCACTGTGTTTAGTGCTCCAGACTACCCGCAGTTTCAGGTTTCTATAGGCTCCTCTCTTTTTAGATTTGTTGCTTCCACGTGTTTTTTCATGCTTATATCTATATGAATTTCTTCTTGTATGCTTTTACCTAAAGAAATATTTGAATGCGTTCTATAACATTTAGAATGAGTTTTTTTTTTTTTTTTTTCCTTATTGTATTGGAAACTAGTTACTATTACAATTTATTAAATAAGAGGAAAATATTTTGAAATGGGAATAATTACTTTTCATGAACAGTCAATCTTCATCAATATATAGTAATAATGATGGATTGGGGTTCAAGTGATAATCTAGTGATAATAGCAGTCTTTGTAGTGCCCCATGTCTTTGGGTTGAATCCCCCCTTGACACTCCCCTTTTCCCACTATCTACTTATAAAAAAAAGGATTAATGATGGAATGTTCCTTCAAAATTTCATGGATTTGCTCATTTTGATGAAACTTCAGAACTCTAGACATTCACACTTAATGAGGTCTCATTCTGTGAGCTCGCACACATATACGCACAAGCATTTATTTTTTTAATATTTTTGATAGGTATACACACATGCATTTCTTAGTTTGATTTAAATGCTATTTTCTAGATTGTTTTATCAGAGTTACATTTTTAAAAAAAAAAATAGTTAGAAAGAAATTTTGTCGGAGTTGTATTTATTTTTTCATAAGGTAAGAAAGAAATTTTATTAACTAATAACCATACCATAGAAGGGATTAGCCCAAGTACATAGATAAGATGCTAAAAAGATCATATAAACATTTCAAAAGTCAACAAACTCAAGCAAGTTAGAAAAAGAGCGGTCACTAGCAGCAGCCATCTGGTTATACCTGGAGGGTAAAAATAACATCTTCATCTCCACTGTGGATCATTCAATTACTTGGGCTGTGCCCTTTTCATGCAATACTTATTTATCAAAAGCAAAAAAAAAAAAAAAGAGAGGATGTTGTCCTCAACAAATAGTCCACATTATGTAAGAAGGTATTGCATGCCAAATAGCTGCACTTTGATGCCTTCCAAACCGCCCCTTCTAGCGTGCCAACAAATCAACCACACTCTTAGGCATAACCTAAAACACCCGAAATAAGGCCAGAGACTGTTATTTGTGACCAATATCACAATGTAGAAGCAAACGATCTATGCAATCCCCGTTTTTCTTGCACATACACCACTTATCCACTACAACCATATTCCTCTTTTTTTTAATCATCCAACGTGAAAATCTTTCCTAGTGCAACTATCCATGTAAAAAAGTTCACTTTAGCTTAAAATGACAGCTTGGTTTCACTGCCAAATTGTGTAGTATGTACAACTATTTAAAGCCTCACTTTATTAGGTAAAACTATACTTTGACACAACTTGTTTTTTGAACAAATTATCCAATGGTAATAAGCTCATCTAAGCATGTTCTTAAGTGTTTTAAATTCTGAAGGTGTTAAATTTGTTTCTTTTCAAAAGCTAAAAGATACTCCTTCCTTAAATAGGTAACAGTAACATATGTGGCCATACTTTGTGTTGTGATTGTAAGCGAATCATTGTAATTGGAAATATTTAGTAAACATTCAACATAGCAGAAGAAAGAACCTTAAACTGCTTCTGTGCACATTATGTTCATTGATGGAGAAGGTAAAAACAATCATTTGTAAGAACAGTTATGGGTCTTGCACCAGATTAACCCTAATTTCATTTTTTATTTAAGAGTTGATGCTAAAGAATTTCCATCTCTAAATAGGAAGTATGGATTTATGCCACTGTTGAAGAATGTTTTCTGATTTTGTTTAATTAACCTTGTGTTTTAATTACTGAATTTAAATCTTTTCATATTGTTTGCTGCATCATCTGTAATCTTTCCTGATAAAATGTCTTGTATGCCATGCAGGCAACAGAGGAAAGATACAAAAATAAAGGGGCGTACATTGTTCTGGAACCCCCTAATTTTGATAATCCAAATTTTTACAGCTTTGAAGCAATCGCTCCAAGACCACAGGTATTTAATAACACTCATTTTTAATTGGAAAAAAATGATGATTATTTTCAGGTTTTATACAAATTTTCTGAGAGTCTGAGGATAATCAAAGCGGCAAGCTCCATCATAATCGCGGGTGCTTTTGCTTTTGTATTTCCTTTTTTTTTTTTTTTTTTTTTTTTTTGATAGGTAAACGTAAAATATTATTAAAAATTGTAGCCAACCTGAGTACATTGGGATGTACTGTGGGAGCAAATGCTTTTGTATTTCATATTTGCTAGTTTGTTTTATGCAAGTTATGACTATATCAGAGCTACACTTTCTTTTTATTTTATTTTGTTGGTGACTGTTTCTTAATGGATGCAGGTGAATCCCTATTATGACTATGTAAATGTGATTGACTCTAATAAAGAATTGGACCTGGCATCAATGGTAATTACTCCTGAAGGTTCATAATCACTTGCTGCATATGAAATTCATTATTTTGAATTGTGCATGTATTTTCTCCATGATTTTGTTGCATTTTAGCTATTTATGTGAGAGATTTCTTTCCCTCTAGCTGTTCTTTTCAAATCTAAAATTATGTCTTGAGCTTAGACGGAGCAGTTATGGTAGAATAAGAGGTAGAAATACTTCTTTTTTTTTTTTCCTGGGATAAGTTAGGGAGAAATACATACTTTTAAGATATCAATTGTCCCTATTTTTTTTTTTTTTCCCTCGTGATACTAGTTTTGTTTTCAGCCAACCCCAAATTTTGAAACTAAGGCTGGGCTGTTTTGTATACTTGTTTTCATATATGAAAAATTAGATCATTGGAGTGCTCGTTAAATGTTGATAATTAGCCACTCCATTCCTTTAAAAATGCCATGTTAGATAATTTTTGAATTTTAGCTCGTTGGGTTTACAACAGTTTTGCGAAGCTCTCTCAACCTAAGGTATCCAAGTCTCATTGTGAGGAGCCCCATTACTGTCTTGCATCCTTCTTTTTTCCCCCTACCTGTCTTAGTCCACTATGACCATTAATGGTATGGTACAAGCCATTAGAAACTTATCTGGTCTGACATTCTATGACAAAATGAAATCGAGAATAAATAATCTTTACTCATCTCTGGTACCAAAATGGAGTTGCTCAAGTTTAAGGCTTCTTGGAGTTAGTATTTTAAATAGGTAATCGGTATTATGTATTGTTGAAGCAGAACCTTGGGGGAGTTTAGAATTAACTGTGTGGAACTAGATGCAGAACTATAGTTTTACTTCTTAACAATCATTCTCTGAATAATCTTATGATGGAGCCGCTGCTCAATGGTTGCAGGATCCTATTGAGGAACTTCCATAGGTTGACAATCAAACACAGCTACAAGTAGGCGAATCAGTGTTCTGATGCACTGGCTAAGTTTGGCACTAGCCAATCTACTGACTATGTTATTTTTGATAGCCCACCACTTGTGGTGGAAAATTTGGTGGCTTTTGATAAATCCGAGCTATTTATAATAGATTTATTTGCAGTTAATATATTTGCACTGTCGTATTATCATTATATGATATTTTGGATGATACTTCCCAAGCTAGTATCCGATATGTAGATGTAAAAAATTAAAAATGATTTGGTCATGTTCAATGTCTTAGGAGTTCATGGATTTAAGTATATGAGTTGGGTTCAAGTTGTATATGGAGTAAAATTTATGAGTGTACATCACTTAATAACTTTTTACTGGATTCTTCAAATTTATTGTTAGATTGCATTATCTCATTTCAAATTATACGTGGTGTATTTTTTATTATCAATGTTGCACTAATGGTACACTCATGGTCGCTTCAGAAGCTTATAAACCATGAGTGGGAGGGTTACTTAGGCGATGTGGGACTCGGGTGAGCCTAGGTGTCAATCACTTCATGGCAAAAATCCTGGAGCTCCCACCCCTTCGTGACAAAACTGTGAGGGACTGGCTCCCCAAAGGGTCCGACTAGTGTTATCTAACAATTGACTCATCAAAAATCACATCCTATATATATATATATATATATATATATAGGATGTGATTTTTGATGAGTCAATTGTTAGATAACACTAGTCGCAGGTCCACGTTTAGAGATAACCTACTACTTAGCTTTAAAGCTCTAATTAGTTTAGAGATAAAATGCCATCTAACCCACTTTAAGGTGTCTAATGAAGACATGAAGAGAAATGTTATATTCACAACTAATTTTAAGTAGTAGGTTGTTACGAGTTGTTATTAGTGAGACAAAAAAGTAATTTTAATGAAAAATTCAAATTATAATCAATTATAATTTATCACCTATGATTTGTTTGTGAAAATATTGTAGACGTAGTATTTCTCAAACATTAAAATATTGTCATATAAAAAGCTTGACGCCCAATTTGCATCTTATACCAAAAGTGAAAAGTAATTACCCATTAAAATGAAACTATACCTAAAATTTATCCAATGTTATATGTATTTACATTTTTTTTTTCTTTTCAAGAAAAAACCCAAATCTCACATTAAATGATCTAATATTGTAGATTCTAAATTCATGCACGATCCTATTCATAAGAATTGTGCATTAAGGGTTTGTTTGAGATTCGTTTATTTTGTTGAAACTGAAATTTTTTTGCTGAAAGTACTGTAGATAAAGGTAAAAGTTAGCTGAAATAGTACAGTAGAACCCATGAATAATACCAAAAAGTGCAGTGAGACCCATAAATAATAGCAAAAATAAGCTGAATAGTAAAATAAATTGACAAAAATAAGTGTTGTCAAACGCACATTAAGTGACCCATTCCTAAGACGGATTTTTTTTTTCAAAATAACAGCCTCAAATGACAACCCAGAAAACACAAACAGACCAACCTAGAAAATAAAAAAACACAAATTCAAAACAAAAAAATATTCCACCAGAGACAGACCAACCCAGAAAACATAGAAAACAAATCAAGAGACAAACCAAATTAGAAAACACAGAAAACAGACCTTTGGTGCCAAGATCAACAAACCCAAGCCGCTCCAAGTGTCGAGATCGTGATTTTTGGGTTTGAGAATTTGAGAAATGGGTTTGGATGTTTGAGGAAGGAGAAGAAGAGGGAAGAAAGCTAGAGAAGGAAGAATTGTCTTGGATTTTTGGGGCTTGATTGAAAAAAAAAAAAAAAAAAAAAAAAAAAGAATGAAGGAAGAAGATATTGTAGAGGAAATTAAGTCTAAAAAACTCGAGTACCACATGGATTTTAAGTCCACCTCAACTTTGCCAGCACACAGAAATCGAGTCCAAGAAACTCGATTTGCTATAGGAACTCGAGTCTAAGAAAGTCGAGATGCTAGTTTCTTAAATAGTTTGGAAACGTTGCTAACTAACAAATTTGTTAGCAAAATGGTGTTATTTTGCAAAAATATCCTTCCTAAGACTTAGCAAAATTGGACTTGGGTTTGTTAATTCGTCCAAACCTAAACAAAAAGACATTATATGGGTAATAAGAACAACAACCTGTTTTATCTTGATAAGTTGTTCTTTACCTACTTTTGACTTGACTTGGTTAGGTCGAACTTGTTCCCCAGCATGATCCACCCTACTCTATTCAAATTTCTCTCTGTCCAAAGAGGTGAAGGGGTGAGGATCAGTTTTGCTTGTCTCACCCCTACCCAAATGTGTATATATACAATCCCCAAAACACTTTCTTTTCTCCATGTTCTGTTTCAACTCCATCATTAATGTCAAAGCCTCCATATTAGGGATAAAAAAATACCTCCAACCTGACATATTTAAATAGATTTCACAATTTAAAAGAAACAATTCCCTAACAAGATTACCACTACTTAGCAAAATATTTACTATTTAGCAATATACCATTGTTTGCAAAATACTTAGCAATCTACCACATTTTTGAAACTCGAGTTTGCTGTGTAACTCGAGTTTTAGAAACTCGAGTTCTTTGAAAAAAATAGCCTTCAAGTTTGTCGTGCTATTTTTTATGGAACTCGAGTTACATAAAAAAATGGTGGCTATTTTCCATGGAACCTGAGTTTGTGAAACTCAAGTTACATGGAAAAACTTAAGTTTCACAAACTCAAGTTTTAAAAAAAGTGGCAGACCCTAATTATTTCGCAAACAATAGTAGATCCATACATATTTTGTCAAATAGTGGTACTTGGCTATTTTGGTTTATTTCTACTTGCTAGTTGAAAATCCTAGAGCCCTTCTCCCTCTTAAAAGTGTTGTCGCTAGAGAGTTTGCCAGAATATGACAAATTTTCATCAAAAAAGTTTATTTGAGCTCTAAAACACCATAAATCAAGAATTAACGAAATGCTAAGCAATCTTGATTTTATAGACAAAAATATTTGTGATATACTGGTCAAAGATGTGCTCATAGCTAACCTATCAATTGCCATGTTCGTAATCTATATTTTATATATATATCTAAAAGCTAAAACGTAGCATTTATTGTTACTATGCTACAGTTAAGCCACATTGGCATTCACGTTATTACCCTATTTCTTTATAATTTTTTATAATTCTTTTTAACATTTACTCATTTTTAAAATATTTACACTTTCTCCCATCCATATCTTTTCATCTCCCCACTACCCTTTACATTAATATCACTCTTCATCTTTCCCTTATTTTGTCTCTTCTTATTCACATTATTTTACTATAAATTTGTCACTCTCTTCCATTCTTTGTATAGTTTTCCGTCACAAAAACAAAGGTTTTCTCTCTCTCTCTCTCTCTTGATTTATTTATTTTTATTTTTCTTGCATTTCTGCTTTAGGTTGATAAATTTTTGTATTATTTAGAACTCTACTTTTGGTTGATGCGATTTAATTTTGTATTTTAAGTTTTTTTTTTTTTTTTTTGGTTCTCCTTGATTGTTGATCTACTCTAATCAATTATTTTTTTTTAAGAAATAATCCTAATATATTAATTTAGTACAATAACAACCTCCATATCTAATAATTGTTAACTATGTTTTAATTTTAATCTTCTATCATGAAGAAATGTGGAAAATACTCAAATTGAAGGAATTCCTTTACAATTCAATATAAGTTAGAGTAAAAGCAATTAAGTATTAATTTAAAATTGGGGGTCTAAATAAGTATTAGCGTTTTCACACTAATTGAGCTTTCAGAATTAAATATAGTATATAAAAATATAATATTATTCTATTACATAGCATGATTTGGATAATTTGGTTTTTTTTTTTTTTTTTTTTTTTTTTTTTTTTTTAAATTGTTTTTTTTTTTTTTTTTGGTTTTCTTTGATTGTTAAATTTTATCCTATTGTGTTATAAAGAATTAAATATAGCATATAAAATATAATATTATTATATTACATAATACATAGCATGATTTAGATAATTTGGTATTTATTTTATTACACATCATGATTTTTTATAGTGCTTAATTTAGATGTTAAACTATGAGACTTTACTAATTTTTGTTTATTTTTTAATCCTTTGTGGTGGAAAAAGTACTCTTAATAGTTGTATTAGAAGTACTCTATAATGCCATTTATTTAGAGAAAAACAAAGGTTAGCTAAACCAAAAATAATCAAATGGATGACAAATTTTATCTTTTGCAATTTTACTTTAAATGTTATTATTATTTTATAACAATGCATATATAGAAATTTATTTCTTAGATTTTGCTAATAATTCTTTATTTGATAATATGTTTTGGGTGGATGAAATTACAATTTTTGCAAAGAAAATAACCTTAATAGATTATCAACAACAAATTGTTTTTTTCTAATTGGTCCAATTAATCATTGTTAAGTTTATTAATTTTTTTAGTTACATTTTTTGGTGTTTTGGATTGTAGGCAGAACAAATAAGGTTTGAGAAAGTTTGTTTAAAACTAAAAGAATAATTTCCAAATTTTATATTCTTTTTAATGATTCACAAAATGTTATATATAACTTTTATTAAAAATGAATATTTTCGTTAACTTGCCTTTTGAATTTTTGAAAAAAATGATATTATTTTCATTTTGGAACGAAAAAATTTATATTTATGATTGTTCTTATTTACATTTATAATTTTTCTTATAATAAATAAAAATATGATTATGAAATACATTATTCTTTAATTAAATTAGTTTAAATTGTAAAAAAAATTAATAAAACCACCATAAAAATGATTATCACGCGCAATGCGCGGGTTCGCGGCTAGTATGTATAATATTTGCCACTCTTTTGTGTGCATATATAATGTAAATTTGCATTCTACTGAACCACGTAAAAGAACAATTTAATTTCTTTTTAGATATGGCCTCTGCAGTCTGCACACACATTAAAGATAGCAAAATTAGAAGCAACTACTAAGTTACCCGTATGCTGCACGGACAATGTTATACTGTTTTATGTAAGATAGTTTTGGAGAATTTTGTATATGTATTTGTTGGGACACGTTTTGCAGCCCAAGCCCAAGATGTATGAGATCTTGGACCAGTGATCCCGGTACAATAAATTTGTAGAGAGTGGGTCAAAGAGTTAGGTTTTAGTGCATGGATAACAGTTAATATGGTGTTCATGACAATCAAGTAGAGATGAACTGAATTTATCAAAGAAGGTTGGTTCTCGGCACAAACCGAGGAGTTTTTTTTTAGTACATCTTGAGTGGTAGCGGTTACCCACCCCTCAGATTGCCTCCTGCCCCCCATTTTATACTAGCTTCCCTCCTTCCCCCAACGTCCACGTGTAGATTTAGATTCGTAGTGCTGATACTTGTCCCATCAGCCCTTTCCCAAAGTCGTTGGGAGTGGTTGTAAAGGCTGAAAAACATGGCTCTGTTAGGTGCAGAGCACTTAATGCAATAATGGCAGCTTTTTCGTAGATATTTTCATTCCTTCCGTTATCCTTTTAATTGTAGGGACACGTTTTGCAGCCCAAGCCCAAGATGTATGGGATCTTGGACCAGTGAGACCGGTACAATAAATTTGTAAAGAGTGGGTCAAAGAGTTAGGCTTTAGTGCATGGATAACAGTTAATATGGTGTTCATGACAATCAAGCAGAGATGAATTAAATTTATCAAAGAAGGTTGGTCCTCGGCACAATCCGAGGAAATGTCTTTGGCCTCTGCTTTCCTTGTCTTAACTGTGCCATCCTGAATCTATTGCCATCGGGTTTGCCTCTTATATAAGACACATTGGGGGGGGGGGGTGTTGTTCTTCCTCATTTACAGATCCTTGAGTTCTGCGGGAGTTTTAAGCTCTTAACTCTTCAGACGTTCCCAAGGGCCCCACCAAAGTGGTGATTGAGGTTTAGGGAATGAAGTGGCCAAGGATAAAGGTGAGGGTGAGGGAACCAAGCCTTCTTCAGAAGCCAAGGACGTCGCCAAGATTCAGGATGACACAGTTAAGACAAGGGAAGCAAAGGCCAAAGACATTTCTTCCTTTCAACTGAGCAAGAAAGAAGTCTCTCTTTCTTCAAGACGTACTAGAAAAAAGCTCCTCGGATTGTGCCGAGGACCAACCTTCTTTGATAAATTCAGTTCATCTCTGCTTGATTGTCATGAACACCATATTAACTGTTATCCATGCACTAAAGCATAGCTCTTTGACCCACTCTCTGCAAATTTATTGTACCGAGCTCATTGGTCCAAGATCCCATACATCTTGGGCTTGGGCTGCAAAACGTGTCCCTACATTATTATAGCATAATTGTTATAGAGCTTTATTAGTAATAAGTTTATCATAGAAAGTAACAATTATAATTTGTACACACATATCTATTATAATTATTTAATTGAATTAATGAGAAAAAACAACTTTGGACGATTATTATAGAATAAAAGTTGATATAAAATGTGTCTTTCTCTTTTGCTTTAATTCTAAAACAAAATATATATCCCAAACACCCACAATCAATCACATCATTTACAAAACTCACAAATCCACAACGTTTGTCCTTAACATCAAAATTGTAATTGTCGTTGTAACTCAATATAAAATGCAAGTTGGCTTCATTAGTTGTTGCTAACTCATATGAGTTAGGATTACATGAAACAATAATATTAGAACTAAGTAGGTGTTGTCGAAAGATTGAAAGTAAATAACATCATTTTTTGTCCGTGTATTTGACATGAGAAGGCATGAAGGGCTATGAGTAGAGGGTAGGTATATATAAAGGGGTAGAAGTGCAAGAGGTGGAAATGATGAATTAAAATAAAAAGATTTTTGTGTGTTTATGTGAAGGATGAAAAGTTTAGAAACATTGAACCAAATGAAATAAAAAATATTTATTTTTTAATTAGAAATGTCTTGAAACATTAAACCAAATAAAACAAAAAGTTAATATTTAATTTGTTCATATCTCTGATGTGGCACATAAGAATATTTTAATTTTCTTTATATAAAATGCCTCACTTGTCATTAGCTCATGCTTTCCTAGATGAGATCTCTACTTTTATAATGTCTTGAAGCATTTAACTAAATGAAAATAAAAGTCAATATTCAATTTGTTCATATATATATATTTTGAGAAACAATTTATTTATATCTCTGATGTGGCACATGAGAATATTTTAATTCTCTTTATATAAAATGCGCCACTTGACAGAACCTCATACTTTCCCAGATGAGATCTCTACTTATATATATATATATATATATAGATGTTTTTTCCTACATGGTAGCACCACCTTAATTGCAAGAAAAATGCTTCTACTTATATATATATATATATATATATATATAAAATTTGATAGGTTGATGATTACCTGAGTAATATACTACTAAATTTTAAAACAAGTAATTTTTGTTTTCTCTTATTCTTTTTCATCCTCTGTATCCGCGTCTTTCTCTTCGTCTAGTCTAGGAAATGGGTTGGTCTGAGTTTGGTTGTGTCGAAGGTGCGGAGGAAGGACCACATCAGATCTTGGAAACACTTTATTTGTTTTGTGGAATTGGGTCGGGCTTTAGGCTTAGGATAAGGAGGTGATTTTGACTTGAGTCGGTTGATTATCTGGGATGAGCATGATGACAATGCTACAAATCATTCCTACTAGCTATCGGAAACTGATACTCCTGTTTGCTATTTCTCCTCCTCTTCGTATTAATAATAATATAGCTTGTCGTTAGTATAAAATAAAACCAGGCACCAACACCACTCCTCATACTTTCCTTTGCTCAATTCATTGCTTTGCTTGTCTCTTCGTTGCTGTGCCTTCTCCTCTATGCTACAGACATGGGTATGTTTTCTGTTTTCTTCTTGTTTTTAGTTTCTCTGCTTCTAATCATTCAGGTAATGCGGAGTTGTTTTTGTTTATATAACCTATAAAAGTCTTGGTTTTTATGATTCTTAATAATTTCATGTTTTTCTACTCATGTTCTTCTTCCACAAAAATATGGTTTTTAATCTAGACCAACTACTTAAGTCGTGTAAAGCAGTTTGATTGTTGTAATAGTCCAGATTATAACTCGGACAGTTGGCAAACACACACACTCAGAAGAGAAAGAAAGATTATAACATTGTTTTATTTTCACTTTTCAGCTGGTTGGAGAAAAGGTGGAGCAGGCCCTTCTGGAGTTAAGAATTTTGAATACAACAATGACCATTGGATGGGCTTCACAGAGTACTATAATGCTCATCACTATAATCCTCAGGTCAGTGTTTTTTTCTATCTAATTTTTATTTTCAGAATCTAATCTTTTGGCATCCTATTATTAATAAATTAAAAAAAAAAAACCAGTTATGAAGAAGGAGATTTTTAAGTAGACAATGTTTATTTGTTTATGACTCTGTAATTTTATGGAGTAAAAGAGCTATCTACGTAATTCATTAGTTGAATGTTTTGTGTGCGGCTTTGTTATTTATTCTCTGAGGGAAACTTGGGAAGAAGTAAAGTCCTACCCTACATGCTGCCAAATTAGGATGAATTTTGAAGTTCTGAAACCTGTTTGTAATTGCTTTATGTTAGTATACTTTAATTCATTGAACTGTTTAGTTCACCATTAAGGAATGTCCTTGAACAAACTAAATTCTCCACTATCTTGTTTCTAGTCTTTTCCCCCTCTCTGTTTGCTCTCTGTTTTGCTTTTCCAATATTCAAGCCTAATATTGCTTCCGTTTAAATTGAAAATATTGAATATATCCCAATTCTTTGATGACATTGGGAATTTTTTATTTTATTTTAATCAGTGACATTGAAAATCCTTTAAATAAGGATACTCATAACTAATATTCCTTCTTTTAAGTTAAAATTAAATATGTCTGATTTTTGTGGGATTAAAATTGTAGTCTTGAGACAACAGTTCTCACTTTCAACTCATTTATATTTCATGTCCTGCACCATTCGACATATTTTGTGCCTCTGTTATTGTCAAAACTATATTTCTATAAAATACATTAAAACATGATGAATATATCTAAGTGCAATACAATAATAGTGTCACGGAAAATATTACGTAATGTGTCACATATAGAATCATAGCTATCAAATTTCTTATTGTGACACGTGGTTAACATCTAGTGATTATCATGTTTAGACTAATCTAAGAACATCTTTAGAGAGTTAGTGCCTCTCCATAACTATGCTAAAAGGTTGAATTAGTGACACATCTGACAACGAATGCTTCATAGGCTTCTTCAATACAATTTTGGTGTGCATACACATAGAGAGAGAGAGAGACACAGAGGACACTTGAGGAATCTAATTGTAGTTATACATGTAAAAAGATTCACGTTTATGGTTACAGATATCTTCTTTCTTTACTAAATTTGGTGTGTGCATACACACACACTTGGACACACAGAAAATCCCAAGTCACAGTGAAGCAATTAAAACATGAATGCCCATAAGGGTCAAACATGCACAAAATGTTTATTAGGATTTAAGCTCATTTTACATTTTACTTGCAGGTTTTTGTGACTCCCATACCAACACCCCGTAAATTTACACCTTGTGAATTTATACAGTCTAAAATGCGGCATCCATTGCCAGGAAGCATGGTGCATAATGAGAATTACTTCGGTGGAAGATTAATTTCTGTTGAAATCACATGGTATGGTGGTGGCAATGTAGTATCTGTGGTGGGATCGTGGAACAACTGGCAGACTAAGTAACATAACTTTTCATTTTCCAAGTTTCAACTTAGTTTATTTTTCTCCTTTAACTTCATAATTTGATATTGATGAACTCCCCCCTTTCTTTCTTTCTTTCTTCAACAGGGAGGACTTGCAGAATATAGGAAAAATTGCTTCTGTTACTATGATGCTTCCATTAGGAATACACTACTTTTGCTTCATTGTTGATGGAGAGTTGAAATGTGCTCTCAACTTGCAACGGGTCAATAATAGCGTAGGAGATCACTATAATATGTTATACTTGCAGGTAACTTTGTGGTTTTCGTTTGGTTTAATGCTACTCATTTATATATTATTATTACAATGTCATTAATAATAGATTACTTTGTGGTAGAACACAAACTCTCTCTCGTATTCAATTATTAACATTTTGCATTTGTTTATATATGTGCACATGACAGGAGGATGCCCTACAATTAGCAGCACCTGCAATTGCAAATGGTGGTCCAGATTTGTCCGAGTTTGAATGTCCTCCTTCTCCACCATCAAGTTATAACAATCAACTATTTTCTTTTGATGAACTTGAGATTGAACCACCAAACCTACCCCAACAATTAGAAGAAGCACTTGTGGATATGCCGCCAGTGCCTAATCATACACAACTAAATCATCTATACTGTAGCAAAACAAATGATGCTGATCAGTCTGTGATGGTCAACTCAACTGAAAGATTTGGTGCTAGATATGTTACACGAGCAGTATACAAGGCAGCTTCTAAAACTAAATCATGGTCAAAGAGATTTTTTTTTTATTGAGTAGATTTTTGGGTTAAAAGAACATTAATAATGACTTTGATTACTGTTCATTGATTTGTGGGATCGATGTTTATTTTTGGGCTTAATCATGGGATTTTTATAGTTTCTACTTTCATTTCTGAATCTATCTTTATTTTCCAAAATTCAAATTACATTTTTTGGTTCTAAATAGCAAAGCAAAATTCGTTTTAAAAAGAGGCTGCAGTTGCCTACATTAAGAGTCACAAAATTAGTTTTCTCTAAATTCCTCTCCCTTGTGTAATGACTGGTTTCCTATGCAAAATATGAGGTTAGATTCAATATTTTTTTTTTTTTTTTTTTTTTTTTTTTTTTTTTTTTTTTTATTATTATTATTATTTTTTCTAATTCAGACATGTTAAATGGTATTATTGAGAACTCAAATAAAATAAAATAAAATGGTATGGTGTGACCGGACGAGGAGGGCCAGAAAGTTGAATTGGGCCTACAGAGTTATGGGCTAGGCCCATAGAGAGAGAGAGAGAGAGAGAGCACGAAAGGAAGAGATATTTGGGGGAAGCTTTCAATAGCGGGCGATTGGTTTGGTCGCAGAAAGAGAGAAAGAGAGAGAGAGAGAGGATGGGAAGTGAATTGGTATGGAGATGGTGTGTTGCTGGTAATGGTTTGATGAGATGCTTTTATAATAATAATACTACTGCCATTGCCAAGGCCTCCTCTTTGTATTTATCATCACCCAAACCCAAACCCAAAATTTTAATTCTAACTCCAGTGCCACCACTGGCACTAGTAAGAATAACAAGAAGCAGCAGCAGCAGCTTCAGCTTGAATTTGGGTCAAGGATATAGCAGCAGCAGTAGTAATGAGAATAATGAGAAGAGGAAGAAGAAGGGTGGTAGAGAATACCTGGAAATGACAGAGCAAGAACTGATGAGAGAGTGCGAGATGGACACATTCAAGGCATCGGGTCCAGGTGGTCAACACCGCAACAAGCGGGAGTCAGCGGTGAGGGTGAAGCACATACCTACTGGTCTTATAGCCCAGGCTGTTGAGGATCGATCTCAGCATATGAACCGCGCTTCTGCTTTAGCTCGCCTCCGCACTCTCTTAGCTCTTCATGTCAGAAACACTGTCGATATTCACACCTATTCACCTCCTCCTGACCTCCTTGCCATTCTTCCTCTCAAGTCCACTCTCAGATCTTCTGGCCCCCAGATTGGGCCCAATAACCCCAAGTTCCTTTTGGTTCGTTCTATTATTTATTTTTGTTTGTTACCCATTTTGAAACAAATTACAAAACAATCATCTTTATCTTTGTTACAAACAGGGAATGCAAGCTCTCCTGGATTTAATTTTGGCAGTGGATGGTTCTGTTTCGGAAGCAGCCAAATATGTTGGTTTAAGCACCGGTGCCCTCTCTCGCTTAATACTATCTCATGATTCTCTTCGAATGGCTGTCAACCAACTCAGGGCTTCCAAGGTAACCAACCACCTTCTTCTACTTCTAAACAAAACAAATAGGATTTCTTCAATTTCACCCTCATGATATTCTTCCTTTCACACAACTGCAAAATTTAATATATTTTTGTCTTGTCTTAGTTAGTACTGTAGTAGTAGTTACGAGTTACATATTGGCAAAGACTGCTCACTAATATTTTTCATTTATCTTTGGCATTGACAAAATGATATCAGAAAATGAGTTGGAAGCCCGTTAATCCTAATGCTCTAAACCATATGCATGCTTTAGATGTCTGTTGTAATGCACGCTGTTTTGGCCCTCATCATCTAATTGCCTGAAGCCCGTAAAGTTGAAATCACCTACTTGTACAAATGCATTTTTCACATCAACTTTCTGTAATAGCCTATGTCATTTATGTTTACAATTTTGATCAGGAAACAAAGATATGTAATTAGTTTCTTAAGGAAACTTAAAATATAAGATTCTGTCAATGCAACCAAGTCCTTTTCCAGGAACTATGCTTTTGATAATTGTTATCAACTGTAAATAAATGATGTGAGGATTCTCTGTGAAAGACATGGTATAAATAGATGAGTCCCTTGGAATTGGAGGGCCATGTCCATAATTTATTACCTCCTTTTCTTTTTGTCTTACAATAACTGGGGAAGGGGTATTTGAAGGTAGGTTCTCCTAATTTGGGAGACTCGGGCAATGCCATTGAACTACAAGATGCTTGGCTTATTACCTCCTTTTTTCATAATATTTAAGCCACTACTTTCTCCATGAATGTCTCACTGGTTTTCCTAGAAGCATAAGAAGGGGTATACATGATAAACTAAACAAGTACTGGAACTTAAAAATGGGTCATGCCTTTACTGATACTCTCCAAAGATAACTTTATTTTTCCAAAGAAAGAAGAATTAAGGTACAAACAAGTGCTCAGGACTAAAAAAGACAAGCCGCAAACCAAGATGACCAAAGCACACTACTCACAATACTTTTTTTTTTTGTTTGGTAACACCCACAATACTAACCTCAGAAACAGAAGGATAAAACCCTGGACTCCTCTCTGGAAGGATGAAGGTGATCCTTTAGTAAAAAACTTCTGCCCATGGTTGATAGTCAACTTCAGGCCAGACTTGTTGTGGAGCCTTCTGAGAAAATATGACTGGATAAAATTTCTGTTCAGACACACACACTTCTTTGGACATCTGATGTTGGTCTATATATATATTTGCATTGCAGATGTTGATTTTGTATTGTTTTGTTTTCTCTTCTCCTCTTGTATTCCAGTGTATACTCCTTGTGTACTAGGGTGGCGCCTTTTTTTGTGCTTTTAATTGAATTATAATTATCTATCAAAAAAATAAAATGTTCTGAAGTTTGTGCCAAACATTTTCTGATTACTAGTATACATCTGGAATCTTCAGGTTTAGCTGATTATTTTTTTCTTCCCATGTTGCACCAAATATACTGCTGTGTTAGTTCTCTTCTAGTTTCCTGATCAAATGTGGTGTGTAGGGTTTGAAGCCTCTCAAGTAGGAGTTTGTGGATGCTAATTGCATTGTTAGGTATAATTCTTCAATTCTAATCCTCTTCAGGCCAATACAATCACTCTGCAAAACTGGTCTTGTTGCTAAAATTCCAGAGCACCATTTACTGTTTCCATATAATGAGGCTGGAGTCTATTATATTGAAGACAAGAAAGGATGCCTTTTGATTTCAAAAGAAAAAAAGAAGAAAAAATTTTGAAACTTGGCAGTTTTAAGTATTGCGTCTGATTACCATTGCATTATGTGCGTGTGCATGTGTGTGCGTGTGTCTTCTCTCTTCTTGTTTGCAGCTTCCTTCTAATGCAGTATGATTTTAGAGATGCTGCAGGACTCAGAAAAGGGGTTGCCATGGTATCATTTTATCATTTATGGTGTGGTTCCAAATTTATAAAACTCATAGACAGCAGCCAGAACTACCCAAAAGAGGGGGGGGGGGGGGGGGGTAAACCTATGTGACCAAATCCTTTCCAGTCTGACAATCTACATGGCACATTGAGACTGAAAGGTTGGACGTAGCTAGGCATCATTCAGATTTAGTTAACTGTATCAAGTTCTGAGGAAGGTTATTTTCACTCTTGTGTTGGTTTTTGGATGGTGCTATTTGCACACCTCCAATCTTCTTTGCTAGTGTTACATCCAGTAATCATCAGTTCTATTAACTTTAATTTAAAAATTAATGGTACAGAGAGGTGAATGTAATATTTTTCCTGATGTTAGTGGATTTTACTTGTAGCAATATAAAGAGTTAAAAGACGAGTAACTTATCATGCACTTGGAGAACCGAAAACGTTTACTTGTAAATGTGGTATGTTATGCAATCGTAACCAATCAGTTCTATTCTCACCATGGATTTTTTTCATTTTCATCTAAATGTGGCTTATATTAGATCTGTGATTCAGTTAGAATTTTTTCCCCCGAACTGAGCTTTAGCTTTAGCTGCATCCTCCCTCCCCTTCTCTTTCTGGTTCTTAGTCTGTTAGTCATTTGGTGAAACAAATTCATTTTCACGTTTTAAAATTTTTGAGGATAAAAAAAGAACCTCATAAATTTCATGGACTAAATTAAAATTTGTATCCAAATTTTAGAGATTAAACCTTTTTTTTTTTTAAAAAAAAAAAGGGTCACATGCGTCTATTACATGGTTCATGAGCATCCTTAATCCATGCACAAGATATTTAATTTTTTTTTTCTTTTTATTTGATAGATACTAACAATCATGTTTCTAATTAAGAATGTCCATGATAAAGAATCTTTAATTGGCCTGCTGTCCGAATTTGGTCCATCTAGCATTTTATTGGTATTTTCATTTATTAATTATTATCTGAAACAAGGAAAAGGCTATCACAAGTTGGCAAACCTTCCCCCCAACAACCACCCCCCCCCCCCCCCCCCCCCCCCCCCCCCCCCCCCCCCCCCCCAAAAAAAAAAAAAGGCTATGGAATCTATAGCAAGGAAAGTTTATTTTAATAATTTTGTTTTCTCTTGCACATTTGTTCTCATACCTGCTCGTCTACAATCTATACCACATTTTAAAAATAAAAATCAAACTTAAAAAATGCTTAATAAAATCATTTGACTCTAATATAGGGTTCTAGAGAGGATTAGAGTTGTTTTTTTTTTGTTTTTTCTTAATAGAGGATTAGATTAGTTAGTATTCCATCTCTTGTACTTAGCTGCTTTAAAATTAATACTCACGTATGCTTTAATGGGTTGCACAGCAACTTGGCATTTGAAGGAATTGTCCAACTAGAGCAAGAGAATATCAACTACAATGTATAATCATCTCCCCAAAACAGAAGCTGACAGGTCTCAGGAAGCATCGAGATTACTTTTTGATACATACATCGTAGTTGGCCCAATGGTATGATTATTTATTCTTGCCAAGCAAAACCGTGTGTGTGTGTATATATATATATATATATATATATGATATACTGCTGCTAGCAAATATATTCTTTCTTGAATGATTTTTTTTTTCCCTGGTTTTGTTTTATGCTACACGAGTCAGCTTCTCTACATCAGTCAGTGAAGTAATAAATTCCCATGATCAAATATGACATCTTTTCCTAATCTGTTTGTACTTTTGTATGGGACATAATAGTGGTTTTTTGTTGTTGTTAATGACGACTCTAAGTATTAGTCATAGCACAAACATTTTGGATAACTGCTAGTATAGAATATGACAAATTAAAGGCCCTTTTTACTTCTATTTACCACTTTCTTCCCTAGTTGAGTAGGGGTTTCAACCTCCCCTACAGGAGGAAAGAAAAAGTTGCATGATTATGAAAGAACCTGTGGATGAGAAGAAAGAAAAACTTTCCAAGGTCAAAAACGTTGTTTATGTTGTGATGTTGCGAATGGGCAGAGAGTTTGATGCAGAAGAATCCTATTCCTAAAGAATGAGGTTCTTTTTACCCCCACCACAATTAGCTTTTCCCTCGTTGACTCTTTAATTTGTTTGTTTATTCATATCCAAGAAAGTTTAGAAATAAAGCCTTCTAAGGCACTCTTTGTTATTCCCTCTCTCTTTTAGTCCCCCCACACCCACCCTAACTTTTTGTGTTTAATTTTTCATATGCATTACCATCAAGTCAAGTCACCCTTTAAGAAGTGGAAATGTTGGATGAACACAATTAGATGAGTATAAAGAGAATCCAAGGCTTTTAGTGGTGTGGCCAGTGACCGAATTAAAGTTCCTTTTCTTCATTCTTTTGTATATTTGAAAAAAAATAACAATAACAAAGAGTCTCATTTCTCAATCAATTCTTATTTAGCTTAATGTTGGGGCCGCCATTTTCCCTCATTTAAGTATGGAAGGACTTATTGGCTTTATATGTTTATTTGCTTCATCGTACAAAATGCTGCAGTCCATGTTATCGAACTTCTGTACAATTAACTTTTTTTTTTTTTTGGGGAGGGGGTGCGCAAAAATGAATTGTGCAATGAGTGGGCCCTTTTAAGAGATCCGTTAGATCCAAAGCCAATCTTAATAATATCAATGACTCTGCTAGAGTTTGCACAAATTAATACTCCATGAAATTGATATTTTAATCCAACCTTTGTGTAAGTACATTTTACCTTGGTTCGAAATTGAAGTAATGCTTGCCAAAGATCATAAAAGGACAATATATTTGATATTGCGGAAGTTCGAAGAAAGCACATATAATGCTTGGTAGAACTTGACATAAAAAAATCCTAATTAATAGCTAACTATATTCCGTCTCTCCCTTCCTGTGAGATCAAAATGAATCTCCTATCTGCACCTGATTGAAATGTTTGCGTGTTGGTTCGTTTGTTACCCAAATCAACGCAGTTGGGTGATCAATTTAATCCAAAGTGTTTCTTTTAAATCACTCAACGGTAATAATAACTTAATAAGTTCATTTCTACAGTCCCCGTTGACTTGAATGTGAATTACTCCTGTGTAACATAGAATAATGATAGTTGTTGGGCCACGGAGTATGGGAAAAAATATATTTATTTAATAGGAACATTCTTTGAGCATAATGTCTCTTTTGTTTTATGGAGTAGAGTCTGACTCGAGAGCACTCAGGTCATGTTTTAATTTAAAATACAAGATTTGATTCCTCATTCCTCTTCAGTCTTCAATTTTCAATATCTCTCTCTCTCTCTCTCTCTCCACCTCCCCGTTTTATATATGTGTTCTCTTGTTAGGCCAGCTTTGTTTCTACACACAAAAATTGCTCCCATTTCGAAACTAAAAAAAACTCATCTTAACATAGAGAAATGCGGGTAGACATGCAAGAAAAGCTGAGGACAGCCCTTGGCTCAGTAAAGGATCATGCATCAATAGGCAAGGCCATGATATACAATTACAATTATCACGAGAATGGCTTCTCCAACATAGAGATTGCAGTCCTGCGTGCCACTGGGCATGATAATGGCCCCATCGATGACAAGCACATGCATGAGATCCTCTTCCTTGTGTCAAACTCTCCTGGATCCATTCCTTTTTTGGCTGAACGAATTTCTCGTCGTCTTTGCAAAACCAAGGACCGTCTGGTGGCCCTCAAGACACTTGTGCTCATTCATCGCCTCCTACGTGGAGGCAACCGCTGCTTTGAGCAACAGCTACGCGCTGCTCATGTATCTGGCCATCTCCAAATCATGACTACCCGTTGGTTTTCCAAAAGTAGTAATAATTCTGACCCTTCACTTTGTTTTCTACATAAATATTCAGCCTATCTGGGAGAGAGGATGGGGTGGCTCATTAACCAAGCTGGCAGACTTGAACCAGCTGTTACGTCCACTTATCAAGGCTTGGAGTTTCGATGCTACGAAGATAAGTCCATTGACATGGTATTTCGTAAATTGCCTAAATGTCAACTACTGATAGATAGAGTCTTAGATTGTTCTCCATTTGATATTTTGCCTTCAGATAACTTGGCTCAAGCAGCTATGAGTAACACCTTGAAAGAGAGCTTTCAAGTTTACCTCACATTTTGTGAAGGCATCGCAGCTCTTGTTAATATGTTCTTTGATTTAACAAGGCCTGCCAGGGCTTTAGCCTGTGACATACTCAGGAGAGCTTCTCATCAAAGTCAAGAGCTTTATCATTTGTATGAGAATTGCAAAAGGATTATTGAAAATAAGAACTTGGAATACCCTTCGGTTCAAATCATCACCATGGACCATGTTATGGCATTGGAACAATGCTTGGACTGTCCACAAATTAATCAACCACCAGCACCAGCTTCGTGTGGCTCTGTATTGAGCAAGACTTGTTCAAGTACACCTCCTCCTATCTTGGACTGTCTATCAAAATCAATCAAGCCCAGGGTACTGCCAACTACAGCAAAAGAAGGCAAAAAGAATATTGAGAACAAAAGTGATATTAGTTTGTCATCAACTCTTTTCTCATGCGCACTGGAGACCAAAATAAGCAAAGTTTGGGTTGTGTTTGAAGAAGATGATCTCCACCAACCACAAGTCCCGGTACCAGTACCAGTAGACAGCTGGCTCTTCAATGGTAAGCTCTGTGATTTTGCTAAGCAGCATAAACTGGGGGATCTTGTGACTAATAAAGATAATGAACAAAGTAGGCCTTGTGGTTTTCAAAACCCATTTACAACATGTATAGATACAAGCATGGTGCCCAAGGAATGAGCTCCGATCAAGAAGTTATATTGTTTATAATAGGAGTGAGTGACCGTTACTGGTTTTGTACTTTCAACTCAATTTTTCATTTTTATTACATCTTAATGTGAGTGAGTTCATGTTGCTTGCTTCTTGTTTCAAGGAAGGAATTTAATTTGAAGGTGCATGCTTTAATTTAGCAAAGCAATAGTGTGATCTCAAGTTGAATTGGCCCCAAAGGAAGCATAAAGAAGAAGACAAAATTAGAACAACATATATAATAATAAAAGCCAAAGAAATAAAATTATAAAGAATCTTATTTAGAACTAGTAATATGGTAATACAAAGTTTTAGGGAAAATTGAAATTAGTCAGCCATCGGAGATTATTACTAAATTCACAGTAATGCCAAACAAGAAGATTACATTAAAGTATTATAAAACGTGTGAACACCAGTCTTTATGGCCCAATGGTACTTCTTTATAAAAGGAAAATTTTCTGATTCAACACATGGGAAGGGCGGGAATTGAGGATGGGAAGTTTCCACTCGTTTTGAGAAAAATTGAAAAGAGAAAATAAAAAAAGGAAATATATATAGAAACTCAAATATTTTAGAGAACAGCTATGATAAAGTCATCTCATTTGAATCAAATATTGGAATAATGCTTTTAAGATCTGATGCTCGGTTCATTGGACTATTCATTCCTTTTCAATGACTTGGAAGATTGATGTAACTTGTTCAAAAGGAATCACCTCTTTAATTAATGTTGAGTAAGAACTAAGAATAGATGTCACCTTCAAAACTCAATTTGTGTGGTGGGCATGGGTTATAAATCAGGTATGATGCAGTTCTAGTTTTCTCCATCAGCAGAGGCAAATCCACGGTATATTTATTTTCTTGATCCAATTGGTCATTGAATTTGTCTATGTGTTTGTTCACTTGTGTACAAATTAATGGTATCTAGTTAGACCTTAAAGATGGGTGTGGATCAATTACATATGCATGCTATATGTCATAAAGCAAACGTGACTGTTTTCACTGTATATGCATGTGACGCAATGCATGTGGATGTGGTGTATGCTGTATAGCACCACTGCATTACTAATTATTAACCTCCTGTCCTGTAGTTAATATGGCACAGACAATATATTTGTGCTCATGAAGAGAAGAGATCCAACACCTACAGAGTCTAGTAGAATAGTTAAGTTCCATCATTTTCATTTTCCTTTTTCTTGTTTTATCTTTGTTATGTACGAAAAGAAGCTAAAACCTACTCTTGACTTTCCTCCCATTCCCCAAAGTCCAGACAACTTAACAAAGAAGTCATAAAATGCAATCTCAGACAGTGATCGAATACTTTAAGGATTGTCAATGGTAATGTCTTAGTGATTCCAGTGAAGCAAACAACATATATCATCAATATCATAGGCATCATTGATATAGAAAAAATCACCAAGAAATTATTGGATTTTCGAACTAGAGGTCACCATAATCATAGCGGGTATGACCAAATCAGTCACTAAAATGGAAAAGGAGGGTCCTAAGGCCCAAAAGCTTGACAGTATGGTAAGCGTGACAGTTGCATTTTCTGTTGCCCAAGGGATGCGGCCACAACGTCAACGTGCAATGCATCGCCTGTGTCACTCATTATATACCTCTTTTAAAACTCCTAGACTGACATTTGACATAGATTGGTTAAGGACGTATTGGTGGTCAAACTCAAATAATGCTCCAAATAAAAAGAGAAGGCAGAAATTAGGATTGGTAAGCGTGGACAGACACGGCCAATGTAACAAAACTTAAACCAATCTATTTCTTTCGGGGTAAAAAATTAACTCAAACCATATTACATATATAACAAATGATAGATTGATCTAGATTGTGTATATGATTCCCTTTATGAGATGTCATGTTCATGGTTATGCGGCCTTCATCTCATTATTGTAACTATGCTAAATATTAAAATATACCTTTGAAAAAGAAAAATATTTTTATGAATCAAGACTTTCTTTTCAAACACATGTCTAGGAAATGTATTTCGAGGAATTTTTTTATTATTATTTTCAATTCACTCAAGAGGACAAATGAGCTTCAGTACTCCAAAAATATATTAAAAGCTATGAGCGCTATATATATTTCTCATGCAAAATACTAAAAAAATGAAACGGAAAATAAAGAGCTCTCTTTTGTGAGTGATTGTGTATATAATGAATTTTAACTCCTCTCCTACGAAGACAAGGACATAAAGATCTTACCGTACTAGATATATTCTTGTGTGTTTTGAGAGCACATTTGTTGTTTTATTTGTCTTTAATGTTATGTGGATATGAATCTTTAGTTACTTACTGCACAACAAATTGGAATTTTATTGACTGCTTATCCTAGATGATCCAACTTCTGAAAAATCATTGTAATTAAAATTATTTGGGTCAAATATCTCATCCAATGACCAACTAGGTTCGGTTGCCAAGTGAGTTTCACCCGAGAAGGTAGCTCTAGTTTCTGTGGACTGTGGATCCAGCTTCAACTTCCATTGTCATTGCTGTCCTGCTCTCATTGTCGGCAAGGAAATTGAAAGAAGTTTCTGGCATTGGCAAGCTTGAATTTCTGCTATTGAAGCCTGTGTTGTTGTTGTTGTTGTCAATTGAAGAGTGAAGAGTGACTTGGATGCCAGAATTCAGAAACCGTTGGTGTGATGATGCATGGAGGCTTCCCATGTGGGTTGAAACATCACAGTTTGTGCACAGTAATGCTCTATCCTCCAAGCAGAACAAATAACCATTTCTCTCCTGCATGAATAATTCAAAATTCTATGCATGAGTCTGTTGAGCTACTCTGTATCTGGACAGGGCACTACAAGATGCCAGACAGAGAACTAAAGGAATATAAGCAATAATTGTAGTTTAACAGAATAGTCAAGAGTAAGACCATCCCATAAGAGAAATTCTTCCATGCTCTAGGAGTGATGCTACTTACACCCTCATAAAGTAGGTCCATAGTTTGCCCATTAATAATATGAAGGACTCCTAGATACTATTTAATGTCATGTGCTAGTCGTGTTAAACTTGGCCTGATGATGATCAGAAATTTAGAATACAATCTCAAATATGTTAAATATGGGTGACACTACACAAATTAACCAAGTAGCAGCAGATCAACAGTTATTAAATGTTAAAGTAGCCAGACCGCTGCAGCATCAGTTTTATGAGCTATCCATATCCATTAAAGATGTGATCTAACCTTAGTTTTCAAGTTGTGGACTAAACAAAAGTTAACTGGCAGTAGATCCTTGGGGCATCAAAACTGTAGGCATTCTTTAGCCTTAGATTTTCTGTGTATTGTGTGTATAGCTTGGTAATAGTATGGATGCATGTACAAGTTAATATAATATCTTTGAAATTGAAATCTTCCTGAGGGCCGCAATATGCATACCTGGCACAAATCACATGGAGGGAGCTGCACATTTGAAGAGGAGAAAGATGAGGATGATGATGGTTGTTTGAGGAGGACACTCTCATGCTTTTGTGACAGCTTGTGAGCTGCATGCACCTTCCTGTCGCATTCCCTGCACAGTACCGCCTCATCTGCACAACATAGCACCTCTGCCTCTACTTTCTCACATACATCACATCGTATTTTCATCTTTTCTTCTTCTCCACCTTCTTGAGCTCTACAATGCAATTGATACTACAGAATATTTGAATGTTTTGTTATTATGATCAATTATATGGCTCTATTCTTCTTTAGCTTTTACCTGCAATAGATCTGAGGTATTTCTTGAATGCTTTTAAAGAACAAGCACATATCTCTCTCTAAATGATGTGAAAATATCCCAAATTTACTGGATGCAGGCAACAAAAAGAGGTCATATCATTCTCTTGCAAGAATAAAATGAAGGGCATTAAGACAATAAAATGTCAGTAATAACCAACATATATGGAAAGAAATAGGCTGTAAGATCAGATTATACAGATTCACAAGGATATTATCTTCTTTGAGAATTAATGAAGTGGACATGTTCCTATAAGCCAGCAGCCAGCATGCAACTTGAACAGAAATATTCTTTTCCTTTAGGCAATTTCTTTGCATTTAGTGTGGTGTGGGTATCATAAGGAGGGAGCCAGTATATATACTGATGCCAGTAAGGAAGCAAGGTCTCAATTATTGCACTTTCTGTCTCTAAGACTAGAAAACTCCAAAACTAATCCCTTCTTATCTCTTTTTTATGGTTGAATTCTTAATACCAGCCTATATATATTTCAAGCATGTCAACAACAACAATTTGGAAGAATGGATGGTCCCATTTTTGACAGAGAAAGAGACAGGTGCCCTAATTAATGTTGATAGATAAAAAATTTTCTTTTTCTGGATGGGTGAGTTTGGTCCAAGGGGGAAGGGCATGAAAAAAATAAAAAATAAAAACCAGAACCCTTTGTTCCATGAGGCATGATTCCGAACTGATTATTCGACTCTTGAGGCATCCTCTTCCTACATATACTTACATTTCACCTAAATCAATTGAATTACAACGTGAACACAGAGAAATCCAAATAAAAATCCTATGTTTCAACCTGAGTGTTTCACTTGATGCGTCACTAATTGCAGTATGCCCTGCGCTCAACTTCTTTTTTTCCAAATTAAAATTTAGTTATGTATACGAAAAAGAAAAAAACGTGTGACAAGTTGCAATTGGTAAAACACTCAAAGTGAGATTTTTATTCATGAAATCCCATATGACTTGCTATGCAAGCATGTTGACATCTACACTATGGTACAGTTCATGAAGGATGTTCTGTCAGTGAGAAGGTTTTCTACGCAACATGCCAAGAACACAAGAAAAAAGCATACGTTCCCAAGGGTTTAATGACAGCAGAAAGATCGAGGCTGACCAATTTCTATTGCAGAACTCCCAGTTATTTAATAGTTTCACTTTTCATTCCTAAAATCTTATAAAGTGGTCTTTTAGTTTGATCACATTCTGCTAGCTCGAGGTTATCTCACTTCTTTTCTCTTTCTGATCAGCAACTGGGATAATCTCACTGAACAAAGTTCATTGTATTTGTGTAGTCTCCTTCCCATGAGTCCTGCACTAATTATGGCAAGCTGCATGTATCACTAGCTAGGATAGACTGCCATTGCCCATATGGTGAATCAGCTAGAAGGGGGACCACACAAATAGGGTACAGTTGGCTCAGTTTTGGCTGTGGTGGTCAAAACCACATCAACCCATCTTCTCTTGCATTGTTTGCTTGCTTGTTGGTCCATTTTGTCAGTGAAATTGGCATGGAATGGTAGACTCAAGACTGCAACTTGATCACAATCAAATCTTCCTCATCCCCTTGCGGCCATGCCTTCTTTTTAGTGTTTATCTTCAATGCGACCACCAGCTACTGCGGTGACGTAGAGCAGATAGTGCAAACTTTTCTTGAACAGAGGAAGCGCTAGAGATGTAGATCGGATAGTGCAGACTTTTCTTGAACATAGGAACCATTAGAAATCAGACTATAAGAAGTTCGGAAAGTAGAATGACTTGACTAGTAAAGATCATCAAGACTAATAATAAAATCACGTAAAATTTGGTGAGCTAAAAGGGAATTAGATGAGAATCAACTCTACTTTTTGAGCATATTCTTTTATTTAGACATCTGTTAGTTAAATTATATAAATATATATATATATATATATATATTTATATAAAAATTTGTGTTATAATTTTCAATTTAAAAGTCAAAATAAGGTCTCATTAGTTTTAAGATGCATGTTTCCTAGAGTCAATAAGATTTAATTATGTAATTTAATCCGTTTTTTCTTTTTGGTGATTTTTTCTATTTTTTAACCTAATTTTGTGCTTAGCCCGAATAAGATTTTTAGTCGGGGATGACAAAAATTCTCCAATCTAGCTTGACTTCTCCTCCTCTGCTTTGTCTTGTACGGATTTTGCTCGTCCCAAAAAAGTGATAGGGAAGGGATGTGTTTAGTCACTTTGACTTGTTTCTCATAATTATCCATATTTCATATCTACCTCTTTAATGTTAAAGCCACCGCAATAGGAATAACAAAAAACCTCCAACCGGCCTTAATTGTAACTTGTTCTAATACTATTTCACGCAAGTTTTTCCTACCCCAACCCCAAATAGAGGACCATGCATGGATGGGCCACCTGATCCGCTCAGCCCTGCCCTATTGCCATTCATACTTCCAATGTAGGGAGGAGATTGGCACAATGGAGGACACTTGACTCAGTTGATCTATTTGAACTCAGAGATGAAGCAATGACAATATTTTTAAAATAAAAAAGAAATAAAAGACCAATTAGGAAGAAGTTTGACATGGCATTCCTTTATTTAATGGTTGACGTGTCTAATGTCACAAACTATCTTATCAATATGTAAGAAACTTATAGTAAAATAGGTAACATCCCAACAAAAGCTCTTGTTTAATTATACTTTCACATCTAGGTAGCATGCCAATTGTGGATTGTAGTTAATTCAACTAGTAAAATCTCGTATCGTTGAATAAGATATTTGCAGTTTGATCCTCGCCTACACAAAAAACCAATTGGTGTCTTTGGTTTGATGATAAAGAGCTACCATTAAAAACAATTGTCATAAGTTGAAACTCTCTCTAAAAAAAATAGCATGCCTATGTGAAAATAAATAATAAATATTGACTAAAAATATTTAGTGTTAGTTAGAAATTACACAAATTAACCATAAACTGTGAGAATATTTATACTTTATATCTCAAACTTGCCAAAATTTATAATTGCTACCCCAATCACAAGTTTTGTTATAATTAGGATGATGATTACAAGTTTTCATAGTTTTTCATACAAAGTATAAACATCCTATCATTTATGATGAATTTGCACAATTAATTAATTTTTTTATTTATAAAAAATTCGAATATTAATTACTCTCTTATTGTTGGACTAAAGATCTTATTTAATTTGTATACTTCTAATTACTTTGCATTGGTTAAAAGTTTTATAGTTCAATTGGTTGTTTACTCTAAACTTTCATTTTACAATTCTGAAAGGGTTGAAAGGGGGACCTCATATATTAACACTAAAAATTAACAATACTTTAGTTTCTAAAAAAAAAATAATAATAATAACAATACTTTTTCTTTGTTGGCCAAATAGTAATTAAACGTCAAATGAGGTTTATT
The DNA here is from genome assembly GCF_001633185.2 of Quercus lobata. Lineage (NCBI taxonomy): Eukaryota > Viridiplantae > Streptophyta > Magnoliopsida > Fagales > Fagaceae > Quercus > Quercus lobata. The sequence goes on along the minus strand of NC_044912.1, from coordinate 1,072,194 downwards.
TATTTATTTATTTTTTTTCACGCAATACAACATACGGGTATACAACAAACAAGAAGTGATCAACTTTGATACCTTTCGTCAAAGCCCATTTTTTTTGAAGCCCAAGATAAGGCAAGTCCAAGTATAATTGTGACCATTTTTTTTTCTTTCTTTTAACACTTATATGGCCTAAGCCTGTATAAAAATTGTGGTGAATCTTGTGATTTGGAGACCTAGAATAGCTCAATAGGCATAATTTTTTTAGCTTATCCATGGGCCAAAAGTAAGGTTCTGTAAAGCAAGTTTAGAGCACTTGCAAAACCCATACGCGAGAAAGCCATACTGTAAGGATCCAAATTCATCCCCACAACATGTTGCAGAGGAAAAAAAGACATTGATTAACTCACACTCACTAATATATTTTTTTGATAATTGCTCACACTCACTAATATATATTATATAGTACACAGTCAATTTTATTTCTAAAAAAAAGGGAGAGATAATATTCTTAGAAAATGTGAATATAATGTGTAAAATATAGACATTGTGATTAGAAAATGAGTATGAAACAATATTAATGTAAATGCATTTTTGGTTCTTATATATTTTGACCTTATTTCTATTTTAGTTCTTACTTTTTTATTTTACTTCTTTTAGACCCTAAATAAAAAAAAGGGTTCCATTTTAGTTTCTACCGTTACTTATTTAATGGAAATATCTTATGTGGCAGACGGTGTGTACTATTGGCACACTACATATTGACATGGTAAATAAAATAATATTAAAAATGCCACATTAGCATTTAATTTTAAAAAAAAATTAATTTATCAATTTTAACAAAAAAAAGAAAAAAAAAAGAATTAAAATTCAAAAAATACATAAATTTAGATCTGGGTTCATCTTCAACAAAAAGAACACAAATCCAGATTTAAATATAAGAACATGCACCCAAATTTTCTAGCATGTTCTTGCCATTTCTTGTCAACCAAACACAAACACAAATCTGGCAACTGACCTTTCTTGTCAACCAAACACAAAAAAAATAAAGGTGTAAATGCAAACATAAACCCAACAATCCAGCAATCCCAACATTCTAGCAATCCCAAACTCCAATAATAATACTGTAAGGGGGTGGGGTGGGCTATGCTAGTGGTGTTGGGCTGCCTCCTGCTGCACTAAACCCAAAATTTTCTGGATAAAAGAGTCAGGACCGGCCCAGCTTCAGCTTAAGTTGGTTCGGCTTGTGCGCAAATTAGGCCAAATTTGCCAGGGACGTGCTCACGGCAGGCGAAACTGTTTCAGAAAAATTGTGGCAGACAGACATAATAATAATAAAACAAACAGAAAATATCTAGCCACTTTAATGGAGAATTGACCAAATAGCCCTTAACATCAATTACAATAATAATACTATTTGTTTTCTTTTTACGGAAGAGAAAGAAAAAGAATAATAGAGAACATCAAATATTTATAATCATGGGTTAATCGGAATACTAGATGAATTCGACCGGAAATTCAATCCGTGGGAGCAGAACCACAAAGGGGAGAACGTCCCTCCTCAAAGTAGTCAATCTCTCAGGAAAGAGTCCTGCCGTAGAGGTTAACAGCTCTGAGGGAAACGGGTCTGAGTGGTTTTCTGCGTAGATGTTTTCGAGTTTTTTCATATAGAGGGCTGGATTTCATAAGGGAGAGAAAGGATTAATCTACCGGTGCATGCCCATCTTTCTAATTCTCACTATTTCTTTCTTTCTTTTCACTTTGTTTTCTTTGCTATTTCTTTTAAGTTTTCTATTTCTTTCTCTGAGTTCCGTTCTCCTCCCCTTTTTGTTCACGGCAAGACCCTCCTTTTATAGAGCCTGCCGTGACCCGATTTTACTATTTTGACCCTTAACTTCCTTTGTCTGGTTTGGGTGTACTGGCCGACCATCACTGTTCTGCCTGTGTGTCGTCCTCCCATCGCCAAACAAGAAAGTGTATTTTGTTTGCTAGTCTGCCGTGGCACCCTTCTGCCACGGTCTGAGTTATTTCTCTCTCCCTATCCCTCATGGTATGCACCTAATGATTCCAACTCAGCTTGCCTATTTTGGGTAGTAAGCTATCCCAGCAGGACACCTTCCCGAAAGGGCCTGAGCCGGAACAATAAAAATAGATTTTCCCCTCTCCCCACCATCAAACCATGCCCTCTAATCCTCTGACCCCCCCACCTCACCATGCTCTGTATTGACTGGGTACAGGCTGGTGGTGCCCGGGCCTTGCGCGTGCCTTCATTCCATATGTGTCTAAAACTTGCCTGCTGCCCATCTATTTGCCGTGGTCTAGAGGCTCGCCGACCATGTTTTTTGACCTCTTATGTGGGTTGTTCTTTGTTTTTCCCGCTCCATTCAAGAGCTGGGTTTTGTCTGATGATGGGTTTTACATTTCTTTGGTCCATTCCTTGGTTTCCTTCATTTCTTACAATGTCGTACTGTTATTTCTGCCGTAATAACTTAATCCTACTAGGCCTCTTTTAGGCCAGCCATTTATTCCTTCTCTCAGTGGCTTGGCATGGTTACTGGTTTACTTTTATTTATGGGCTTCTATGTCCCTTTTGACTTTCCTTTGGGCATCCTTGGCCCGTTTGCTTTCTTTGGGCTTCCTCGGCCCTTTTGCTAATTCCACACTCCGATGAGTTTTTTACTAACTTCATTGGGCTTCCCTGACCCAATAACATTATTCTCACCCTTGGGGTTTATGGGCCTTCCATAAACCCCTTACTTTCTTAATTTGCATTACCTTGGGCCTGCGGCGGCCCTTTCTCGCTTTTCTACCTCATACACTGCCCATGGGATGCTATTTCTTTCTTTTCGGGTTTCTTTGAGCCTACTTGCCTCTTTAAGACCCATTTGTTTATTTCTTGGGCCTGTGATCCATTATTCCTGCCGCTTGGGCCTAATGGTTTTTGTTAGGTTCTAAAGGCTTAGTATTTATGTATTTAGAACTCTAATTTGTATCGTTGGCAAACTATGATCAAAACAATGTGTTTAGAAGTGTTTTAGTCTTGCTCAAAGTTGTGTATTTAATGTAAAGTTGGAATCGAGCTAATGCAGAAAAGATTAATGCATTTTGGCCTGGCTCGATCGATCAAAGCTTAGGCTCGATCGATCGAAGCTCGGGCAAAATGTTTTTTCTGTAGAATTTCCAACTCAGTCTTAGTTGTTTTAAAACATTTTTAGGGTTTCCAAGTTGTCCTAAGTATAAAAGGTAAACCCTAGCCACGTTTTAGTGTTGCTCATATTGTGGTTTGTGTAAATCTCTTATGAAATCTAGAGGAACTTTCCTTTACACAAACTTAGAGTTTTCAAGGAGAAGATTTATCTACACCTTGATGATCAACTTAGTTGCTGCCATTGAAGTTTAAAGAAAACACAAGCGGGTGTGCTTGTATCTGGTGGTGAATTTAAGAAAGAAGGAGTCCGTGGATTCGGAGCTTGCACGTGGTCATGTCAGTAAGTTCTACTGGTTGGTAGCAATAAGAAGTCGAGCGTGGGGGCTTGTAAGTCTTATTGTATGAACTTCGATTCTTTCAATATAGTGGATTCAAGTTTATCTTGAAGATAGTTAGGTCAAATTCTCCCCAAGTTTTTACTGGTTTGGTTTCCTGGGTGATCATATCTTGTGTTATTTATTTTCCGCTACTTTGCATGATTTGATCTTTATTATTATGATAATCTAGATTTGTTAAACTGGACTAAGTAACAACTTAGCTAATTACCTAGGTTAAATCAATTGTTTTAAGGGGTCTAAAAACTATCAAGTGGTATCAGAACAGGTTGCTCTTTTGTTGTTGATCTTTTGATCACTGAGTTGATTCTTGACCCCTACTGTCATGGAACACGAACACTCTCTAGTTATTCCTCTTCACTTTGATGGGAATAATTATGCATATTGGAAAGTAAAGATGAAAGCATTCCTGAAATCTATTGATGAGAGAGTATGGAACTCCGTTGAATACGGATGGGAGAAGCCCACTACTCCTGTTAGTGAGTGGGAAACTTCTCAAAAAGAAGCAGCTGCGTTTAAAGAGCAAGGCTATGAATGCTATCTTTAACGCTGTTTCTATGGAAGAATTTAAGAGAATCTCTAATGTTGAGGTTACTCATACTGCTTGAAATATCCTCCAGACTGTGCATGAAGGCACAAACACTGTTAAAATAAATAAATTGTAGCAATTGATTTCTAAATTTGAAAGCATTAGGATGTCTGATGATGAATCTTTTGATGAATTCTATGCTAAATTGAATGACATTGTTAATTCTGCTTTTAACTTGGGTGAAATCTATGATCAACCTAAAATTGTTAGGAAGATACTTAGATCTTTAACTGAAGACTTTAGACCCAAGGTGACTATCATTACTGAAAGTAAGGATGTGGACTCCATCCCTGTTGATGAACTTGTAGGATCTCTTCAATCTTATGAGTTGGATCTACCCAAAACTACCAAATCCAAATCAATGGCTCGTAAGTCAGTTGATGATGTTGAAGGTGGTGGATTTGATGATGAGCTCTCTGCTACAGAGATTGCTTACCTTGCCAAGAATTTTAGAAACTTTCTCAGGAATAGTAACAGAAAGGTAAGAGGCACGAACACTGCTGAACCTAGAAACTTTAGGAAGCATGATCCCACTAAAGTTAACAATAATGATAAACTTAGAGAAAAAGTTGGTCAATCTTCTAATAACTCTTTGGGTTCTCAGTATTTTGGATGTCAAGGGTATGGTCACATGAAATCTGAATGTCCTACCTATTTGAAGTCTAAGGGTAAGGCTATGGCTGTAACCCTTAGTGATGGTGAAGTTTCTGATAATGAGTCTAATTGTGATAAGGATGGAAATTTCATTGCTTTCACTGCTACTGCTGTAGTCAATGAGAGCATATCTGTTGAAGAGAACCCTTCTGATGGGGAACTCTCTGAAGATGCAGATCTTCAAGAGGCCTATAATAAACTTTGCAAAGTGCTGCAAAGAATGCTATGAATGTTGAACTTGGCCTGAAGAAAATTGAATCTTTTGAGTTTGATAAGAAAAATTTGCTTGTTAAACTGTATGATGCTAATGAACTTTTGAACAATGTGAAAACTGAGAATATGCTTTTGCTTGATAAAGTTAAATCTTTGAAACTTGATTTATCTGTTGCTAAATCTGCTAGTTCTAAACTTGATCAAATGCTGAGTGTTCAAAAGTCTTCTTCTGACAAATCTGGATTATGTTATGTTGAAAGCATCTTTGTGTCTGCTCCTCATTCCACAAAGTTTGTCCCTACATTTTCTTCCGAACCTTCTGTGAGTGAAACTGTCAAACCTCCTGTGAGTGAGGTTGTCAAATCCATAGAAGTTTCATCATCTAGGAAGATTAAGGTTGATCTGAATGAGTCTAAGTTTAAGAAACCTACCCTATCTAAGGACAAGACACATGATAAGCTTGCTTGGGTTTGTCATTTTTGTGGAAAGTCTGGACACATACGTCCAAATTGTTATAAGCTGCAAGCTGCAAAGAGAGCAAACAAATCAAAAGCACCTGTGCCTTAAGCACAAGATCCTATGATACTTATTGGTGAATTGGTAAAAGGGTTTAAACATTTATTCCAATCTTAGAGTTGGTAATCATTTCCATGTGAATAAGAACTCCAATGCTCATGGTGCATCTAAAAGGTTTTGGATGCAAAAGACTCGAACTAACTGATTCTTTCTGACATGGTCCTTGTGCTTCATTGCTCTACCCTCTGTGATCATGGTTCTTTGGTTTTGTTTTTTGTTTTTTTTTTCTAGGATTTGCATTGCATAACATTCATGCATTTCATTCTAGGTGTTTTTTTTAATAAAAAAAAAAGAAAAAAAAAGAAAAAGAAAAAGGAAGCAAATTGTGTTTTGTACTATTCTTCTTGGTTTTTGAAGAATAAGGTTGGTCAATTTATTTTCACAAAACATGTCGTTTGTACCTTGTTTAGCTTTGATGAGCTTACTTATTGCACTTTACTAGTTAAAACTTTGTAGTGCATGTTGTGTAGAAAAGATATTTATGGTTTTTGATTACTCTGTCTTAATCTTAAAGTCACATGTTTTTGACTGTCGGACTTGAACCTTTAGAGAAAGGCATAAATAACCATCTCACCACTGTTCACTAGCCAATCATGAACACTTTTGTGCATATCATAAGATTTTGTGCTCAAGAAAGTGTAGCACATGCACGAAAAGAACATAAGGTGAAGCCTTGATTTAAATTGTTTAATACTTAAAATTGGTGTGTACTATTAGGCTTGATGTCAAAATCACATGACTTAAAATTAGTGTGCATATTATGAGGCATAAATTCAAGAAACTTACATGATTGCAAGCTTATGATCTAGGAGATGTGGGAGTTATATGATGTAATTCTTTAGGTGATAGTCTCTTTTAAATTCTTTGTGATGAATTTTGTAGACTTTGTGATTGATTACTATTCACATATCACCTCACATGTATCTCAAGTTTTTACTAGTTGTACACACCACATGAGTTACTCTTTGTTAAACTTTGTACATGTTATTGTGTGTGTTTATGGTCTGACCAACCAAGTTTTGCAAATACTTTGAATTTTGTGTAAAATTAATTTGTTGCTTGAAAATTTATGGAGAATGCAAGAAATTTATTTTTGGGAAATTTGGGCTTAAAATTCTTGTTTTTGAAAATCACATCATCATATACTCATGCATTTTGTTCTTAAATTTCAATGCTTTGAGTTGATTCTGAATTTTTTTTTTTTTAAAAAAAAATTGTGTTTTTCCTCAAATTTAGTGAGCCTCTGTCCATTTTGATCGATCCATTCTATTTTTTGATCAATCGAAAATTTTTAAATATGTTTAAGAGAGCCTCTGACTGTTTCGATCGATCGAAACTAATTTTCGATCGATCGAACTTTTTTAAATTGTTTTGTTAAAGTCTCTGTCTGTTTTGATTGATCGAGGCTGTTTTTCGATCGATCGAAACTCATGAATCATGTTTTTTTTTTAAAGTCAGATTGGACTTTTTCAAAACTTTTCAAACTTTCCTCTCTTTCTCTGACTTGGCTAGGCTCCACTAAGGATTTTTTGTCGTTTTCCCCCGAAATTTTTGCAAGGTTTTTGTCTCCCAAGGCCGGTAAGACCCTTATGCCCTTCCTTTTGCATTTTATTTAATGTTTTCATGCATTTTTCATGCATTTCATTGGTTATTTTCGGACTTAGCATATTTTGGGGTTTTTGATGATACAAACCGTATTTTGTGAAATTGATCATTGGGTTTTTGTTCTAGGATGTTATAATCATGATCCTTGTGGTTTAATTTGATCAATTTTGTGGTTTTTGAAACATTGAAAATTCTAGGGTTTGTAATTGATCCGAATTAGGGATTTTGTTCAAATTGAGTTAAATTGATGAAATTGGCTTGTTCAATTGATGTAATTGGTCATTATTTTCTGAAATCTATCTTGTAAGATGATCAATTAGTCAATATCTTTCAAATTGATCAAGTGGTTTTCCAAATTTTGGGGTTTTTGTGTTAATACCTCTTTGTTCAAGCCAATTTTACACATTTGAACTTATTTGGACTTAATTGCACTGCATTAGGACATGCATCATGCCATTTAAATTGTTCATGCATCATATAGATTTTGTTCTATATTTTTTATGTGCTAACTTGCAGTCTGCCCTTGGTATTTTTTTGTTTTTTTTGTTCCTTTGCTTTGTGTTTTGGTCCTTATCCTATTACCATGCCTAGGAAAACTAGAGCCCATAGGACCCCTTTCACTTCCTCTGAGTCTCTCTCTAGGAGTAAGGTGTTTCGGAATGATAAGAGCAGAGAGGCCTTTGATACTTTGAACAATAAGCATAAGATTTGGGCTGAGCGTGCTGTGGTTTTAGATGAGATTGATCCGGCCATTAGGGCTAACTTTGAGTCTAGAGGTTGGTTGCCTTTCTTAGAGATAGATCATGCACCCCCGACCGTCCTGATTAGAGAGTTCTTCTCGAACCTCTTTTGCCACATCTATGATTCCAACACCCTTGTTAGGAGTTGGATACGAGGTGTTGAGTTCACCATTACCCCTCAGGTAGTGGCTGAGGCTCTTGGGGTTCCGGTTGTTCGGAAGCCTGACTATTCCTATGATGAGTCGCCTTCTTTAGATGTTGTTATGTCATACATCACTGGGTCATCTATCCAGTGGGGTTCTGATCCTTGGATCACGTCCGTTGAGCTTATCGAGACTGCCTATCTTTTCTTTAGGATAGCGTGTCATTCGTTGTGGCCTATTTCTCATTTCCACACCATCCCTCTAGAGCGATGTGTGTTTTTGTATGCTTTTGTTTCTGGTGCGTCGATCAGTTTCCCTCATCTGTTCCTTCGTTCTTTGAACGAGGTTCATAGGAGTTTTGCCATAGGGCATGCGCTTATTCATCCTATTTTCATTCATAGGATTTTGCTCTTTTTAGGTCTAGATGGTTTCCTGTCTGGTGAGCCTGTTTATGTCGTTGCTCCCATAGGTGTCACCTTTCTTAGACAGAGGGCTGCTCATATGCGAGCTGTTCCTTCGCGTCCTAGAGGTGCGTCATCTAGTGCTGTTCCCCCTCCTCCCTCTTCTACAGGTGCTGATGCTGCTGAGACATCGGGTGCTGCTGTTGCTGATGCTGATGTTCCTCCACCGACTGCTTCGGATGATTCAGACATTCGACGTACGTTGGATCATGTTTTGACCGTTTAAGCGGCTCATGGACAAATTTTGGTGGATATGCTCGATGAGATCCGTGCCTTGCGTGCAGAGTTGACACAGTTTAGACCACCTCCCTTTTGATGATGGAGTTTGTTTGCCCTTTGGCATTCCGTCACAAAAAGGGGGAGTACTTTGTAGAGTTTTTGGTTTTAGGGGGAGAGTATTTCTTTGGTTGGAGCTTGTGGAGTATAGATTGTATCTAGGTGCTTCACATTGTATTTTATCTTTTTAGCTCTTGCCATGTTTTTGATGGGATATTCATGTTAGGGGGAGTGCTGTTTATTTTGGTTCCTTATATGTTTCTTGTTTCAAACTTTTATTGATTTATATTTATAAGTTATTCATTGATATATGTCTTTATTGTGTGTTGTTTGAAATCAAGAATTTAATTTATTTACTTGTATTTTTTCCACACATGCGGTTATGCATTTTGTTTAGTGTTTCAGGAAATATACAGGTTAATTCAATTGAGCTGCTGTCTACACTTGCAACTGATGGATAGTAGTTAGGATTGAATTTTTTTTATGAGCATTATTTTTGTAAAGGGCTTTTATTTTGTAAACTTTGAGCTTCTAGTTGTGTTTTGTCACGGATTGCCAAATGGGGAGTTTGTTAGGTTCTAAAGACTTAGTATTTATGTATTTAGAACTCTAATTTGTATTGTTGGCAAACTATGATCAAAAAAATGTATTTAGAAGTGTTTTAGTATTGCTCAAATTTGTGTATTTAATGTAAAGTTGGAATCGAGCTAATGCAGAAAAGATTAATGCATTTCGGCCTGGCTCGATTGATTGAAGCTTAGGCTTAATCGATCGAAACTCGGGCAAAAATGTTTTTTCTGCAGAATGTCCAACTCAGCCCTAGTTGTTTTAAGACGTTTTTAGGGTTTCTAAGTTGTCCTAAGTATAAAAAGCAAACCCTAGCCACGTTTTAGTGTTGCTCATATTGCGGTTTGTGTAAATCTCTTATGAGATCTAGAGGAGCTTTCCTTTACACAAACTTAGGGTTTTCAAGGAGAAGATTTATTTACACCTTGATGATCAACTCAGTTGCTGCCATTGAAGTTTAAAGAAAACACAAGCGGGTGTGCTTGTATCTAGTGGTGAATCCAAGAAAGAAGGAGTCCGTGAATTCGGAGCTTGCACGTGGTCGTGTCAGTAAGTTCTACTGGTTGGTAGCAATAAGAAGTCGAGCGTGAGGGCTTGTAAGGCTTATTGTATGAACTTCGATTCTTTCAAGATAGTGGATTCAAGTTTACCTTGAGGATAGCTAGGTCAAATCCTCCCCAGGTTTTTACCGGTTTGGTTTCCTGGGTGATCATATCTTGTGTTATTTATTTTCCGCTGCTTTGCATGATTTGATCTTTATTATTGTAATAACCTAAATTTGTTAAATTGGACTAAGTAGCAACTTGGCTAATTACCTAGGTTAAATCAATTTTTTTAAGGGGTCTAAAAACTATCAGTTTTGCTATTTGCTTTGTCAATTCTTTATTGCTCTTGTTATTGGGCTTTCTTTCTTTTTACCTGGATTCTTACAAATGTCCCTCAACAAATACAAACACAAATCCAGCAATCCATCTCTAGCAAACCCAGAAAACCCAAATGCAAACACAACAACCAAACACAAACCCAAATCCGACCAATTTGAGTACCCCCCCCCCCCTTCCTTCAAATCTCTTCTCTCTATAACACAAATCTGACCCCACCCACCACCTAAACCAGCTGACCACCACAACTACCAAACACAAAGCCAAAAAGTAATATTTTTCTCTTACCCACAATTTTATTCACTAGCTCCATCCAAACTCACCCATGGAATCCCAGAGACCAAAACTTAAGAATCTTAGCTACACAAATTCACCCAAATACTCAAACAGATTTGTCCAAGCCCTTTTTTTCCACATAACTTGCACCTCGAGAAAGTAGTGAAAGTGAGAGAGAGATCTTTGGCAGCGTGTTGAGGCTTAGGTGGTGAGCTACGCCTTGAGCAAGTAGTGGCAACACTTCTTGTGATTGAATTTTCTGGATTTGTGTTAATGTTAAGATCTAAATTCACGAGTATTTTGGGTTCTAATTATGTTTTTTTTTTTAAATTTATTTTTCTTTAAAATTAATAAATCAATTTTTTTTAGAATTAAGGGTTTATGTAGATGTTGATTTGTCTTTTTTTAATTATTATTTTATGCTGATGTGTCATTTATTAAATAATAAATAATTTTTTTATTGTTTTAATCACCACGTCAGTATTTAATGTGTTAGCAGTATACTTTATTTATCACGTAGGATATTTTCGTTAAGTGAGTAACGGTAGAGACTAAAATGGAATCATTTTTTCGTTTAGGGACAAAAACAGTAAAAAAAGAAAAGAAAAGTAAAGACCAAAATAAAAATATAGGGACCTTTACGTCAACAATATTTTTATCCGGGAAACGGATCCCAACACCTTATATGTAAGCTTAATGAGAGGGAGAGGATTATAAATCTGCAGCACTGTTTTCAAAATTGGACTAGACCGGGAGGTCGGACCGTAAAAACCGAGAACCGGATTGAAATCCGGTTTTTTAAGCATAGAGAACTGGGCATATGTGGCAATTCCATGAACCCCTAAAACCGGGGTTGGACTGCACGGTTCATTCAAAACCGGTGGCAAGAACCGTGAAGTCCAACCCCTTAGCAATTTTTTTATATATAAAAAAAAACTTAACAAAATTTTATTCTACTTAATTAAATTATCATTCTCTTACAAGGAATTAAAAAAAAATTATAATTAAAATCCTTCAAAAATATTCAACTTTACTTCAAAAATTAATCATAAATTTTAATGTTTTCATGGTTATTATTTTATTTTATTAACTTTCTTATTTAATTATTAAATATATGTGTAAAAATCATTAAATTTCTCTCACATATATAGATATTGTGGGGCCCAATAATTTAAGGGCCAAGCCCAGTTGCTCCTAGAAGATCCGAAGGCCCAATCCGAGGAGAGCTGTGGCCTAAGCTCTACAATACAGAGCCCAAAACAGTTTTTGGGAGGCAGCCAAGGACAGTTTAGTCCTCGGCAGATCCAGAATCCCATCGGAATACAGGGGCAAAACTGGTATAGGGACGAATTTGTAAGGAGATCCAAAATATCTTGGGGAAGTTATCCTTACTACCCTTCCAGATAAGACCCAGCGCCTGACAGAGCCGTACCCTGCAGCTTTATCAAACCATCCCCAACAATTCTGGGATTGGACTGATGGGACAAATGTCAGTTTTGGTAAAGATTGACCCTACACGTGGACGAAGGACAACGAATGCAAGCTAGTATAAAATTAGAAAGTAAGTAAATCTGAAGAGGGAGCCCATCCCACCTCAAAAAGAGAGAGACTACATGAGGAAGAACCTCTCAACGACTCCGGACTTCACTGAAGAAAGTCCGTCGTGGAGTAACCGGGATCAGGCCTCAATAGTCCTCGGATCAACTCCGAAGAGACCCATGCCATAGGGCGCGACACCTTAGGGCTTAAATGTTCAAGCCCAACTCCTTTTTTTTACATGAATTCCTCTAAAGCCATGATCGGGCATCGCCCCTTGACCAGCGGCTAGCTTTTCAAGCCCACTCTCTACAAATCATATTGTGAGGGACCTTTATTGTGTGAGCCCAAAAATGTTAGTGGGCCGCAAAGGAATCGTGTCCTTACAGATATATTAATCAATTTTACTAGTTTTATAAATTTAATATATATATTTAGGCTTTTGAGAAAAAAATATCTATATTTAGACTTTAATTAATTATTTAATTAATTATGATATCATCACGATTTGATCCTGATTCAATTTCGGTTCGACCTTCAAAAATCTTGAACCTTCTCCTTTTACGGTTATTAATTATTAAATTAATTATGATATTATCACAATTTGATCCTGATTCAATCTCTGTTCGATCTTAAAAAATCTTGAACCTCCTCCATTTATGGTTTATTCTGTTTCAAAAACTTGATATGCAGTACTCATTATTGTGAATAGAACAGGACTACGAAGCGTCTGGAATCTGCTGGAAAGATGTAGCACTTCCGTGAGAGCTCAGACTAATTTCCACACATAATATAATCAAAGCTGGAACCTTCCCTACCTTTCTACTCTCTTCCCTTCTCCAAACTTCTCCAATCCTCTCCTCAAACATCCACATAGGATTTCCAATAACAACGTAGACCCCGCCACGTATATTGCTTTGTCCCTTCCTTTCCCCATATAAATAGCCATTGGCATCCCCTCCCTCTCCATATGTAGGACACAGCTGCCACGCTCATAATACATATCATTATCATCATCAGCCTTCTTCAACTTACCAAAATCTCCATAACTAGTCCTTCCAAAGAAAGCACTATATACGTGACATATAAACAAAAACACGATATATCCAATCTACTAGTCTAGTATATAAGAGTTGAAAATGAGAGCTCAAGTGCAACAACTTGTCCTCCCTATATTTCTCGTACTCTGTCTTGTTGGGTTCTCCAATGGATCTTTGCTACCATTCATAGATCGTCCAGGGAGTTTGTTGGGTGATATCTGGGCAGACCCTTTCCGAGTGTTGGAACAAATTCCATATGGGCTGGAGAAAGATGACATTGACAATGTCATGGCACTCTCCAAGGTAGACTGGAAAGAGACACCAGAAGGTCACGTTATCAAGATGGATGTGCCTGGGTTGAGTAAGGATGAGCTGAAGATCGAGGTGGAGGAGAATCGCGTGCTGAGAGTGAGCGGAGAGAGGAAGAGGGAAGAGGAGAAGAAAGGAGATCATTGGCACCGTGTGGAGAGATCCTATGGCAAGTTTTGGAGACAGTTCAAGTTGCCTGACAATGTGGATTTGGATTCCATCAAGGCGAAGTTGGAGAATGGGGTGCTCACTTTGGCATTTGACAAGTTGTCCCCTGACAAGATTAAGGGTCCCAAGGTTGTTAGCATCGCAGCCGGAGAAGAACCTGAACCTGCCAAGCTCAAGAGTGAGGCCAAGCAGGAGCTTTAAACCTTTCACCTTCTGAGTACTTCTGAGTTTTTTAAGTGTGCCTACTGCCTATGTTTGTCCTTTTGAGTGAGTTAATAAATTTGGTTTCACTTCAACTTTGTTGTTTTGTTGTCACTGGTACGGCCTTTGTACGTCGATGGATAATGTAATCTCTTTTGGTTAATCTTAAAATTTCCTCACATTTCTCTGATTCTATCCCTCCAAGTCTTGGTATCACAACACTTGGGCGCTGAGTATACTTGTATAGCATCTTCCAAGTTACAAGGGAATAAAAAAAAAAAATCAAAAGTAGCCTCTACCCCATTACATTTTGTCCCTATAAATATACGAACTATCTATTAACACAACTCCACTTGCATCAACTCCAAGGAATGGAAAATCCGAATGGATCAGGTGGGAATTTTTCTAAAAAAAAACTATAAAACCCAAATTATATTATAAGTTGGGTAAGGTTTCAAACACTTAAGAAATGAAATATGTTTGGAACATTGTTTAATTTATAATATAGTTTAGGTTTTATAGTTATTTAAATTAAAAAAAATCTATCATGTGGTGTTTGGTGGAAGAGTTTGAATAATATTGTTTGGGTGTTTTTGATATATGTGTTAGGTGAAAAAATGTGTAATGTTGTTTAAAATACTCAAAAATGTGTTCAATTTTTGTAATTGCTGGACATTTGTTAATAATAAGTTATTTGCGAGTTTGCTGGCTATATTATGCTCTAACCTTTTAATACAATAAGGACATTATTTTTCCTTGCAATTGTGCTGATGCAACATTAGTAACTTATTTTAATAGTTCTCAAGAATGGAGCATCCTTTCACGTCACAATGGCAGATGAACTAGCAAAGAGAGGACGGGAGCATCAATTCAGTTTTGGAGAATATAATGAATGTCCAAATTTTGTTTACATAAGATATACATGTGATATTTTGCAACTAGCACTTCTTGCGAGTACTCAACAGACAATACTTATAACTGTGCTCTAGTTAATAGATACAATCCTACAGCAGAACATTTCGTCGTGATAGGCAGACACTTCCCCCTAATAGAAGTTAAACGTGATGCCTATATTTCTTTGCTCACAAATTATGTGGAAATTGCGGCTCAGTAAAAACTGTGGTAAGTCTCACCATTAAAGTTTGTGGAGCATGTCATATAATGCAGAGCATATGATAAAGCCATGGGATGGGTATGCAACAAGCATACTATTAGTCACGCTCAACGATCAGAAGATCAATTTTTCCAACAAGTATAATGCCCATTATGCTCAAATATCAGAACAATTCTGCAGGTGACCAAAAGTTATAAGGGCCACTATGGACAATCATCCTTGGTGCTATTCCGGCCCTGCAATTTAGAAAGCAAATTATTTCTTGTTTTTCAACCTTAATTCTATCAGAATAATGCTTCAATAATAAGAAGCTGACTAAAGTGTTTAGTTCATGGACAAAAATAATTTCTCTTTGGAGATTTTACTCTCAGGGCCCTTTATATTAGTTATGAATGGCAGAATCAAATTACTTCCACTTATTCCTCACTCTGATCTTTCTATCACTTCTTTTGGAATGATTTCTTAGGGCATCTAAGAGCGTGGTTCTACTGCTTAGTTGAAAGGGTCCATATGACCTAACTCTGTACTTCTAGCAACAAAAGAAACGAACCTACTTATTTGAACATCTGATCCCATCAAAGCACCTTTCCTCTTCCTACTGAACAATAATATACATCAAGAAAAATTTACTGCAAATGATAGAAAGTCTTTCCCCAAGAAATGAATTATATGACCACATTCCACTGCATCATATCCTAATTTGGACATATATGGAGAAATCTCTTAGTGGCACTCGAAGTTTCTTCAAAACTTGTATTCCAAACTTTGAACCTTCAAATTTCATTCTTTCAAACTTTGATGCCTTGAGATTTAGACTAGATACTGCAACTGACTCTTGATTGGCTCCATCAGGACTTCATATAAAATCTAACCCACAATGGAAAAGTGAATGTGGAATCTTGAGAGAGAGAGAGAGAGGAGTCAGTTTATCTCTCTAATTTCTCAGTTTATTCCTTTGGTAAATATTTCTTACCTGTAAGTGCATAAGAATGTGATAACCGTAAATGGTGATCAGTCAGTTCTTAACATCCACAATCAAATGTTTTTATATACCTAATATAGCATGCAAATATTTGATTTATCATAAGAATCATAAACACATGCTTCGGTAGCCCCTTTTGCATCTTTATGAATGTAACTTCACTGAGAAAAATAAGTCATGGAATATATTATGTTCATCAGATGCAGAGAGTAGGAGCAAATACAAGGACAAACATGTAATAAATAATAATATAAGGAAAAATCATGCAGAAACCATGCATGTAGATAAGGAGGTGAGGCTGGGGAACTTACATCAATGGGAGGCATTGGCATATGCAACTTAGAGCTGTGGTGGAACTCTTCAGTGCAGCCATGGATATTACCTGTTTGCCGTATACTGAAACCTATTTTCCTTATATTCTCCCCAAAATGTAAAAAATGCACTCAACTCCAATGAAACCAAATTCAACTTGCATCTTTCAACCCCTGATTTTTCAGCCTATTTTGGAAGGGAGAACAAATAAGATATGAACAGCAAGATTAGCTTGTTGGAAAGAACCTGAAGCTAGCCCAGCTTTGCTAGAACTAAAGACTTAAGTGACAACAAAAAGGAATCCAACAACACTGAAGCTCAAAAAAATAAAAAAGTACTAAAAGCACGCTGGGGTTTTGATGACCCTTGAAATGGATTAAAAAAGAGGAAAACATCACCAACAAACTCCAATAATTCCCTTTTCTAAATGAAGTAGAGAATCCAATCAACAAAACAAAAATGATCTATCAAAATATTTTTTACAAACAAGAAGAAAAGTTGAAATTCTTACCAGAATTGGAAAATTTGCTTTTGCAGCTTCCTTGCACTTTAAATAACAATAATTTTCTTTCTCCCACTTTCAACTCCTCTTCTTTGTAAAAGAAAGAAGCAATAAAAGAGAGAAGACTCGCCTTTCTTCACTTCAAACTAATAAAACCAAGCAGACTTTCCAAGATTTTGTATATCTCCTCTGTTCTGTGATGTGATTTATCAACGGAATAAAACTGATAAACTTGGTTATCGACCTCAATCCAACTGCAACCTGGAGTTTTATAGGCATTCTGGTCCTTCAAGATCTTCCTCACCTTCCGGACCTCATCCCACTTCCCCAACTCCCCATATATATTGGCTAGCATTATACCATAACCACCATTATTTGGATCAATCTCAATCAATTTCTGGACTACAAATTCTGCCAAATCTGTACGGCCATGAATCTTACAGCCATTAAGCAAAGAACCCCAAACAACCTCATCAGGTTCCATACTCATTTCCCTCACAACTTCCATGGCTTCTTCAAATCTACCTGCTCGACCAAGAAGGTCTATCAAGCACCCATAATGTTGAATTTGGGGCTCAATTTTATAATCCCGAGTCATCAACTCAAAATAAGAAAAGCCTTTTTCAACCAGTCCTCCATGAGTACAAGCATTCAACAAGCCAACAAATGTAACCTCATCTGGTTTGACATCACCTTCACATTGCATCATCTCCTCAAACACGGTGATTGCACTCTCGCTTTGGCCATGGAGAGCAAAAGAATTGATCATGGAATTCCATGAGGTTAAGCTTTTGTTCAAAGTCATGTCAAAGATCCTTCTTGCTTCTTTCAAGTTCCCACATTTCCCATACATATCTATTAGAGCGTTTGAAATAAAAGTATCATAATTGATACTATTTTTATAGATGTAACCATGTATCCATTTACCAAGCTGGAGCATGCCAGTGTTGCCACAAGCCGAGAGTGCACAAACAATTGTAACCTGATTCGGCCTATTACCATGATGACTATGCTGCTCCTTCAGTACAAGATTGATCATTCTTCTGAAAAGTGAAATTGCCTCAGAGAAGAACCCGTTTTGGGCACACCCTGCAATAAGAGCATTCCAAGCAGGAACATCTCTATCCGGCATATTTTCAAACAATGATATAGCGCAATCAATGTCCCCAAGTCTGGTGCAGGCAGAAATCATAGCAGTCCAGGAGACAACATTTCTGTCGGACATTTCATCAAACACCTGTCTGGCACTTGCGATGCCCGAAGAAAACTTAGAGTAAGAATCAAGAAGAGCCGTTTCCACAACCGGGTATCGAAGAAAACCGGATTTTGAAATCTGGGTATGCACCATTTTAGTGGCATGAGAATAGGAAAGGTGAGGACAAGATTTGAGGACGTGTGGATAGATAAAATGGTTGGGGGAAGGGTGTCGCAGACGAAGCATTTGGCGGTACAAGAGAAAAGCGGAGTGGTGATGGTGAGACGCATAGGCGGTAATCATGGCAGTATAGAGATAGACATTGGGAGAGTGGAGATGGTCGAAGATAAAGCGAGCGTAAGGAAGGTTGACGAGAGAGAGAGCGCAGAAACGGACGAGCTTAAAGGCATAGAACTGGGTTTGGGAATGGCCTAGAGCGAACAGAAAGGCTTGGAGTTGCTTCAGATGGTTGAGGTGATTGCATTTTGCAAGTACAGATAAGACAAGTTGGTTTAGGTTGACGTTGGACATGGACTTCAAGTTCAAGTTCAAGACTTGGTTTTGGTTTTGGCGTTGGTGTTGGTTCTCAAGAGAGTGCACTTAATTCGCTGTTTTATAACTGCTTCCTTCTACTACTCTGTTTTGTGTTCCATTAAGGGTGAGTTTAGACAGCATTTTGATATTGTGCTTTTTTAAAAAGCCGGTGGTTTTAAAATGTGCAGTAGGAAACTGAGATTTTTGAAACGTGCAGTATGTGTGGTAAATTACCAAAATTTTTTGTTTGAGTGGTAAATTATCAAAAATGACAATATATATATATATATATATATATATATAAATGAATTTATTTCACACTTAAAATCAACTATTTCATAATACTTAAATCAATTTTTCTTCATTCATTTCTAAAAACTACATTCATAATATTTTTACAATATTTTCACAAAAAATCATTTGTGATAAATTGATATTGATTTTAATTTGAACGTATTATTAAAATTATTTTTTTTCTCTTTCTAAAAAAGTTATTTTTTTCTTATCAATATTAGTTAATAATAACCTACCACTTAAGATTTATTATGAAAGTATTATGAAAATAATGTGATAGCATTTCCTTTTTTTTTTTTTTTCTTTCCTTTTTTTCCCCTCTTTTTTCTCCTCCACACACGTACCATATTTCCTTCTTTTTCCCTTTTTTTTTTCCTCCTCCACACATGTATCCTTACTATTTTTTTTTCCCTTCTTTCCTCTTTTTTCCCTACTATTTCCTCCAAACTCCATAACATTATTGAGAGCCCTCTTTCTTCCTCTTTCCTTTTTTATTTTTTATTTTATTTTCTTTCTTCCTTTCGCCCTTTTCTCTTAGCACTTCATCTGCAAGTTTCTTTCCCTCTATCCCATCAAAACACACAAACTTAAAGGTCACACACAACCACACCAATTGATTCTCATCAAATGAAAATAGAGAGAGGGGGAAATCGCCAAGGGAGGAAAATCGCCTCCATCATCTGCTGATCTGCTCTACCTTCACCACTACCTGTCTTCCTCCCCACCACTACTTGATCTCTTCCCCACTGCCAACGACATGTGGTAGAAATGGGTCAGATCAGTTTTGTTTTGTTTTGTTTTTTGGTTCTAATTTCATTATTGGGTTCCTTTGTAAAATTGTGTTGTAAACAAAGGGATAAAATTGAGTTTTTAAGAAAAACTAGTGGGCAATTTGGGAAATTTGTGCAACTTCCAATGGTAACATGAAACGTGCTTCAGCGCTTTTTTTGCAACAAAGCTCCTTGCTGCTTTTCGCGATTTGGGCTTTTTCTTCACAAATGAAAATGCCACAAATGAAAATGCAGCTTAAAAAAAAAAAAAGCAACTTTTAAAAACTTACCAAACGTACATTTTATTTTTTTTTGATTTCAAAAAGCGTGTTTCAGCTTCTAAAAGCTATACAATTAGTCTTAAAAGCTATGTTTACTAAGTTATGCAAGTGTTTGGAATTAACTTGGTTAATTTTTTGCTAAGATCATGTTAAAATATACTTGTATTTTGAAAATGTGAGATTTTTAAATTTTTTACATAAAAACTAAAAGTTAAAAACTTGTGAACATAGTTAAACAGGAACTATTTTGTAGTTTTTTATATTGACATTTTTTTGTTATATTTGTGGTTCGAACTTCACCTTCTCCATTTCTCATTATTCACCTACGATAAAAAAAAAAAAAAAAAAAGTGTGGCTACTTGTATTTTTAAGAGATAAGATATTCTCTTGCCCAAGGTCTTATGACTATTGTGGGAAAAATATAATATGGATAAAAAAAATTGTTTTGATAAGGAACAGAAGTTAGAAATTAGGTGAAGGAAAGCAACATATTCAGACACGATTGAATCCTAAAGATAAAGAGTGCTCTCCTAGTCTGATAGGGCCAAGTGTAGTATTAAGCACATGAGAGAGTCCTATTAAAAAAAAAGGGCATATGAGAGAGTCTCTTTAGGTGTAGAAATAAATATGAAAAGAAAGTAGCATCTTCTTCATTCGAAAGTATTGAAACAGTAAAGGTGGAAATAATATTATAAATGGAGGGAGAAAATTTATAAAATGGAAGCGTGTCATGGATGAAATACCACTGATTAAAAACCTCTATTTGAATAAGCATGTGACGGGGGATCTAATGGAAGTAGTGGTGACTCGTCGTGGGTATTTTAATTTTAATTTTAATTTTGTTTGATTTGAAGTGAGGAAATTAGTAGTTGGTGGTAAGACTGGTAAAGAAGCAAAGTGCATTATTTTAAAACACAAAAATACTGAAGTACCATACGTATGACCGTAACTGAAGTATCCATTAATGTTTTGGTCAAGTTTTGTTTCCTTTGTTTCTTAAAAAATACAAAAAAAAAACTACCTTCCTTAAGAATAGAAACCCATCGCAACTCAGTCGCAGCTTTATCTTCTTATTACTACCTTCTCAATCCTCTCCTCTCCTCTCCTCTCCTCTCAATGCTTTTTCCACCACTCTCTCTATTTCTCTTTCTCTTGCTGTAGACTCTATTTCACCACTATAATAAACACTTGTTGTTTGTATTACCTTATCCAAATAGGCAGCTCGATAGAATAATACAATACAATACATACGTATTCGCAGCTTTTAATTATTATTTATTACAGCAATTGATTGTATTTTGTGTTTGTAAAATTATGTCTGGAATGTTGTTGAGATCATCATCGTGGAACAAGAAGGTGAAGCAAGTGATGTTGATAAGGTCGTCGGGGTCAGGGTCAGGGTCAGGGTCAGAGAGATGGACTCAAGCATCGGGAATCTCGACCCTCCTTCAAGTCCCAATTGGCCGGCGTGAGTCCTTCATCGGAGTACAAGAGCGTTACAAGTGGGACCACGGTGGTTCTTCCTCTTCCTCCTCCTCCTCCTCCGACCATAAAATCCGCAGGATTCGTGCTGAGGCCAATTGCCCCCGTTGTTACAACCACATGGATCTTCTTTTCTCCTTTTCTTTCTCTAATCGACACAATTTGATTTCCCCTCCTCCTCCTCCTCCGCCGCCGGATAATGATCATCATGAAGATCCCAAATTCAAGACCGGAGCTGGAGCTGGAGCTGGAGCTGTGAATCTTTGCCCTAATTGCAAAACTGCATACTACTTCCGCCCCTACGGGATGTCTCCTCTTCAGGGCAGCTTCGTTGAGATTGGGACTAGACCATCCACCAGGAACAACAACAACAATAATGCTAAAGGCGGTGCTGGTGGAGATGACGACTTTATTAATAATAATAATAGGAATTCTAATAATAACAATAACAATAGGGTTGTTAGAGATAGATCCTCCTTTTGGGACACTTTAAGATCCTACTCCTATGCTACTTCCGGTGGCAATGGAGACCCTCCCCCTAATGGCTTGGCTGTCCATACTCCTCCCGGACCCCCTTTTGCCCCCGGGGTTAATGTAATTCGGGCAGCTGGCCCTGGTCCTAAAACTGGTGGTCCCGGCGGTGCAGATAATGGAGGAGGAGGTGGAGGAGAAGGAGGAGAGAGCAGTGGATGGGGAGGGTCCAATTTAGGCAAGGATTTGCCCACGCCCAAGCAGATCTGTCAGGGCCTCGACAAGTTTGTTATTGGTCAACACAGAGCCAAAAAGGTCTCAATCTCTTCTTCTTCTTCATCATCATGCTTTGTTTTCTTGCCGTTACTATCACATTTCCCACTTCCTTAATTTGTTAATTACGCCCATTCATTTTCCTCAACACTTGAACATACACACTCCAACACAACTCAGACAACACTTTTGTTGTTGTTGCAGCACATGCACGTAACAAACTCTTCTATCTCTTATATTCAGCGTACATCAACATTTAGGTGCAGTTCAGGACACTTTCATTACTTCTTTATACTTTATCCTCAGTATTTCTCTGGAATAGACTAACAATGCACATTTAACCAATTCAATTCTTTTTTCTAAAATCTTATTTTTACTTTCTCTGAAACTTATTCTATGGATGCTTTATGTTTATACTGCAGGTTCTTGCTGTTGCTGTATATAATCACTATAAAAGAATATATCATGCATCCCTTCAAAAAGGGTTAGTTTTTATTTTTATTTTTATTTTTTTTATGATATACATATAATCTGGAATTCATTCTGATTTTTGTTCTCTCTTTTGAATGGGAACACCTTTTCCGGCACTGGCAGAATGTTTTTATAGACTTTTATAGTTGTTTTGGGTTGATCTAATAGAATGGAAACATTGGATTTTAATACTAGGTCAGGAGCAGAATCAGGAATTCCAGACAAAATAGATGATGACGATAATGTGGAACTAGAAAAGAGCAATGTGCTTTTGATGGGCCCAACTGGTTCAGGTTTGATTATAACTGAGCAATGTTCTTCTGTGACATCAACTGAAAACCATTGGCGGCCTACACAAGATTTATTTATATCTGCGTGATCAAACTGCATTTCTAACTTACATATTGTAAAAACAGGGAAGACATTGCTTGCAAAGACATTAGCTCGATTTGTGAATGTGCCCTTTGTCATTGCTGATGCAACAACATTAACACAGGTAGGCCTATTTCTCATTGATGTATTGATTCTAATTATTGATTAACATGCAAACATGGAATGATGGACTAACAAGCTTTAAAAATTAGCATCAGGTCAAGGCTGTGTTTGTACTTTTATGTTTCCTTTCAGTTTTTTATAATTATTTTCTTTCAGCAATAGTAATTATTCATGCATGTTATCTATTACTAATTGCTATGGGAATTTCATTGGAATAGGAAATTTCGCATACTAGTAGATGGCATACACATACTCTGTTATTACGTTAATTATTTTCTCTGGCAACTGGCTACATTCTTTTGGGGTGTGGAATTATTCATTTACTTTTTATTTATTACCATTCAACTATAGGATGCAATATTTTTCAAAATAAAAAAACTATAGCATGCAAATGCTGACCTTTTTTTTTCTTTCTTTTAAATTTTCGCAGGCAGGTTATGTGGGAGAAGATGTTGAATCAATCTTGTATAAGTTGCTTGCGGTATGCTTCATGTTTTGCATCTTCAGATTTCAAACTGACATTCTTTTTTAATCAATTTGGAATCATATATTGTGAGCATTTTCTTGTTCTTGGAGTTCTGCAAACATCTCATGATCTTTACAATAGTTTGATTGCATAACAATTAGAATCTATTTAGTTTATTAAGAGGGGAGGTACTTGAGGATATTGCCTTGTTACTTGAGATGAATATTTTCTGTGTGTGAAGACTTTGTGTCAAATTTCTAAAGGGAAAAATATTTTTTCAAACTTTTTTAAAGCTGAGATTAAAATTTTTTGGCTTGGGGCTATAGATTCTTTCCTTTTGTTCTGCTGACATGAAAGGGAGTGTTCCCAGTCTATATGGGTTGTGTGATCATAATGTAGAATAAAATTTCACTAGACCTATCCTCAGTCTCTGTTGCCGATGCACTTCCTAGCCTTTGGAGTTGCACATAAGGATACCCACCATAATCGCTACACAGTGGGTTGTTCTCACCACATAATGCATGACCTCCGACTTGCCATTTAACAACATGTCTTGGGATAACTTGTGGAATTCTGAATTTGCTCAGCTGCATGATTTTTGTAGGTCAATCCTTTGGCTGATATTTGGTATGAGGTATTATTAGTTATTGCTTAACTAAAAAAGAAGAAGATTATATTTGGTGTGAGGTATCTTTCTATTGGATATTGCTTGTGCACTTGGGTTGTGCCTCCATGGTATGTTTTAATATTGGCTCATAAAAAAAAGTGGGTGCTTAATGTTACATTTTAAGTAACCTGTGATATGCTCTGGGTTCTATGAGTTCCTACTGTTTAGTTTGGTTGTACTTCGGTTTGAAAAGTTTACAGTTTGTTCAGAATTTTCAGGTAGGAATAGGCATATTTTGAAAATAGGAACTTGATTTGTTCTATTTATTCTAGTGGGAGATGGATTTGAAAGTTCTCATCTTAGAAGGCTGAGAAGAGGAGATGCATGAGCTTGGTTTTGAAGGTTCTCACCTTAATAAAATATTTTTAGGAAGAATTAGGCTTCTTTTGAAGATAGGATTTGGATTGTGTTCTAGACAATTCTAGTGGAAGTAACAAGAACCAACAAAGGTAAAATGGCCAATGGTGGACCGCCTATCAAAATGACTACTAGCCCAATCAGCATTACTAAAACTTGTCACATATAAAGAAGTATAAGGCTTGTATAACAATCCTCACCCAAGAGCACCTTTCAGATTATGCAAGATATGACAAATAGCTTCATAGTGAGGTTGAAGATGAGCATTCATATGCTAACCTCACCAATTGTATAAGTAATATTAGGACCAGTTGCAGTAAGTTAAATCAATTTCCCAATCAACCCTTAGTATTGACTGACATCGGGAAACAAATCACCTTGCTGTCCATTAAGTTTAATAGTAGTCCACAGAAGTATCAATAAGAGATAAGGACTCTGGATATTCAACACCATATGTCTGTGTAAACCGTTTTGTTACCAATAATGCGTTAAAGTGCTCACCAAAACCATCAAGGAGGTAATTAACAGTGTAAACCCAATGATATCCTATTGTTTGGTTCCCTGGTGGAAGAGTAGTGAGCTCCGAGGTTCGATTCTTGTGAAGAGCAACTCATTTTCTCACCCATGGCAAGTTTCCATCAAGATGAAGACAAAGCCTGCTCAAAGATGAGGAAATATAAATAGAGGACATGGTACAAGCAAAGAAATAAAGACAAAGTGAAACATGATTATTGGAAAAAAAAAAGAGTAATAGGATGTTGAGTACAAGTACATTTATCTCATCATAAAGAAATAGCCAAATGGATCCGGCTCCTCTCCAGTTTAGTGTCTCATGTTTTCTCCTGTTTTTAAACAGATGAACGACATATGGCGTCTATAAAATCTAAAGGTAAAAACAAGGCCACATCAAATTATCATTTATTTCTCTTTTACTCCACTCTTCAGCAGTAACCCACTACTCACATGCCAAACACCACTACACCGAATCTAAGAGACTATCACAAACAGAGTTGCAAGAGAGGGGGAAAGAATGGGCTGAGAAATCGCGGAAGGACAACAAAGGCTTCTTGTGTATTTTTATGTGTGAGCTAACTGCTAAATGCTAAATGCTAGTTGTGGTTGTGTGTGCTTAACTGCTTCGGATCTGCACTTGTTGGTTTGTTCATCTTTTTTGTTGGGATTTGGTTGATTTCAGACTTGGTAGTTTGATACTGAGCTCTCTCTTGCCATTTCTACCGTGGGTTTTTGTCATGGGTCTGGTTTGAATTGAAATGAAATGGATTTTCTCCCTTTTGTTTCTTTATTTTTGTATTCAATATAATTTTTTCTTTGTTTGTGCTTATGGGTTCTCTCCCTCTCTTGAGGCTCTGTTTATGTTTATGGATTCTCAGATCCGGTGATATTTCTGGCATGATTTCTGACGGGTCCTTATCATCCACTGTCAAGTGCAGTGGGGTGTGAACAGTGTATTTATTGCTGAAGAGTGCTGGTAAAATGGAAATAAATGATGTTGTGATGTGGCCTTATATCTTACCATTAGATTTTGTAGATGCCACGTGTCATTTACCTGTTTAAAAACAGGAGAAAACAACATGAGACACTAAAACGGGAGAGGAGCTGGCCCCTAGCCAAATCATTAGTGTCCGTAAGAGAGGAGGATGGAGTAGGGACATCAGACAGAGAGGATGTAGTAGAGAGCTAATAAGAAACAACACATCTATCTAGAAATTGCCGATAATTCTGCAAAGGATTTATAGGTTGGGAAGCAAGGTAAAGATATTGGAAGAGTAGGAGAAGGGAAGTAAAGATGTTCTCGTGCATTCTAGGGTTGGATTGGTAAGCTCTGATACCAAGTTGAGTTGTGAAATATGAGATATTAAGTTTAAAAGAGAAAAAGTGCAGGAAGTAAATCCAACAATCTGAATACAATCATTTTAAGCAGAAGGGTATTTTTACCGTAATCTGGTGTGGTGATAATTACTGTTTTAGCCACCTTCAAAAAGTTCCACCCCCTCAAAAAAAAAAGAAAAAAGAAAAAAGAAAACCTTTGCTCATACTAACGTTACTGCAGCTTTTTGCTCTGTTTTTCTTAATTTTGAATGCTATAAGTGTTCCTCCCTTTTCCCCCTTTTATTTGTATAACATCTTCAGTACCTTTCGACTGGGTCCCTTTTTTTTTATTTTATTTTTTGAGTGTGTTTGTGAATTTCAATTTACTTTTGCTCCAATTTCATCTTATATTTAAGCTTAATATTTATTTTGTAAAATTCAATATCAAAATGCAGCATCTTTAGCTGTTCAGCTTGTGCTTGTTTATTATTATCAGTGGACTAATATTGTCATGCTTGTCCTTTGGCATTTAGGCAGCTGAGTTCAATGTACAAGCAGCTCAACAAGGAATGGTCTATATTGATGAAGTTGACAAGATAACTAAGAAGGTTTTGTGACTTTTTTGGTTCACAATAATTTAATTTAAGATACTTTTATGTCTGAATTATTCTCACTTGTTTGTCATTTTTTAGGCTGAGAGCTTAAACATTAGCAGAGATGTTTCTGGTGAGGGTGTCCAACAGGCACTATTGAAAATGCTGGAAGGAACTGTGAGTCAATTGGTTCTACACTGCATTCTTTATCTATTATGTTACTTGTTAAAGATAAATCTTTTTTACTTATTTATTTTTTAAAAATAAATTAGCCGGGGGAGCGGTATATGAATCTTGGATATTTCTGTTGGAAACACCAGGAAGTGCCAATTGGTTAAACTATAAGGCTCTTGGCACTTATTAAAGATAAATCTTTTTGGGTGAACTTTTGAACTGTTCTGGTTCTGGCTTTTCTAGTTTATGCATTCCTTTCAGTGACCTTTAGAATCATCAACACATGAGAATCACCTATAAATGTCATAATGTCATATAGTGCAATCTAGTATGCATTTTTGGCCCTATAGGTTTCTCAAACTGTATGCACAGTATCAAGCATCCCTCTTGTGATGCTTATGAAAGTATGTGAGGAAGAAGTTTTTTTTTGATAAGTAGTATGTGAGGAAGAAGTTAATGGTATAGTAATAGAATTCCTTGTAGTTATCTGAACCTTTTGAGAGAGGCTAGCAAGTAACACATCGTGGACAGAGTATATCTGAAGGGGTTCCTTGGAAGAGGTGTTAGGTAGAGAAGACTCTTGTTTGAAATGAACCAAAAAGTATCTTTATTTAGAAGGGATAATGCTCTATGGGGGATGGGAGATTAAGAACCTGGTAAAGCAGTTTGAGTTTATAAAAAAATTCATTAGAGAGTAACTCTACATCAGAAATTCGTGGCTTTATGTGGTTGGAAGCTACTAATTGGAAATTTAGAGTCCTATCTGGAGAGTAGTGATAGATGGTTGGAGAAATATTTGGTTGAGACAGTTTAATGTGTACTTTTGGGATGAAAGGGACAAGGCATGAATTTGATGATTTTCTAGAGGAGAGTTGGTTTTCAAACCATGTTGCGTGCTTAGAAAGTGCCTCTTATACTTTTCCCAGTTGAGAATTTTTACTTTTCAAATGGGTCTTAGTTATGCAACTGATTGCGGCTAGATATATCTTGTTGGTGATGGTGATGCTGCTATAGTTTGGCATAATTATTTTGTTGGAAAGTTGAAGTGCAAAAAGGTCTTGAAAATCTTCTTGATAAAGATGATGATCTGGTTGCTCACATAAATGCCTAACAGCAGAAGAGTTATTACTCTATTCCAATAGCAGAAGAAACCCACCATTAGAGTAAAAAGAGTGTTTAAGTTCAATTAATTTGGAATAAAGATCTTTTGATGAGTATATTAACGGTTACATATGTAACCATAGAGACTTAATTTGAAATATTAAAATGGAACTTATAAAAAAAAAAAAGGGAATAAAATGATGATGTGCTAGGTCTGAATCCCAAGTCAGCATTCCTGGTTAGGTTTTCATCATGCTAACTGCAAATAGGATTGCATAGCTGCTGAAAATTCTGCCTAGAGTTTTGCAGCTCAACTGGCATCTCTTGGTGTTTCCAATGGAGATGTCCAGGGTTCAAAACCCCCCTCTCCCATTATTGCTATCAAATTTATCAAATATAGCTGCTGAAAATTATGTAGATTCCTTCCTCTCAAATTGAAGGTGGTCCTAGCTGCTCCAAATAGTATAGGATGAGGACTGTAATGTTGAAACTACAGAATTAAGACCTTAGGGTTGTAAGACATAGCAAAAGACCATATATAGTGGCCAGTAACAGAATTATACCCAAAGATGAAAGATCATCTAAATCCTTAGGATTGGGTTTGGCAACACGGAGGGGGAGGGCTGGGAACCCCATCTCTTGTCCTCATCCCTGCCAAGTTAAATTCCATTGAGTTCTAGCTTAAATAACACCTTCTATTCTTGCAATGAAGAGTGGATGTTGAGGTTGTGGGTTCAAGATCCACTGGGTGCATGTGTAATACTTTAAAAAATCCTTGCCAAGTTTATTGTGCACATCCCTTTCTTGCAAGAAACAAAGATCCCACCCTTGGCCCTATCCCCCTTAAATATGTAATCATCAATGTGTAAATTAGTAAAATTATTCATATAATTAGCTATAAAAGGAAATTTCAAATAATTTCTAAATGAAGTTAAATAAATATTAATAAGCAATCCAAATTCCAAACTAAATCAAGGTCATTGGGGTTTTAGAGATTTAAATTTATACGTGCAGGTTTATTTTGGTATATTTGCATAAAAAAAGAGTCCCCCATTTGTTCGGTTTCGTTTGTCCACCATTCTATTTTGGGATGTCCCAAATATTGTTCACTTTGAAAAGTCAGTGATCCTTTTTTATTCAATTTATTTGTGTTTAAGTCAGTGTTGGTAAAAGCGAGGGGCACACTTAAGCACAAAGACCTCTTGGGGCCTAGGCGCGAAGTGCGCATTTAAAAAAAAAAAATTTAATAAATTTAAAAATAATTATTAATGAGAAATGCAACAATCAAATGATCAAATTATCATAGAAATTGAAATAAAAAATTTTATATAATTCATATAACATTTAGATAAGCCCTACTTTTGCAATTTTAACTTCAAGTCATTTTATTTTTTTGGATAAGCTAGATATGAGTACTTCTATGTAATATCCTTTCTTAAATCTCCAATATCCATAATTCCCTATGACTAATTAGTAATATTAGTTAATAATTTAATCACTTGTAGCTCTATAGGAATTAGTTTGCTATGTTCAACATCAATCACTAAAGTAACTAAACAATTACCACAAATATGTTATATCGTACTTTTTTTTTTTTCCATGAATGAGCTAAGAATACGAGAACATAGCAACATGGTAATTGGTACCAAGCAGATATCCAAAAAGGAAAAAATAGAATAAGAAGAAGAAGCTGGGTGGGTTACTGTTTCAAGGAGAAAAATCAAGAGAAAAAAAAATAGGGAAGAATTGGGAGGTTGTGGGTTGGGTTTTAGCCTTTTAGGACAAGTTACACTCAAAATATCTTTTTTTGATAAGTAAGTTACACTAAAAACATGTCAAATCAATGGTTTATATCAATAATGTCAAGATCCTAAAGTTTTATTTCAGTTTTGATTTATTTTTTTGAAAAATATAAAAAAGCGCCAAAAAGCGCTGGAGCCTTGGGGCTTTGAGCTTTGAGCTTAAGCATGCTTAAAGCGCGCTTTTAACAACACTGGTTTAAGTTAAGAAGGGTAAGTTTGGGAACTAATAAATTTTTTATTTCAAGACGATGCATTAATTAAAATTTCCTTTAAAAGTTGGATTTTTCTAAGGTGGACAAATAACAGGGGATAGAGGTCTCTCCTCGCTTTTCTTGGGCATTAAAGTCTAGTTACTTCACCACCCCCCCCCCCCCCTCCTCTCTTCTTTCTTTAGATAATCTTCACCTTAATGTAGGAAATGGCAAGGGTGGATCCCTGCTTGGTGGCTCTAAAACCCAATTGAATAGATGCATAGTTGCATACCCAAGTTCGAACTTATGAGGCTACAACATAATGCTCCACCTTGCTCTGGCAAGGGAAGGAGGTGCCGATAGAAGTATTGAGTGTATCAAATAAGGTGCATGCATGATGTAAAGACACTTAAAATAAGATTTTTATTAACTATGCTAGATGATTAAGGATCTCAGGCAAGGTTGTTAAAATCGAGATCTTACATAGGATCGTAAGAGGTAAGGTGGGATCGTGGATCGTAGGATTGGATCGTAGATCGTAAGATCCTACATATTTTCATATTTTCATATTTAAAGCAAAAAACACATTGATAATGACTTTGTATGTTGAATAACCACGTAAATTGTGAATTTATCTATAAATTTTTTTTTTTTTGCATTATATGATGTAATTTGCATGTCTTACATCGCTACGTCTATTCTAACGAAGCAAATATATTTACATTTTGACCCAATGTATCTAAAAAGTTCAATAAATGTTTAATTAGCAACCAAATACCAAAATATTTATCAACAATATGGAAATATTTTCCAAGTTTTAAGTTCTAAGTTTAAAATCCAAAATAAGTTATCAAATGGAAACTAGCTAACTAAAATATGAAATCCAAAAGTAAGATTAATATTAAGGTGAAGTGAACATTTAATTATTCTCATTATAGGGTTCTTATGACTACCGTCCTAATCATCATCAACCATTTTATCATCTATGTAGACATTGTATATTTGTATAAGAAGAGAATATTATTAATAAAAGAGTAGCAAGAAAAACACAAAGGGTTCACGGTAGTGAACAAAGGAAAAAAGAACTAAAAAGACAGGAGAGTATATTTGTATACTCTCAATTATTCAAGTTATATCACTCAACAACAATTACAGAGCATGCTCAAAAAAATCAATCAATCAATATACAAATACAAGCATACTAATAAAATTATATATAAGAAAAACATTTTAGTAATATTATAACACAAATTAGTATATTGATCAAACAAATTTAACAACATTATAACTTAAAATGTAGCAAAACTAATATAAATTCTTCATTTAGAAATGATGAAGTATTCCTTCATTTTTATTACAAGTGAACTAAAAATTAGAAAATATTTGCTTAGGTTAACATAATTTTATAAAAAATAAAAATAAAAAGCCATACCATCACAACATTGAAAAATAACAACCCTTAAAGCTTTATCAAAACCAAAAATTTATTCTTAAAAAAAAAAAAAAAAAAAAAAAAAAAAAAAAAAAACCAAAAACTGATGTTTTGTTAGGATCGGTAGAATTAGTAGGATCCCATATGATCCTACAATCCTATACGATCCTACATATAATCCTACCATTTTTACGATCCTAGTGCGATTCTAAACGTATTGGTGAGGCGAGATCGTAAAATCGTGTGATCCTACGATTTATATTGCGATTTTGAGTCTTTGACAACCATGATCCTAGGTGCGGTGTGGGGACCCAAAGTCCAAAAGACCTATTAAGTGGTGTGAGGTGAGGGAAAACCAAATCCCAATTGAGTCCCACTTTGCCTAGGTAGGGGGAATGTCCTGCACCTTATATGGAGGCCTTGGATTCTAATTGGTATGAGGCACTTTAAAACCATAAGGGGCAACTTGAAGCGGACAATATCATGCCTGTGATGAGTCGAGGCGTGACATGGGCCCCTTTCAAATGTGAATCCTGTTGTTGAAACTTTGGTCTGTAAGCTTTCTCTTTCATGAGCCTCTCTTGTAGTCACATCCCTGCTATATACTTGCAATGATTATATTATTATTATTATTATTATTATTATTATTATTATTATTTATTTGCATTACAGGTTCCCTCATAATTTAAACTTAATATTATATAAATTTTGTTTTTGTTTTTTTTTATAAGTATATATTATATAAATTTTGTTTCAGCTTATATGTTAATGTTTGTAGAAGGAATTTCTGCATTCCTTTTTATTTGTCTCTTTGTTCATAATAATTTTTTATTTTTATATATTATTTACTTGTTATGTAATTGTTAGCATTATGTTTGTTATTATTCTAACAGTAGAATAATTTCTTCTTGTCTAGATAGTTAATGTTCCTGAGAAGGGAGCAAGGAAGCATCCAAGGGGTGATAACATACAGGTATACGAGGCCTAAATATGTCCTTTTCTGCCTTCTCATAAATTATGTTATCTGTTACATATATTTCTTATGGTAGTGATCATTCTTGCATTACCTAATTAGAATCTAGGTTCTACTGAAGCAAAATCTATAGATTGTTAATTCCTTTTGGTTACTTTTTCTTAAAAAAGAAAAAAAAAAAAAAAAAAATCCAATGAGTACAAGCTCAAATGCAACCTTCTTCCTTTGTAAGAGCATGGTGTAGCATTCATTGGGTGCATGTTTAATTTACCGATAAAAAATTATAATATATGTATGTGTTACAGTCTAATTGATTCTAGGTATGTTCTCTCTCTCTCAGGTTTTTTTTTTTTTTTTGGTATATGGTGGCAGGGTGCATTTGCAATTTTCCATGTATCACTGCTTTTAGCTTTCATGCCAGTGCCAAAGCCAGCCAACTACTAGGATATTATACTTTCAATATTGGTGTGCGAATAGCTCATGTAGTTGACGATGGGTAAAAGGTATAAGTCACTGCCAAAAATACTAGATTGACATAAATGGCTGCATAATCAATGAACGATTGGATGGCTGCCAAGTAGGCACTCTTTTTCTTCCGTGGAGGACTTCCTAGACTTATGCAATGTCTTTAAATATTGTGGCTCCCTAGTACACTACCTGTTTACAAGGGGCCTCAGTTTTGTTTTATGGAACCAGTGAAGGAGCACTTGTTTTTTTTCCAGCTTTTTGTTAGGGTTAGTCATATCATGCATTTTCCTTGAGAAATAGTTAAGGCAATATGTAGGATAAGCCTCTTCCTTACGATGAAAGAAAGGAGTCATCTTAAATGACTTTTTCTTACCAGAAACAAATCTCTCTGCGTTTGTCTTCTGTTCTCCTCAGAAATGCCTAGGCCACATTTGGTATACTATAATAAACACTGACTATTCTTAAGAAATATCTATTCTATTGTTTGGTTGTGTCTGTGGACTATGCCTAGGGCACATTTGGTTGTAGACTATGGTATTCGTCTTGTTTAGAATCCAATGGGTGATGTTGAAGGCTGTTGTTGATCTGCTAGCTTGTTGGTAAGGAAAGTTTGGGCGTTATCGCAATGGTGTTGTTTTGATGGTTGTTCCAAATTGTTTGATGTGGTGCATTTGGCAATAGAGAAATAACCGGAGCTTTGAGGATTCTGAAAGTTCATTACTATATCTGAAATTTTTTTTCAGAAATTTATTGGATTGGATGTCAGTTGTAGGATGTCATTCTATATTTTTAGTTTGTGATTTGATGGATGTTTGTAATTTGTGTGTTTGATTGTATTGGTCCCAGATTGTATATTGACTGTATAGGGTGACTTTTTTTTAGGTTTGATAAAATTTCATTACTCATATATCAAAAAAGTTTATAAATAGGTGTATTATAGGAAATTTGACTTAAATATGATTTCATTTCACCATCTCATCATGTTGTACCAAATTGTGGAATACAAATCCAAGGTTGTATTCCAATGTTGTCACCAAACAATTGAATGGTAATAGTTACTCTATTCCATCTTCTCGTATGCCTTGTAATAATGATTCCTATTCCCATGCAATTACTACCACTACGGTGTACCAAATGAGCCCCTAGTTTGCACTTATGTGAGTGAATATTACCAATTTTTTAGGTTAGCTATTGCTTTGGTAATATCATCTTACATTCTTGTATATGATTGCAGATAGATACAAAAGATATCCTTTTTATATGTGGTGGAGCTTTTGTTGATCTTGAAAAAACCATTTCAGAGAGGTGATTCCTTCAAGTTTTCTGTTGCAAAATTAATCAACCAATTATCTCTCTCTCTCTCTCGTTCTTATAGTTTTTAAGAGCATTCTTGACTATGAAATTATTCATAACACTAAGCAGGCGTCAAGATTCTTCAATCGGTTTTGGAGCACCTGTTCGTGCAAATATGAGAACTGGTGTAGTTACTGATGCTGTTGTGACATCATCCTTACTCGAGTCGGTGAGAAATAAGACCCTTTAAAGTCATTGACATGGGAATTTAAAGTTCGTATTTCCATTTATATATTTAGAATTTTTGGCTTGTCTATTATGAAGTTCATGTACTCATAAGAATGAAAGTTTTTTTTTTTTTTTGCACCTTCAGGTTGAAAGTGCTGATCTTATTGCATATGGTCTCATACCAGAATTTATTGGCCGTTTTCCAATTTTAGTTAGTTTGTCAGCTTTAACTGAGGACCAACTTGTTCAGGTAATTCTGCATTATACTTTATTATGGTTTTGCTTGGATTTTTAAGCCATGTAATTGAATGGTTGGAACTCATACTCTGTGTTCTTTCCTAGGTGGGCTTTTATTTATTCAAAGTCTTATATTCCGTTTGGTTGGGGAATGGAAAAGTGGGAGGATAGAATAGATTTTATTTTTCTCTCAAGGAGTTTGGTTGGGAGATTGGAAAGTGGAGGTATTAAAAAACTCGTTTGTTTGAGGAGATAAGTGAGAGGATAGAAAAAGTAGATTGTATATATTTACTCTCATGCCCCTATTATTATTTTTTTTTTTAAATGTATTTTATTACGGAAAAAAACTAGAGTTGGGGTATAACTAAATAGTGGGGGTAGAATGGTAATTACCGAAAGTCCCCTCTTTCCCCCACATTTTCTATCTTTTTTTTTTTTTTTGGGGGGGGGGGGGGGTGTAGAAAAGTGGTGGACCCAGGGAGAAAATTCCCCCACCCCCCAAAAAAAATCACCCCAACCAAACACCCCCCTCCCCCCTTTTCTCTCCCCTTTTCACCCAACCAAATAGGCCATTAGGGAGAAGTAATGCATGCTAATCATTTGAAAATCAATGTAAATCATCTTTCATTTCATTATAATGTATATGTTTGTGAATGATGTTGAAATTGTTCACATATTTGAAATAGTGAATGATATTGGGTGCTTGTGAATATTTGGAACATATTTCTCTCTATTTGGCTATTCATTCCAGCCTAATGAATTAAGTCTGAACTCTAAATGAACATTATATCTGACACCAAATTTTATGTCATAACTATAGTAATTATTTTGTTGAGGACCCATAGCCGACTCCAAAATTTTGGGACTAAGCCTTGGTTGTTGTAATAAAGAGGATTATTAGTGTTTGTTAGAGATGTGATGTTCTGGACTTAAATTGTATCTGTGAATTGGAAAAGCTGCATTTCTTTTATTATCATATGTTATCAATTTTGGGGCCAATGATGAGAAATTGATCTTTTTAGCCCCATTCCTCAATTTAAATTGATCTTTTTATCATATGTTCTGGCTTTTGCTTGTTTAAAGTTTAAATGGAGATGGGCAGGCCACTGCCATAGTTTTTTTTTTTTTTTTGATGAATAGCTGCCATTGTTTCAATAAACGGACAGTGTATTCCTCATTTTTGGAATATCTACTAAATTTCTTTTTTATTGTTGTTCTGCAGGTTCTCACGGAACCAAAAAATGCTCTTGGTAAGCAGTACAAGAAATTGTTCAGCATGAACAATGTAAGCATTTTGCCTATGCATGTTTTGTTATGCTCTCTCTCTCTCTCTAAGCATGTAACTGAATTTGAGTGTGGCCTTTTTATGTCAAACACATGAACTTTCTCCTAATTACAGGTGAAGCTACATTATACAGAGAAGGCACTGAGACTGATTGCTAAAAAAGCAATGGCTAAGAATACTGGTGCCAGGGGCTTAAGGTCCTTACTGGAAAGCATTCTAACCGAAGCCATGTATGAGGTATGCAGTTGTTGATTGCTTTGCTCTTGCTGAGGCTGAGGACCTTGATTACCATGAAATCATATGAATGCTTGTATGTTTCAGATTCCAGATGTTAAGATAGGAAATGATAGAATAGATGCTGTTGTGGTTGATGAGGAGTCAGTGGGCACAGCAAATGCGCCTGGATGCGGAGGGAAAATTCTTCGTGGAGAAGGTGCATTGGAGGGTTACCTAGCTGAAACCAAGTTGAAAAATTCAGCGGTATGAATTCATATGTAATTATGCAGGGACCTGTTCCCACCTTTGCATTTGTCTGAGATTCTAGGATTCTTTCTTCTAATCAATATCAAAGGTGTGATAATCCATACCTTTGCATGAACACATGATTATCTAAGTTGTTTTTTAGGAACAGCTTCTGATTATCACTTGTTAGATCACTTGGTTTCCCTAAGAGTACATCCTTGCCCATAGAACAATAGATAAAGGTCGTACCCAGAGCACAAACACCTCACTTCTGTGGCGTTTGGGATTAGTGATCGGTAGGCAACCTTACATCCTTTTTTATTTTTGGAGATGTTGATTTCTAGACTCAAACCTATGACCTGTTACTTTTGGTGGAAAAAACCTGCCATAGAACACTAGATGATTTCTATAATCTATCAAAAAAAGATGATTTCTATAAATACAGATTGATGTGCCAATGAGTTCTGGCTCAAATGACTCTTACAAGAATGAGATGGAGGGGAGATCATGGTTTAAGATCCATTGGGTGTTTATGTGATTTACTAAGAAGAAATTTAAACAGAGACTGATGACCCAGTTTAATCTAGTTGTTTTGGGCCCTTGATCTGATTTTGCAGCACTGGTGTTCTAGAG
This sequence comes from Quercus lobata, assembly GCF_001633185.2. Lineage (NCBI taxonomy): Eukaryota > Viridiplantae > Streptophyta > Magnoliopsida > Fagales > Fagaceae > Quercus > Quercus lobata. The sequence goes on along the minus strand of NC_044912.1, from coordinate 1,035,072 downwards.
TGAGTTTGGTAATTATATGGCCTGGCTTTACTTGTTTACAGGATAATGTTGAACTGGCTGAGGGAGAGTTGCAGGAGGGTGAATCAGAGCTTTCATCAAGAGCCATGAGCATGTAACATTATTATAACCATAATTGTTGTTAGGATGTGCAAATTTCATTTTGTTATTTTTTAAATTGTAAATCACATTCATAGTTTGGTGTAATTACCCCCTTGTAAAACAGCACAGCTTCTGGTTCATTTGCATTGAATTATAGGGAAAAAAGATAAAAGAAAATTTAGCTTTGCTGATGTACACAGCAGACTGTATAAAATTGTTGCATTTGAGGAAGGGGTTTGGTTTGAGCAGATTATTTTTCTGCATCATCTTTTCAGGTTCTATTTTTTTGATGTCTTTTAGACGCGCTGTCAAATTAGCTTTATAACATTTCCAGGTGTCTTGTCTGTGTAGTCAGTAAATCTGGTTGCCAATACGGGATGAACAGAAGGAAATTCATGGTATGTTTTGTTGCATGGGATGGAGAACAGGCAGGAAGACATCAAACTGCTTTATTGGGGATTTCTTACCAGATGTGAAATCAGACCAGAAGTCGGTAAAATCAAATTTTAGCAGTCAAAGACTTAAATGTTTTAGTTTAGTCCCTGTACTTCTAATAAGTAATCAATAAAACAAGTCCTTATATTAGCGCTCCAGTCCAATACAAACAATTCTTAGATGAGTGGTGTTTATTACACATTCTATCTTTCATGTAGTCACGATCTGAGTTCAAATTGTGTGCGCGGTTGTGTGAAATAGAGAGGTCTTCCACACCATTCCATTTTGCACTAAAGCTCACACAGGCCGAAGTGACGGGACAATAAATTTGAACTTCAATTATCGTTAATCAATACCCTCAATTTAACTACGTGAGATTAATTTATGTTAGTTTTCTGTTTGTCTTACCTGACATGAACACCACCACAACTTGTCAAATGCTTTAACGGAGTGCTCTAACATTCCATTTCGTTAGGATGTGGATTTTTATTGGACTTGATTGCTACAATTGAGAAACATGTATGAGTCTTTATGAAAGTTCTTTGAAGGTATTGTTGTTAAACATTACCTATTAAACATTAGTCATGCATGTCCTCCAATTATATATCATTCTAAAATAGTCCTCCACACAACAATTCATCCTCCTGCAAAGAGGGGTTTTATTAAAATAATTAACAAAAATGGCACTTGGACTGAAAAAAAGAAATAGAAGAGGCACGCCCTTTGTAAGGGGTCTTCGTGCCTAATTTGTGAGGATTCTCAGCACTTGACCCTGAGTTAAGCCCATGAGTTCATTATCCCCTGCGTATCAAAGCCCTCAACATGCATCCACAGTATTCATGTTATTGGCACCAAACATCTACTTTCGGTATGATCATACCAAAACTATTACTTACAAGGTCACTGATATTTGATAGATTCACGAAAGATTTTCGATCACATGAATACAAGATCATTGGCAACGATGATAACATATGAAAGGCATAGCCACTCACACAAACATGTAAATTGACCCAACACTAAGTGGCAGTGTGACGGAATAGACATCGAAAATCTTTCTAAAATGATTCTCTCTAGAGTTATATGGATAATTATCCAATTCTTTTGAAATGATTGGATTCAAATACTTAATACCACATCATTAATAATATAAGTAGATACTAAAATGGTGATGGTAATTTATTTCAATATATACACACAGAGAGAGAGAGAGAGAGAGAGATTTTCCTAAAATTAAAAAAAAAAAACTTATTATCCATCCTTAGACAAACCAGAATTATTCGAAGGCGAATGATAAAGGAAATGTTTTCGGCCTATTTAGCCTTAGACATGAGCTCATGAGCATTGGAGGCGGATGGAAGAGCTGGAATTGCTCCCTTCTTTGTTGTACAAATTGCTCCACATGCATTTGCAAATGTCAGAGCCTCTCTAAGTTTTGCTTCATCCTATGCAGAAGTAACAAAATTAAGTTAGAACTAATGCTGAAATGAAAAATAATGAAACCAACTAAGGTTAAAGTAAATGGATAAAGAATGATTACACGAAATATGTTAGTATCTTTGGCGATAGAAACCAGAAGTGCACCAACAAAAGCATCCCCAGCACCAGTTGTGTCAACAGTTTTCACCGAGAACCCACTCACCTTTCCTTTAAAACTCTGTATTCATACATTATATGTTTAGACGAAAAGATAACTGGATCAATTTGAAATACAATAGATTAACAGGACGTGAATATCTTATGGATATGAGAATAAAGAGGGAGGGAGCTTCTTTAAGGTACAAATCAATGGTGTAAGAGTAAGCCCTTTTCATAAATGTAAGATATATATATATATATATATATATATCCTTCTAAAAGTGTGAAGGCACTGTTTCTAGAAACAAGAAAGAAAGAATAAATAAATAAATAAATAACAACAATAATAATAATAATAATAATAATAATAATAATAATAATAATAATACCTCGGTGAAGTATCTACATCCCTTCTCTCCATCAGTGACAACAAGCAGCTTGAGGTTATCATGCCATAGGGTCAGAACATTATCTTCCTTCTCAGGATCTTCTTGTGTGAGGAATTGAACCTCATCATCACTCACCTATACCGCCAATTACAGACACGGAATTATTTTATCACCTAAAATAAGTTAAATAAAACAACTATATATTGATGGATTTATTTATTAGAAGATAATTTTAATGTTACTATCTGATGCATCCTTGCAAGTCCAGGTATTAAATCCTAATCCTATCATATTGAACAACTTACCAGTAAACCTAATTGAATATAAAGCTACTACGTACTATTCGATGCATCGTTAAGAAGGTCTACTATTACTTTTTTATCCTATCTGACAAATTATCAGTGGGATATATCTAATTCAAGAGCAAAACTTTGGTACACATGGCTGCATTGACCACAGATAGTATTATCTTTAAATTTAATGTAATTAAATGTTTGGGAACTTAATGCACCTAAGAATAGTATATAGGTTTGACCTCCCTAATTCGATAAGAAAACAATCAACCCTAGTCAATTTGAGAATGATTAAATGCCAATGGGTTGTATTCATTTAACTTAGCTGATTTAATACAAAAACAATATAATTGCATTATTGCAATTAATGTGAAAAAAAAGAAGAAGAAGCACTCTAATGGAATAGAAAAGATAGAATACCTTGATGAAATCAGCTTGATTCCAGATGCTCTTGATTCCATCTCTAGCAGCCTGAGGAGAAGGCCAGAGAGGTAAGCGGACGTTCGGATCATATGAAAGCAAAATGCCGGCTTCCTTAGCAGCTTTCATGGCTGCCAGGTGAGCAGACTTGCATGGCTCAGATATCAGGCTTATGGATCCGTAATGGAATATCTTGGCCTGCTTGATGAGACCCAAATTTAACTCCGACTCTTTTAGCAGCATGTCTGCACTGGGGTTTCTATAAAACATGAACTCCCTCTCCCCATTCTTCTTCAATGTTACAAAGGCCAATGCAGTTCGTGCATGTTCATCAAAACACACCCCATCTGTGTTCACCTCGTTCTTCTTCAAGATATCCACTAGCATGTGCCCAAACTCGTCATCTCCAAACTAAAGTAGACAAAATTAAACATCATCCTCACATAAAAAATATATATACATTAAGATTAAATTAAAAAAGAAAAAGATCTTATATTTACATGTTTATTATAATTAACTACTATCATATTATATTATATGTATAGTTTATAAAAATCAAGAAATAATAATAACAAAACAAGAAGAAGATATGGGGAGAACCTTGCCAATAAAGGCAGAGCTACCACCAAGCTTAGTTATGGCACAAGCAACATTGGCAGGAGCACCCCCGGGTGCTTTGAGGAAACCAGTAGACTCGGCTAAGGAAACTCCAGCTATGTCAGGCACAAAATCAATGAGCATCTCACCGAATGACACGATGGCGGATGATGAACTCGTTTCTGAGATCGTCATCTTCTTCTTCTCTCAACTCTTTCTTCTTCTTTTTTTTGATAACAAATCCTTATAGTTTATGAGGGCACACAGGGGCTTTTTATAAGGATGCTATTTTCTTTAGGAGCAAGAAATAATCAGCGTTATAAATGATATCATCATTTGTTTCTATCCATATTTGGATAAGTTCAATATAACTTATACTGATTTTTCTGCATAGATTACTGGAGAATGGAGATACGTTTACTAACAGATCATGATTCTGTGACCGGCAAATTTGTGTAATGTCTAACAATAATTATGATTGACATCCCAAATAAGATAGGATTTTTAAAACCATTTATTACCGTTTGACATATTTATACTCTAGAATTGCTATAATCCTAGACTTCATAGTATAAGAGTTTATTTATTTATTTATTTTTAAGTAATATTACATGCATAAACTATTTTACAATATTTTTACAAATCGTTATTGAAGGAATTTTTTATTGGTTTTCATTTAGATCCACCACTAACATCACTTTTTCATTTACTAATAAACACTCACCACGTAGCAGTTTATATAATTTTTTGTAAAAAAATTTGTGTCTCTAGCATTACTTTTTTTTTTTTTGGCCATAGTTTTACTAATCACTAAATAGTTGTTTGTTGCGGATAATCTTTTAGAAATCCTATGAATTCTTTCAGAATCCCAAACAATTAGCTGCACATAACTCAAGATTCTTTAGAGGGAAAAAAAAAATTATACTAGTAAAGGATTTTTATTTTTTATTTTTCCTGAGAATCACCTCAAGATTTATATGCCTAGTAAGCCCGATCCTTTTTTCCGGAAATGTAGATATTCACGTTCTCATCATGGCTTAGAGAGTATCAAAGTAGTAGTAACCTTAATTAATAAATAGGGAGTATCTTTTCACTAACTAAAACAAAACTCCTACATCGAAGGGGAGGAGATTATAACGACTGTTAGTTGATTGCACATCATGGCAAATATTCGTACTTGACTGCCTGGATTCTAAAAGTTCTAAACCATTTGTTTTCTATTTTCTTTTTTTATATACAAGATAGAAATTCTAATCGAAATGTATATGTTTGTGAAATTCTTTTCTAGAAACTTGAATCAGCTCTTACTCGTACTCCACAAGCTTATACTTAAAGAGTGGTTATCACGCCAAAGATACATGGTTGTTTCCTATTTTATAGAAGTAGACATGTTCTACTTCTTGTTGCTTCCGCATCGATCTTGCATCAGCTTCCGCATCCTGCATCACAACCTAGTTTGTTGTCTATGCCAGGCAGATTATCCCTCATTAAAGTTGTCCCCGCCCCTATCACATACTACCACATGCCAGCTGTTAAATAAATATTAATATTAGTAACACGATGTGTTATACCATGTTGTGTATGCTAGAGTGCATGCGAAATGAGAAGCATAGAATAGGAACACCGAGAACACGAGGGTTACGTGGTTCAGCCTTGACGACCTACATCCATGAAGGAATCCCTTAAGGGCTACATCTTTATTGTGTATAAGAGTGTAGTACAATAACCTCCTGTGTTACAATGAACCCTAACATGTATATATATATATATATATATATGCGACTAAACCCTAAACTACTAGTACAAGCAGGAGTGGGCTTGGGCCTATTTCATTGGGCTAATATGTCTAATATATATCTCTAACACCCTCCCTCAAACTCAAGGTGGAAGCTCGATGAAAGATTGATGTTGGATAAGCATGAAAAGATCACTTAGAGATGCCATGAATAATGCCTTTTGAAGAAACCACAATGAAGAATATGCCAATTGACCAATTTTGGAGTTTCAAATGAAGAAACGGAGGTCAAAATTAGAATCTATGCGAAAAACTGAGCAAGATAGACCCTTTCAGAAATTTTAACTTTTGGTCAAAGGTCAACGCAAAAGTCAAAGTCAAAGTCAAAGTCAACGGATCCTAGTCAAGTCAATAGTTAGTGCTCACAGGTTAGATCTGTGCGGTCCGGGTCGGGTCGACTGGGTCAACGGTCAACTAGGTGATGTGGTGCTGACGAGGCGACAATGCTGACGTGGCTAGATGACGTGGACTAGGGCGTGTGTGGCATGCTGACGTGGAGCAGTGACGTCATCCGGTGACGTCAAATGACATCAGCAATAGTTCTTTGGCGCGTGGAAGGCGCGTGACAGCTCTAATGGCGCGTGGTTGCGAGACAGATACTTGAGCGGCGCGTGTGGGCGCGTGTGAGTTCGTATGATCACCAGATTCTCAGGCCAAGTAGATCGAGAAATGACAAGACCGTCTTGGTAGCGCGTGCGGCTGAGATCCAAGCTGGGAGTCAAGAACCTTTGACGGCGTGTGTGAGAGTGTGGGGCGCGTGGAGGCTATGTGTCCTGGCGTGTGCGGCGCGTGGAGCGCATGCTCGTGAGGCAGAAACTTCAGCCGGCGCGTGAAGGCGCGTGTGAGGTGTTTTCTGGCCGTTCTTGGTTGGGTTTTGCTTGGGATTGTCTGTTTTGTCACTCAATGCCTTTACTTTGATAGTTGGATGAGCAGAACAATGAGATCCGAGAGTTGTTGGGACTGTAGGCGTGACAGCGGTGACTCGCTTTTGACAATGACTACTAGATGAAGGCAAGGGCAGCGGAAGAATGCCCGAGATGTCCACAGGAACCAGAAAGTCAGAGGAATGGCTCTAATATCATGTTAAATAAATATTAATATTAGTAACGCGATGTGTTATACCATGTTGTGTATGCTAGAGTGGATGTGAAAGGAAAAGTATAGAATAGGAACACCGAGAACATAAGGGTTACGTGGTTTAGCCTTGACGACCTACATCCACGAAGGAATCCCTTAAGGGCTACATTTTTATTGTGTATAAGAGTGTAGTACAATAACCTCCTGTGTTATAATGAACCCTAACATATATATATATATATATATATAGGCGACTAAACCCTAAACTACTAGTATAAGCAGGAGTGGGCTTGGGCCTATTTCATTGAGCTAATATGTCTAATATATATCTCTAACACCAGCCACAATTCTCCCTTCTTCCATATATGAAAAAGTTGACAAAGCTCACATATCTTATTTATGGAGTGACAATGAAACTCAAAAACACACCCATTAATCATTGAGGCTTTCCTCATTAATCAGCAAGCTTGGCGGCTTTTTAGGTATATATTTTAAACTTTGTCATTTCCCAAATGATAACTTCCTCAGTCCTCAGAACTGAGTTGATAGGATTTATTATGGATATTTTAAATGGAGAAATTAACAAAAAAATTTTAAAAAAAATATGAAACTAACGGAACAGCTAACGGAATCAAATGGAAGGACTTGATTGATCATTTTTTAAACATGTAGGATTGAATTGACCGAATGCAAAGTTAGAGGATTGAAATGAATTTTTGTGAAATTTAGAGGGGTAGTTTTGCATTTTAGCCATATATATATATATATATAAAACATTAATATGATTTTAAAAAAAATTTTGCTAACTCCAATTTATTAAAGAAACAAAAATTATGATTAAACAAACAATCAACTTATTATACCACATTCCCATAAATATATATATATATATATATATATATTATATCACATAATAACTAACTTCTAATTTATATGTCATTTACTCTATAGTCTAAATTCTTTATCTCCTTAATTTTGTATTACATCATTAATTAAAAAAAAAGCCATTTTATGTTATCACAAGTTCACAACATTGAGACTAAAAAAAAAAAAAAAAAGTTCACAACATTACTTGATGTTAATTACTTGAAAATATTTTTAATATTTTATAAAACATTCTCACATAGAACCTTATAGCATTATCCATATGCAGGCCCATTACTAGTATAACTAAAGAGGACTCACACTCATGGAAAGCTTTAATTAGCGGCTGTGATTTACTTTCCAAAAATCTCAAATGTAGTGGGTAGTGGGGGATGGTGATTCTATAAATTTTTGGAATGATCACTGGCTTTCCCTTGGACCTATAAGATCTCTTATTCATGGCCCCCTCCTCCTTCCTTGTGACCGTGATATAAAGGTTGTTGAGCCTCTCACTTAAGACCATAAATGGGACCTTACCTCACTAAGTATGAATCTTTCTGAGAATATCCGTTATCTAGATTTGTGTGTATGTGTATATATTATGTGTTATGCTATTTGTCATTATATATATATATATATATATATATATATATAAATAAGCTGAAGTGTAATATTTATTATTACTACGTTCATGTTGAGTCATATCAGTGGCCATATTATCCACCTGTTTCCAACATTCTTTCTCTTTTTTTTAACTTTTTTTTTCTTATTAATTTTTCATATACTTTTTCCAACTTTTCCCCTCCATTTTACATTTTCATCTCCCTACTATTATCTCTTAATATCACTTTTTCTCTATCCCTTTATCTTTCCTTATTTTTGGCATTTCTCATTCCCCTTCACTTACTATAAATTTACAATTTGCTATTTTATTCTATACATAGTTTCGGGGACAATGTTACCCTAAGGCTAGGGGGTTCAAATGAACCCCTAACCTGGCCAATGTTTTTTATTTATTTATTTTTATTATTATATGTGTGTATTTGTATATATATATATATATATATATATGATTTTTTTTAAAAAAAATTTTGAGTCCTTAGAATAAAATTTTGAACCCCTGACCCTAAATTTTGTTTAAATCCAGTTGATATAAGTTTGAATATGATCATTTTAATGCCACTTTCACAATATTTTTACAATAATTTAACAATAAAGGTTAAGTGGCAAGTTGTAGCTGGTTTTTATCAGACCCACAACTAACATTACTTTTTCCCTACTTTTAACATCTTGCCATCTAGGTTTTGTTGTAAAAGTGTTGTGTCAATAGCTCTACTCTTAGAATATTTATTTTATAAAAAAGAAAAAAAAATGTTTCAAAATTTTGCTCATTTGTTAAAAAAAAAAAAACTTTTTTTTTCCCAGGAATTTGGCTTACTTTTCCATTGACAGCAGAATAAAGTTGTTTTTCTCTAAACTTTTCTTTTCATCAACAAAAAATTACACCACTATTACAACTAACAGATCTGTATCTATATCTGTGATTCTTTCATTATTCCCTCTATCTTTCTTTTTCTCTTCTATGTTTTCTTAGTTTTACTCTCTATTTGATCAAGTAGTTTGATAAATACTCTATAGATTCCCAAATCTAAGAACTCTTTTAGTGCTTGCTCCAATTCCAAGAGACTGACCACATGTATGATTAAGAAGTTATACATTTCAAAAGTAAAAACTTATATCGGTTACTATTTTTAATTTTATTTATTTATTTTATAGTTTCACATTTAACCTTAGTTCGACTTCAAGAGACTGACCACGTGATGATTAGTTATTTTTACGCATTCAATGGTTGTTGTTTTACCGATATTTATACTAAATTATATTTATAATATTATTTTAGATTATTGTATAATGTATATAACATGGAAGTTGTACATAACACATAAGGTTATCTCACTTTCTTTCACTCAATTTTTTTTTTCATTTTTTTTTCATCTCTACTTTAAGTTGATGAATTTTAGTATTATTTGGAACTCTACTTTGGATTGATGTGATTAAGTTGTGTTTTTAAGTTATCTTTTTTTCATCTCTTTGATTTCATAGATGTTATCCATTGCAATATATATAAAGATAGTATATAAGAATATAATGTTATTTTATTATATAACTTGATATGACTTAGATAATTCGGTATTTATTACAAGATATTAAATTCTATAAGGATGTGGTGTAAAACCTAAGTTTTACTTCTCCAATTCTAACATGCCACATCATCATATTATATATTAAAGAATAGGCACAACCATACTCAATCAATTCTAATATCCATTTAAAAATCCAATTTAACTACAAGTTTATTTTGAGATGTTTGTGGTAGGATGTATTGAATTTTAAGTTAAAAATTGATATGGCAATCTATTATTGGATTGTGTAAGATATGAATTTTACACTTTATTCTTACTAAATTCGGACTCTTATTACAATAATTTTATTTTTTTTACTTTTTTTCTTCTCATATTATTTTTTTATAAACTTATTACTATTCTCTCACATCAATATATATATACTACTATTTAAGTAGCTTCCCTTATTTGGATTCCTCATTTTTTAGTTCAAAAATACCCCTATACTCCTATGTTTAAGTAGAGACAAAATTAAAGAACAATCCGGTAAAAATGCAACTCTAACTCTCACTACAATATTGCCTAAAAAATAGGACCACTCTCCTAATAATTTTTAAATTACTTTATCTACTTATAAATTATATTCTCAAAATAAAAATTATATATATATATATATATATATATATATATAAAATAAAAACACAGGTTGATGTATTTTCTTAATTTTTTTAAAAAATCTTGAACTACTACAAAATATTGTACTGGATTTTTGTGTGATTTTAAAATTATCTCACAAAATTTTAAATAATAGGGTCAAATGAGTGGTTAATATTTCTCATCCCATCATTTTGTTATCCACATTTTTCTCAACTCTTCACCCAACGTCTCACACTTTCCCCACTCCTCCACGCTCCAAACTCAAATTAAAATGTCTCATCATCCTCATCATTTATCATCCTTACCCAAATTCAAAAACCATAAGCAACAACCTTATTGTATCCACAATGGAAAGGTTGGATGATATATGTAAGCCCATTTTACCATTAAAGTCCAAAAGACCCACTCCAGCGGAACTTGTAAAGTTCAAGTATTGCAAAAAAATTTGCAATTGTGCTATAGTGTGATTCTAAATGTAGAATCACACTGTAGCTCAATTGTAAAAAAATATATTAATATTTTATTTGTAAATATCAGTTCTCTCTCTCCACGGTCTCTCATCTCTCTCTCTCCATCGCTGAAACTCTTTCTCACACCAAGCCTCTCTCTTTTCTCTCATCCCCTCTCTCTCTCTCTCCATCGCTGCCAATTCACCCACCCATCTCCAAATCCCTTTAATCTCAGGCTTTTCTCTCTCAGTCGGTCTCTCATTTTTGGGTATTTTTTGTGGTTTCTGGCGGTGGAGATCGACGAGTGATTTGGTTTTCTAGCGGTGGAGATCGGCAAGTTGTGTGGGTTTTTGGCAGTGGTGGGTTTGTGACTGATGTGGGCGTGGGTCAGGTGGTGCAGCGGCAGTGTGGGTCGATGGTGGGTTTTTGGTTTTGATTTTGATTTTGATTTTGCATTTTGATTTGGATTGGAGATCGGTGAGTGATTTGCTATGGATTTTGGATTTTGATTTTGATTTTAGATTTTGCTATGGATTTTGCTCAGCGGAGGTGGGTGGTGTGACTGAGAAATTGGATGGTGGTGGTGGTGGTGGTGGGTGGTTGATAGAGGAAGAGAAATAGAGATCAAAGAGAGAAGTGAGAAATATTTTTATATTATTTTAATGTGTAGTATGGTAAAATAAAAGTTAGGATGCTGGGTGTATTTTAAAATGGTATTGTATAATTGATAAAATGACTTTTTAAGATGGTAAAATAGGATAGAATGGCATGAGCCATTGTGGATGCTTATTATCATTTTCTCAAGAATCCGTTCACACGTAGATACTTCTGTAGTCCACAATTCTTCAAGCCTATGTTTTACGATTTCCCAAGGCTACTTAGTGCAGATGGTACTCCTCTCTCTCTCTCAAATTTCTATATTTCTTGAACTAGGTATTGGTTGTTATTTTTATTTTAGTGAAAGCGTTTGCAAAATTGCAACAGAACTCCCAAATTCAAAACCTATTGAGAGATCAACTTTAGTGAAGCTGTCATTGAAATCAACGCCAGTTGCTTAGCATCATCATTGGCCAACGTGCCATGTCAGTGCAGCTTCATTTGAGAAATAGTAGAAAAGAGCGGTCATGGTTGTAGAGAGCGTGAGATATCATGTTTGGACTTGCTGGGGGTACTTTTTCTTCTTCCATGTGTATGTATAAATTTATGTATTAATAGCAAACTCAAGTAATTGCTATATAATTGTTTCTCCACTTTTATTATGCTACAATTTGTGGTTCCAAAAATTAAATTAAAACAAAAAATAAAGGCAACCAGTTTAGGTAGGTCACTCTATATCTTGGGTCTATTTTCTTTATTTTCATTTTTGAAAAGATTTCGATTATGATTGTTAATTTTTTATTTGGATTACAGGAGGGAGATTACATATTCTTTGAATACCAAATCAATGCAAACTAAACCAACAACACCCCTTCGAGTCAAGAAATGTTCTCATCATAAGGTATATATATTTGTATGCAATTATTAATTCATTGCCCTAAATCCATGGTTAAATTGTAGCCTAAAGATCCTTCCAATAGGCTATATGTGATTTGTGGAAATGTACTTACTTAAGGTGTGCATATATGATAGACTTTATCAAGTATGTATGTTTAAATGAACTTATTCATTTAAATATTTATTTCTCCAATGCTATATCTGACATTTTCCCCCTCAGGTAACGTTATATCTAATTTGGTTACCTTGTTATGTTTTGTTTTCCCCAACATTATGGTGGTGAGGGAGATTTAAATTTAATGCCCAAAAAATAATTTTATGCAAGTTCATCCATAAAGAATTTGGGGCATAGAATGAATACACTGAAACAATGATGCATGTGTTGTGGGAATGTCCAATGGCATGAAATCTAGGAAGACTAAAGACCTGATTTACTAATATGAAGATTTATTTCTTTGGCCTTTTCCAATGATTAACAATGGAATGAAGAGAGGAGGGGAGCTATGGGGCAGTATTGGTTAGGGCAATCTAGACAAGTTGAAACACGTTAAATTGCTTCACTCATAGCAGATAATGGATTTGGCTAAAACAATGTTTCAAGAGTCAAGACTACAAACATGCAAGTTAACACTAGTGGGCAAGACACGAGGACAATGCAAGTTATAAGTGTTTTTATGAGAAAAATGGATTACTTTGTTCGTCCTTAATGGCTAGCTGTGGGAAATGAAACCTTTTATACTTAATTTTCAAATAAAAAACAGAGTGTATTGCATTTGAAGATAGTGATGTGAAGTATTTGGAGAGAGATGTATATGCATTTGAAAGCTGATGATGTGACAGGAGGGTACTTGTTAAGTAGACCCTTCCATTGTATATTAAAGATAAAGTTTCCTTTGGCTTATGACATAAAATTCATGTGTTAAATTTGGACAAAAATATCAGTATACATGATGAGAAGAAGGGGATTATCAATCAATATTTCATGGTTTGAACTTTGAAGGTTTTACAACCAATCTTTAGTAAAATTGCAAGAACATGTTCAATAAAATGGTACTTTTAAATAACAAAGGCAACTTGGTAGACCCATTAATTTGAGATCTCAATCGCACAAAAGAGTCCAAAGTTTATTTATTGCATTGCATTATCAAGGGACTCCCATTTTAGATTGATTGCCCCAAAAAAGTCCATTTTAGATTTTGTGTCAAGTATTATTTTGTTTTAAAACTAGCACTTTGGTTTTGCATGTGCTCAAATGGTCTTCTATTTTTTTTTAAAAGACAACTTTTTATTCACCATAGTTTGGGATTGATGCATTTTTTAATCACAACTAACCTTTAAGCATGTGCTCACGCGCGTGTTCAGAAGCGCTTCTATTGTTTTGGGAAAAAGTTAATAATTTGTAACAATTATAATTTGAGATTACTATATTTTTCAAGTGGCGTATTTTATGCAAAGAAAATCAAAATATTCTCAAATGCCATATCGAAGATAAAAACAAATTAAATATTGACTTTTTGTTTCATTTGGTTCGATGTTTCAAGACTTTTCTAATTAAAAAAAAAAAAAATTTCTTTGTATTATTTGGTTCAATGTTTCAAGACTTTTCATCCTTTACACATACATATAAAACTCTTTGCATTTTAATTTACCATTTCACCTCTTGCACTTCTAGCCCTTTCTATATACTTACCCATAGCCCTTAATGTAATCCCATGTCAAATACACATAGACAAAAAACGATGTAATTTTCCTTCAATCTTTTGACGGCACATACTTAGCTCTAACTTTGTTGTTTCAACTAATCTTAACCTATATGAGTTGGCTATAACCAAAGTAGGGGGGCTTGCAGTTTATATTGAGTGACAATGGTAATTTACGATTTAGATGTTAAGGTCAAACGTTGTGAATTTGTAGGTTTTGTAAATGATGTGATCAATTGTGGGTGTTTGGAATGTGTAATTGGTTTTAGAATTAAGTAGAAAAAGAAAGACACATTTTATTTCAACTTTTATTCTATAATATTCCTCTAAAGTTTTCTCTCTCTTTCTTATTACTTCAATTGAATAATTATAATGGATATGTGTATGCAATTTATAATGTTGCTTTTTCATTATTAATAAAGTTAGAAAAAGAAAGAACATTTTATATCAACTTTTATTCTATAATATTCCTCCAAAGTAGTTTTTTTTTCCTCTTATTACTTCAATTGAATAATTATAATGGATATGTGTGTGCAATTTATAATGTTGCTTTTTCATTACTAATGAAGTTCTATAACAATTATGCTATAGTATATATATAACATTCTCTAAAACCATATTACATAAAACATTACAATATTATCCGTACATCGCACAAGTAACTTACTAATTACTAATAACTGCCAAAGGCCTCAAGCATATGTAAATGATTTATTCTCGAGAAAAACACAACTCTAAATTGCAAAATTGCTGATACGGAGATTATTCTTTTGTTATTGTATTCCCTTTATAGATTTCTCATACTTCATAGGATTTAGGAAGGCGTTGTTGCAAGTAAGTAGTTTATTGGCAACTTCTTACTCTATTAATCTTGATTATATTCAAGTTCTTTTAAGTTAAATTCAAGTTCTTAGTTGTTAATCTTGTTACTTAATAGATCCTTAGTTCTCTATCATCGACTTGATTTCATGTTCAAGCCATTTACTTTAGCATTGTTTGTACCGTTTACTTTGTGACTTAGCATAAACTTGGCTTACTTTGCTTCTTGATAATTAATAGCTCTAATAATTTCAATCAAAATTTAGCTTTTATACTTGGTAACTGTTACTAGCATTATCTTCAAAAATACATCAACCTGAAGAAGTCCACTTAATTGATACATCATTGACTACATTCCTTTAGAAACAAAGTCAAATCCTCAAATCAGTATTGTAAATGGCATGACTCTGAAAGCCATTTTTCGTCGTTCGTCATCATCATAAAAAATTTTAGGAGACATTTCATGATTTTGCAGAAATGACTTATTGATGGTCTTAACTTTTTTTCAATTGTTCCATTCACAATTGTGGTCTCTTACATCAAATGTTTATACAAACTATGGATGATGCCACACATTCTCATTGGGCCAATCTGCTTAGTTATTGTGCTTTTTTCAATACTTGCTAGCTATTAAGTTGGTTAAAACAATTGCATCACGGTTTATCCAAAAAAAACATACTTATTAAGTTTAATATGCTTAAACAGCCCCTTTTTCTTGTTTAAAAAAACAGAAGAAAGAAAGAATAACACGCTAAATATATATACAAATCTAAAGCCTGAATTTTTTTTCAAGTGAAGCCAAGCTATATATATATATATATATATATATATATCTTATGAATAACATGCGCACATGACCAAACTCATAAGCTAATATCAAGTGTGTGTGTGTATATATATATCAGTAACTAATAGAGACAAAAGTCACAAACACAGATCATCCCGGTATAACATGGTCGAAAATGCATTTGTTTGTTTCAGAAGAGGCAGCTTTGGGCGGGCGATTCTCATCCACTTGGTCCACTACTTTGTCAAAACCCTTCAATGAACAGATGAGTCAATGCCGATGATTCTGTGCATAAATTTTTAGGATACTGGGATGCATCTGTGAGAGACGACTAGAACAGGACTTGCTTCTGATTGAAGACTAAGGAATTAAGGAGAAGAAAGATTTAACAAAAAGATGGGTGGATGATTCCCATGCATAAATTTTTAGGATAATGGGATGCATCTATGACAGCTGAATAGAGCAAGATTCACATAGGGATCTAGATCAAACCTTCAACAGTGATAATTTTTAAAACGTTGGTTAGAAGTACTGCAAAATAGAAACTTATACATGAGAATACACCACGTACTCCAGTCATCCAACTTTAGGTAAAAACCTATTACAACATGGATAATACTATTCCAAAGCAACATCAGGCTTAAATACATTACTTTTCCAAGCTATAGTGCTTGTTCACAGCTTTAGTGACATCCCAAGTAACTTTCATGCCTTTAGGGAATACAACCAAATCACCAGCCCCAATTTCAAATGATTCATCATAACCATCCACATAAACCTTGACTTTCCCATCCAGCAGAAACATAGTCTCTGTGGCAGTGAATTCCCATGGAAATTTGCTTGGACCGCATCCCCATCTATTCAGATTACAGAAATCAAAGTATTCTTCACATTAAGTTGCACCGTGGAAGGATAGAATATAAAATATCAAAATGAAGAAGTCCTATAAACAGATTTTTCTGTAAAAGAATGAATCTTTATGAATGTATATCAAAATTAAAGTCTGAAACTGAAAGGTGCCTAATCCTTGTTATCATTGAAATGTATGCAGTCATTATTTCCCATGAAATACAATCAAGTAGAAAACTTGCATTTCAATGAGCTCTAGTTCAAATGGAAATCCATTCCCTTGAGAACAAGGTGCAGGGTGAGGTAAAAACCCACTAGATGCGTATACCTTACCTTACCAATAAAAAAAAAGTAAAAAACTATTAAAATTTCCCTACAACTTTGGTGCAAGAAGAGTGGAGAAACACTGGAGAGAGGTGTCCTTGAGGAGTTGGGATACTAGTGAAATTGATACCGTTGCAGCGTTGGTGACAATAATCTAACTGCTGTGTTGGTATAGATTTTAGGCTCATAAAACTTGCTACTTCAGAGCTTGTTAAATAGTTTGTATCAGATTAACAGGAGAGTCTCAGGAGGGAGGAATCTGATTCAATTTCAGTTAGTTCAGCATCATCTGTGAGACCAATAGATTTTGATATATTAAATGTTGCTCACAATTTCAAAGTTGAAAAAAATTAATTCCAAATATATGTCCCATATACCAAGTTCCAATCAAGATGGGCAAACAAATGTCATATCCTTGAGAACCCTAAGCTCCTTTTGGTTAGCATTTTTGTTCTTATTTCAATCTAATGGGGCTTTTATCTGTTGAACAAAAACGGGTAATATAGTGACTTAAAAAGATTTATTCCATAAGCCAATTAGGCATACCAAGCTATATATACTGAGAATGGAAACATTCCATTTTTATTCTAACTAAAGAAAATCAACAATAACACCAGGCAGGCCTGTTTGCCAAACATAAATACATAATCAACCCATAGGAGGCTTGGGATTAATTTCAATGGTGCTGCCATAACAATTTCAACCCTTAAAGTTTTGGGTAATCTACATACTAAACTTCAGAGCATGCCAGATCTCTCTTCAAGGTATTAGACCCTAACCTCTGTTCCTAGGTATAAATAAAACCTAGCCATCTCCTTTGTTCTATTCTAGTAGGGAGTACACAACTGCAATACTCATTTCTATTATCAAATTCTAGCCGCTTATTGCAACCAGTGAGATTGTCTTTCCTTGCTCCCATACTTTTAACATAGCAAAACAGTGTCTCATCCAATTTTCCACCAAATGCCTATGCTAATACTTATTTAAATAGTTATCCAACTACGCTTACCCTATTACAACA
This sequence comes from Quercus lobata, assembly GCF_001633185.2. Classification (NCBI taxonomy): domain Eukaryota; kingdom Viridiplantae; phylum Streptophyta; class Magnoliopsida; order Fagales; family Fagaceae; genus Quercus; species Quercus lobata. Next base: position 1,017,302 of record NC_044912.1, on the reverse strand, counting down.
GTTCCTACCAAATCCAAGGTTCAGCAGCTTGTTTCATTTTGAAGGTCTGACTATTTCTTGGACATAGAAACCTTGTGTAAAGTATGGAGGATATAAATCCACAGTTTAGAGAGAAATTGCAAGATTAATCTGATCTAATTTGACATTTTTCTCACAAAGTATACCAGAATGTTTAACAACTGCAAAAGAAGACGATGAGTGGGGATGGAATAATGGTCTATAAGTACTTAGCAACCTTGGGAGTTGAAAATCAAGATACTCCTTTTAGGGTGGGCTTGGGACTCATGGTCGTGGGCCTCATCCTCCCTCCTCACTTCTTCAAATTAAATATAGCCTCCCCCCCATCCCCCCCTCCTCCAAAACAAAAGGAATTGCACAAATGGTGTATTAAAGCAATGGTGATATTCTCTTCAATCAATGCATTTTCAAAGGAATATGCTGCTTCAATTCTAAAAGGATCACTTAAAGTAAAAAAAGAAAAATCCATTAGAATTTTCTGAAGTTCATTGCCTTTGTTCCTTTATTTTCTAAAATCCTAATGTCCTTGTTATGGTAATTGCTCATTGCAATGAAGTTTCTTGGTCCTGCAACATCTTCCTGTTAGGATTAGTGAACTTATTTCCACTCTCATTGCATGGAGAAATTGATAATCACCACAATGGTAGTCAGTTAAAACACTTGCACATGCTGAGCTCTTGTTTTGCATATTCAACTAACATCCTCACCCCTCAATTCAGTTGGTAAAGTATTAAAGCTATTAAATCAAAACTACACAGATAAAGTTTGAAGAACTCCAATGGTTTTAATATTCTGAAAAGTTATCATGCAAAATTTATATCTAGGATTTCAGACTTCCTGGACTTGTAGCAGACACTTTCTGTTGTCCTATTAAGGGTCAGTGCTTTACAACTTAGTAATGCCTTAAGACTGCCTGAACCAACTTGTATAAGATACAACTGAACAAACTTTGTTCTGGACTATCAAAATATGTTGTGGAGAGAAAATAACTTGTATAAGAATGCAACGATTCTTATTTTGCACTAACTGAATGATCTAGGATACTGATAAATTTTGAGTTACTGACATACTCATGACCACCACCATTTCCATTCAACAAGAATTATATTTTATCGAGAAAAATATAAACCTTGCCACTCTGGATATTAATGAAAATTTTGTGTTGGGTATACATGTGTGAATGAAACCCCATATTGAATAATAATAGCAAAAGTGAGTGATTAATAATAATATGACATAATTGGGCCCAAATTCATAGGCTTACGCTTATAGGTTAAGTGGTGTCCCTATATATTATATTAACTACTTAATTTGAGTCTCCCCAATGTGTGATCTCCCAGCAAGTGGTATTAAAGCCTACGGTGGTGTGCAACTAATGTGGCAAGGTTAGTTATCCAAGGTCCCTTTTGCAGCTGGAGTAAGGATATGGTGTGTCTACTTGGACCAACAGAAGTATGCATCGCACAAGGCAAGTCCATAAAGCCCACACACAGATGATCTTAAGGGGGAAAAAAAGGCCCAACGGTAGTTAATATAACATATAAGAACACCACTTGACTCAAAAGCTTAAACCTATGAGTTTGAGCCTAACTATGTTATATTAACTACTCACTCCACTCATTATTATTTAAAGTGAGACTTCAATCACACATGTATAGCCAACATTCTGCTAGACACGTGTATGTCCAACATTCTGCTAGTCTTCTAACGGTTAGTTTTAGTTTGTTTTTGTTGTTGCCATTTTAATTCTTAATTCATAGGCAGGGGCGGAGCCACATAGTGGCTTGGGGGGGCCCCGGCCCCTGCAAATTTTTTTTTTTTTTTTCCATTAGAGTAGGTAGAAAAAAAAATTGGGCCCCCCCAATATTAGACAGCTGGCCCCCCCATGCCCAATTCTTAACTATTCTCCCAAGCCCAACTCAAATATTCTCCTAAGCCCAGCTTTAGTTTTAAGCCTTATCACCTTATGTACTCCAAATAAAACAAGCTGGTCCGCTCACGTCCAAATACTAAAAACAAAACTTCACTTTCTCTTCATCTCAAAAAATCCACCCACTGACCCACGGAATCCCTTTCTTTACTTCTTATTATTTTGTTTTGTCTTCTTTGATACACTTTCATTTGCACCGGTACCGTTGCCCACCTACCAGCCCCCAAAACTCCAGTCCTCTATACTCACAGTTCGGAAAAAAAAAAAAAAAAAAAAAAATTTCTTGACCAATTTTTTCTTTCTTCATCAGTTTTAGTTTTGGAACTTGGTGACTGGTGAGTTTTCTTCTCTTTCTTAAGCATTAGACATTCATCTCTTTTTAGTGTCTTTTTTTTATTTTCTCAACTATCTACACCTAAATATTCACATGCTCTTTATATTTTCATAGATTTTTAGAGAAATACATGATTGAAGGCATGGGGAGATTGTTTGTGATGGGTCTTGAAGGGAAGATCTAAAGTTGGAGGCAGTCAGGCAGAGGCAGTAGGCATTGCCACACGGGTGACCCATCTTTGCACTTTGTGAAGACAAAGTTTCTAAGGTAAAATTGTTTTGATTAATTACCTATTTTTGATTAGTTAGATATCGTGTGGCTGTGGATGTGGCCGTGGGTGTTGTTAAATTGTTTGGTTTTGTGTACCAATACTTGTGTGTTTAATTTTTGTTTTTGTTTGAGGGGTTATTATTAATTAAAGTCGTATTAAAAATGGGTTGTATGGAAATTTTGTTTTTTCTTGAGTATGAATAACATCCATATAACTAAGTAAAAATTTCTAATTAAAATTTTAATTTTTAAACTTCTTTTTAGGTTAATTTTTGAGTCATATTCTTAAAGCTAAAAGAATTATGAGCAAATGAAAAACAATTGATGCATTCTTTAAGAAAAAAGATGTTAGCAATTCAGAAATTAGGATACCTGTAGCTGTAGAAACAAATGTTGATACTTCAATACCTCCAAATGTTCAAAAATCCAATTTGAAGAAATAGATCGTGATCCAGGATCGCGTAAACAAATATGTAAGTTCCCTATCAACAAACAATATGAAATCCAACAAGCTTATCTTAAAGAAGGTCCATATCAACCTAAAAATATAGACTATCCATACAAAGATGATATTCATTGTCGTCGATTTCAACCTTCATGGTTCGAATCGGCCTCCTCATATAAAAATTCCTGGCTACGCCCCTGGTCATAGGTATAGTGCGAAAAGTGAAACTGACTCTCCATTGTGAAATTTGAAGTTTTTATACCCTATTAGTATTAGCCGCACTGGTGGCCTGCTGCATTGTGCTTGTTGCTCTGTTCTGCCCAAAAATATAATCCTCATAGGTTTTTTTAATTCAGGATAATTTTCCTTCATAAAGAGAGAACTAAGAAGAATGTCATTTGGTTGCAGAAATTAATATTTTAAGGAATCGTATTGTAAGGGAAACCATAATGGGTTGAACTTTGAAGTACTACTACTAGCATAACATAAGAGTGTAGAATGACAAGATTTAACATTTAACATAAGTGAAGGGTATAAAAAATAACTTCAAATCAAACCATAGAAGTAGGAAAAGGAACGCCTTTACTGATTAGACTGAATGATATGATTGATTTCCTTCAATTGTTTTCAGCTCAGATAAAAATTTAAATAAAAATAAAAAAATTGGGGAGTTGAGATAGATAAAACAAAATCCAAAAGTAAAAAAGGTAAATAAATGTTTGAGATGGATGGAGAAAGAGAGACATACTTGGGCCATGTTCTCACACCAAGTTCAGTGAGTTTGGATTCCGGAGGATTCTTTTGAATCTTCACTTCAAATTTCTCAGTGGCCATGGATGATTGTTGAGATCGAGAGAAACTGAATTCCTTGTGTTTAACAACTGAGAGAAAAAGAGGTAGTACCACAACCACCACTGCTGCCACCACTATTACTATTGACGCTTTGTTTGATGGAATAGGCGACATCACGTTAACGTGCACTTAGGCCCTTCTTTCAACTTCTTACTTCGGACTACACAATATTTTTCCAAAAGTGACAACCCTTGTTCCGTTCAATCCTGTCAATAAGAAGGAAGCAAGCTACGCTTTTGTGTCTCTTCGTGGGATCCATGTGCAATAGTTTCAATCTCAGCCCTTACTTTAATCTAATGGATATAAATATGACACATCATAGAGCCACATCATCAATATGCAATGGTTCCAGCCACTCTTGACTAATGCATTAATCTATGTGGATGATATTCTTCTGTTCTCAAAAGATGCAGATTCTCATGAAAAATTGCTCCCTAAATTTTATAATTTAATGAAATTTCAAGGGATAATGCTTTCAGAAAAGAAAATGGTCATTGAACAGTCTTCTATAGAATTTTTAAGAGTAAACATCTCATTAGTGCCAAATAGATACAACAGTTTCTTGTAATTGTTTATTACATGTTTGACTTTATCCCGAAGATCTCTAAATACAAAAGTTGTCTAGCTCAACTTCTGAAAAAAGACCCTCCAGAATGGAATTCCCTTCACACAGAAGTAGTCCAACAATTGAAAAGGTCAACTTGGTTTTCACAATGGTCCTTCCAAGTCAAGCACATCAAAGGAAAAGATAGCATGATCACTAACTACCTTTCTAGAAAACCTTCAACCATTAACACCACAGTCATTCCTCCACCTTTGTATGTATATCCTATTACAAATCCATCCTCATCCTCCGACTTGTCCTCTTCAGCCCCTAATGATATCCTTAATATGATAGAAAGCCTTCCTTTAGACATAAAAGACCAAATAAAGACCTTGACCCTTGAAGCCAAATCCCAAAAAATCATCAAAGTCTTCCATAATTACCTTAAGCAAAACCACAATCATTTTCTTGTCCTTTATCCTGGCCCAAACCAACCATGGAAAACCCCTTTTACCTTTTGGATAAGCAACTGGACAGTTATACATTATCTTTACATGTGGTACTTACTTAATGAGTATTACTTATGTCTTCATTTTGAACCAGGATTCTATAGACTTGTTTTCCCACGTGAAAATAGATACTTTCAGAAAATTTGGTTTAAGATTTTGAAAAATGATGCTCATGATGTAGATTGGAAAAGGTATCCTATCATAGAATATCCAAGATTTGGTTACAAAAATACTACAAGATCCATGATTGCTAAGCTCAATTCAAAAAAGGAAATCCGAGTAGAAGGTATATTTCACCCACCAGAAATTCATTGGCTCACTAATCCAAATGACTCCCTCCATTTACGCATGGACACCACTTGGGCATTGTTAGAATGCTCTTACAAAGACGGAATCCCTTAATATGGGAACCTTATCCGAAATAGGACCAAGTACTCTAGAAGGTTTGGTGTGCTATTGCAGGCAACCAAAAACAAAACCTATACTTCTAAAAATATATGTAGTAGTGTGAGTAAGGATCGTTCCCACGGAGAGTATCTAACCTAGTTTTATGCTACGTGAACAAGGAAGGGGGGGGGGTTTGAGTATAATAAAAACAATTTTAAGAAAAAAAATTAAGGAACAATTCAAATTAAAATATCGAAATCAATCAAGAGAACAAACCTTGGTCCAAGTTAACATCCACCATCAGAATTTTACAACTGATCATCAATACAAGTATATATCAATTTACATTTTGAATATTCATCGTTGGAACTATTTTCCTATCTCTCCTTAGTCGTAGTTAATTAGAAAACAAGCGATCTAATAAACCCTTACTACTAAACAACCCAAGACAAGTGCTAAAGGTTTAATCTAGTAGTAGCCTTAAGAATTAGAGAGATCGATGAAACTAAACAACACAAGCACAAGCGGTTGTATTTAATTTAGTAGAGCATTCTTCCTAAGATCTAATAATTTCTGACGCAGCAAATTATTAAATCTTGGTTGCGTCACAAGTTAGAGAGATCAAATAATTATGGATTTGATATCTAACCTAGTAGTAGATTGCAACGAATAATAAACTAGTAGGCCTCCTAGTAATTAAACGAGACAATCATGAAAATAGGCACAGAAGAAAATTCGATATTCAAAGCATAAATTGAACAATAAAAACAAATTAGATCTCACATTTTTATTGATTCCGAGGCTTTAGTTTCCTTCAACCAAGTATAAAAGTTTAGCCACGCAGGACCATGATGAAAACTCAAAGGAGAAAATCAGAGAAGAGGGGAGAGAGAGGCGTGTGTGTCCAATTCTGATTTCTCCTCCCCCTTTTACATGTTAATCCCCCTTTTCCAAGCCTACAAGATCTCTTAAAAATATTCTAAATAATACCAAATCTGACTAATTAAGGAAAAATATTAAAAATTAAATAAAGTCCTAATATAACTAGGAAAGTGGTGTTTTTCAACTGGAATTTTCGTGCATCAGATTTGGAACCTTCCAAAAATAAATCACATCAGATTTGCGTATTAGAATTGTAGGCAAAGGAACATTCCAGAACGTTAGCAGTGCAGGTGTTGCAACTTCAAGCCCGATTTCAACCTTGATTCAGCCTGTATCTCTCAAAACTCAAAACATAAAAGTTGTAGAGCTTTGTCTTTTCGTTCCATAGCATCTTGAATAATCTCAACTGGAGCTTGGATGAGAGAGTTATGCCCAGATTACGAAGCGATGTCAAAGCTGTCCATAATTGCCCGGTTAGCTACGTTTTGCACTTAATGCCTCCATTTGCATCCTAAATCAAAATATAAGAATAATGTGTACATTTAGGCACCAAATATATATAAAAGACTAAACATTAAGGGAGAAAAATATGACATTTTGCGTTCTCATCAAGGTTGCAGACAACAATGGCCATATGAAGACCCTTAGGAAATGTCCAATCCTTTCATTGGTCACAATGACCCCTATTATGAAAACCATGGCCTAGATGCTGACGTTGATGAAGAATGGTTCCAAGGAAGAGATGGGTGGGACTAAGTATGTTCAACACTTAAAAAAAAATAAAAAAGGTTCCAAAAACATCCTGAAGTAGCTTTATTCAGACTTATCCATGCATGTCAGATGCATTTACTACTCTTTGCATTAGCCTTATCTAGCAGATGCTTTGGCTTAGCTAGGCCCCTACCTCTTCAACCACTTGTCACCACAAACCAAGCCCCCATTATCTCATGCATAATCGGACAGAACTCATTGTAAATTGTAGCTAAGTTAGTTTGAAGTCTGTGGCCTATAAATAGCCACTTTGTAACTATGGAGAGGCAAAATTTACCCTCCTTCAGAAATCCATTCCTTATGTCTAATGTAAAAACCCTATTCAATCTAATAATATTAGTGAGCTTGTTTTATATAATCTTCCATTCTAGTTTATGTTTACAAGTAATGTTCTATGTTTCATTAGTCATTTACTTTCTTAACCAGCTTTACATGCAAGTTAGATTTGAGCTTATATAAGGGAGTAAAATAAGTTATCTAATAGTACATCAACATGACAAAACTTGAAAAGATGCAAGCTTTGATATGACACTTGAAAAAGAAGAAGAAGGTGATAGCAGGACATGAAAAAGATGCAAGATGTACGTGGAAAACCTTAGGAAATGGATGGAAAACCACAGTTTGAGCAAGAATGGAATGTTCTTACTCTGTTCAAATTGTATTATGTGTGAAAAGAGGTCAATCTTGTACAATAAGGCTGTTCTCTCTTCCTATCAACTTTCTACTATCTTCTACAAATATCTACTTAGGTTCTTACCCTAATAATATAGCTGCATGTTCCTCTTATAATTTGAGGAATATGGCTGAGTACAAGGACAGGCGTTAAGTCATCATATCTCTATTTTTGACCCTTCCACAGTTAAGATATTATCTATTGAGCAGAGGATAGAACTTGCGCTAATGTGGCATTGGGACCCATGGGTAGGTGACTTTGCCTCTACTTAGGAAATTAGTTCTGGATATTGAGAAGGACATTAGGAGTGTTGTGAGTAGTGCATGTGTCTCTGAGATGGTCTAGCATATATTCAACCAATAAGGGGTGTCCCCATAGCTCTTGACCTTAGAAAATCACTATCTCCCTTTTTGTGAGTGCTTGAGTACCATATCAAGTGCATATCTTACTTCCTTCCCAAGGCAATCATGCCTTTGGCATGGACCAAGAATAGGATCTTTTAGCCAACACTTCCTCTTATTTTGCTCACAGCCATTCCATGTGTAAGGTCCAGATCCAACCACATATGCATTCTCCCATGTCTTAGTGGTACTATGTACACCAACACCTATAAGTATCTTCTTACACCCCCCTTTGAATCTCTTCATCTGTGCGTATCTTTTTTGTTTCTTATTCTCTCTATATATTTGACGCACTCAATGAAGAGACTTGAAATACTCTTAAACCACGTCCAAAACAATAACAAATTTAAAAATAAGAACTCTTTATTTCCTTTGGTTCAATGTTTCAAGACTACTTTTTGTTACATTTTTTATTCAATGTTTTAAGACTACTATTTGTTTCATTTGCTTTAATGTTTCAAGACTTTTCCTCTCTCTCACACACAAATTTTTTTTTTTGCATTTCCATTCAATCTTTTCACTTCTACTCCTTTATATACACATTTTCACAACCCTTCATGTCATCCCATCTCAAATACACTCAAACAAAAAACAATGTCATTTACATTTAACCATTCAATGTCACTTACCTTTAACCATTCAATGTCACCTACATAGCACCAACATTGTAGTACTATTTAATCCCAAGAAAGGGGGCTTGCGTTTTTTATTCAATGATGGCAGCTTATGGTTTTGATGTTGAAGTCGGATGTTGTGAATTTTGTGAAGGTTATGATTTGCTTTGAGTTTTTGGGTGTTTAGGATTTTGGTTTGGGAAAGTCATAAATATATTTTGTTTTAAAACTAAAGAAAAAGAAAAAGAAAAAGAAAAATTCTAATTGATTATTTATGAAATTACCTATTTTTTTTGGGTGCTAGAACTCATAATTTTTAGGTATCTTTGTTTGTTTTTTTAATGCTATTTTGTGCGGTATGAGCCATAATTATAAAAATAAAATTTGATGATGATTTCAATGCATTTTTCACTTTTTTTTTTTTAAAAAAAAAGGATATGGAAGCCCAACTAAAGACAATTAAATTTTAATAGATAGATGTGTTTTTAGCCAATTTCTCTTTGTTTATTCACGTTCTCTTTATGCTGATACTTGCAAATGATTTCCTTAATTTCATTGAGATAATAAATTGGGTGTTTGAAATTGAGGTCTCTACATTTGGTTGTAAGAATAGAGTAGTTGTGTAAGTGTTTAGGAAGTTGCTTAAATTTATGTAATTTTAGGATAAGTATTATATGCTTTAAATTCTTATTTATAGATTTCAAAATCATTTAATCAGTTTAAATATAAAATATACTTTTAACAATAAATATTATAATATGTTATAATCTTATAGTGTTATACAAATTTTTTTGAAATAAAATATGAATTAGGACAATCAAGTTTCAAAGTATTCAACAATATTGTGGGCAAACATAAATATTATACAACAAAATAAGTATTATATGTAAGTCTTAATATACATAAAAATGATTTCAAATGAAATTGTAATGTAATCCATGCATTGCACGGGACATCATCTAGTTGTTACTAATTTTCATTTGGACTCACTATTTAATTGGAACCCACTTCTCTTTATTTAATAATTCTGTTTAGTATTATCTAATAATAAATGATGATTATTGTGGGAGTCAGAAACCCTCAAAAAGGAATAGTCGAGCTTAAGGACAAATTAATTTCTAGGTGATTGACTAACATAATTTATTTATCAAAAAAACTAGGCGAATAATCCACAATGGGAAGCTAAAACAACTAATTTAGGGAAGCAAAGTTGCATTGATATTACAAGCCAAATGGTCCTCTTCTTTTCCCGTGGTGTTAGGGTTTATAAAGAAAAGGAATATTACATTTCCTATTTTTCTCTCTCTTCTCTAGGTTTGTCCCTAATCTTTTTCTCCACCTCCTTTTATAGCCATTGCCTCCTCTTTTATAGGAAATTTTCCTTTCCTTATCCCTGTGCCCCCTAGCTGGATCTTTTTGGGATATTTTCCCTCCTTCTATTAGGTTTCTAGCCATTCTTATCTTGAAACAGTACTTTTTTTTGGGGGGGGGGGGGGTGTCTGTACTGTTCAAGTTATCCTATATGTATTTAATTTGGAAGAGATTAGGTAGAGAACCTCTCATAAATACGGAGGTGACAACTTCTGTGACCTTTATCCTTTCAAGAAGTTTCTCGAGGTGTGTGAGAGACTGCGCCTTCAGCTCGTTTTATAGGATGTTGGGCCAAACCCACGTGAATGGGTGGAGTTGTATTATTGCTTCTTAAAATTGTGGTTCGACTAGTTATATTTTCCCCTTTAGATTAAGGGTTTTACAATGGAGTCGCCACTTATTTAATTATTGGGATAAATAAGAAAACCAAAATTGAAAAATTCCTCATTTTATTAATTTTCAATTGAATTTACATTGATTATAGGAAAATTACATGGCTTTGGTCCTAGATACAATCTAAGATAAAGTGCATGACTTTGTTTCCTAGTTACAATCTAAAAATTGAAAATTACATGGATAAACATTTGATCTACTAACCTTTCATCTAAGCTCAGAGGCTATGTTACAAAGTGGTAAGGTGTTAGGCACCCATCTTGCCCAGTGAAACCGGTCTTTTAGACTATGGTGGCTAACATTCATATCATATCATCTAATATGTCAATTAATTTACATATCGAATTTAATGTGTGTGCATGTGGAATTTAATGTGTGTGCATGTGATAAACCCTAATTCAATTTATTAAGCATTGCATTTGGATTGAAAAATAAATTCTAGTGAATGTGTGTGGATGGTGATATCCTAGATTCAAGGATTTGAAAGAATTATTAAACAAACATGTTTTTCATATTTTTGATGTGAATTTAAGATTGAAACTAGTGTTATGCATGAACATGTGATGAACAACCAAGGGCATGTGAAGAATATATAAGAACAATTAAGAACATTCAAACATATTTAAAGGAATTTAAATGATTATTATCATGTTTTAATCTTAAACTCTCATTATGGCAAAGGAGGAAGAGACTCTTGAGGGAGGTCCTAAGGGTGGAGGAAAAGAAGAGTTAGGAGAGGAAGAGTGAGTCTCACTCAATACCTTGAGTCTCAAGAAGTCTAAGATATGACAAGACTACTCAACTTCTTAGAACTCAAGAGAAGAGAAGAGAGAGGGTTTTTTGTTTTGGAATGAAGGAGAGGGGGGTTTATATAGTAGTGGTGGAGGAAATATGAATAGAAGGCTATTTAATGAGGGTTGACAAAGAATCATGAATCTAGACATCATTTTAGCCTTGGGGGAAATCTGGTGCATTAAATGGAAAGATTGGTGGGAGTGAGGAGCAAGCCAAAATTCGGTTTTCCCGTAGCTGTTGTAACAACTTGTAGAGCCAATTTTGAAGAATAGTATCTGACCCAATTATGATCAGAATTGTCTTGTTCTTGTGCTCAAAATGAAGCCTCGGATGTTTAGTTTCTGAGAAAATTAACCACATTCACAGTTTCAAAATATTCGGAGACATATCAACGAAATGGTGAGCAGAGGTTATTTGTTAGAAAATGATTTCAGCATAATTAACATTAATAGGTCCCAAATCAGCTCCCAATTAACATTAAATGGCTTCAATCACTCCCATTTCAAACTTATTTAGTTCCAAATTTATCCTAATTAAAAGATAATTTCACAAATTACTCATTGAATAATTAATGTTTATCTATCTAATTAATTAGGTGTATGCAACCTCACCATAAAATATAGTTCTAACCAATCAAATTATGACACATTATTAATCCTAAATTGATTATAATTATAACAAATTGGAATCAATTGTTCATAATCACATATAGTCGGACTTAATTTTTGATAGTACATCTCGGCCATTAAAACTTGATTTGTTGATAACTTTCAATCTGATAGTTTGATTAGGGTTTATGACCAGTTGATTTGTTCTTTACAACATTAAGATCATTTTGGTGAAATGAGATTAAAGGCTAGTGACCAGAATCAAAATGCATATTTCCAAAGTGAAATTACCCTTTTACCTTCCATGTGAAGTTAAATGCGGATTGCAAAATGGGGTGTCAACAGTGTGGTATTGATAAGAGCATTATCTTGGCTAAAAATATAGTGGATGTGGTTGATCTCCCTTGGTGATTCTTTGGTTTGTTGAGGGGCCGCTTATGCTTATGAGCTTAGAGAAGTGCTTTAGGGCTGGCCGGTGTACTCAAGACTCCATGGGGATAGTCTTGGGAGATTTCCCATTACTATTCATTGAAATGGGCTAGGATCATTTCTTCAAATATGATCCTCTGAGCATTTGGGCCTTTCCCCCTCCCTTTGATTAATGACATGTGCATTTATGAACAGTCAGATTGGAGTTTTGAAAAATGGAAAAAAGGTTCGGGAAACCAAAGGTCACTTTTTCCCTTTTTCCTACTCCTTCCTTCTCTATAAAAGGGGGAACTCAGACTAGTTTCTGTGTTCCCATTTTTTACTTATCTCTACTTTCTCTTCTACCTCTTCTAAGTTTTTCTCACTCTTTATCACCAATTGCTTCTCCGACCATACTTAGGCGACCTTTGATGCTTCATTTTCCTTTTTCTTGTTTGTAAGTCCATCATTTCTTCCTCTTTCTTTCTTTTTTCTCCTATTATCTTCTTTTTTATTTTCGATATTAGATATAGACGATGGGAAAGTTCAAGCCCATGGTTGATACGCTTGAAAAACTGGTTGAGTTTAGAAGAGTATGTAACATTCCTGAGGACATAAAGGTGAGGTATTGCCCCGAGTTTGAGGCAATATTCTCAAGGGGGGAAGAGAGGGTTGTCATGCCCTTGGTTGCATTTGTAGAGGGTGGGGTTAGGATTCCTATGAGCAAGCTATTGACCTATTTTTTATGGCATTTCAAAGTGTGCCTTAACCAATGTACCTCTAATGTATTTAGAGTAGTTAGTAATATAGATGTGCTTAATAGAACACTCAACCTAAATTTAACTGAGCATGATATTAATTATATATATAGCTATCAAGATAGTAAAACCTCGAGATTTTACATCAAAATTCGGCATGGGGAAGTGAGACTCATATTAGGCCTCTTGCATTCTGACAAAGACAAAAGGAGATTATTTGGTCATCTCAAGGAATTGGTATCTGGATGGAATCCGTTGTCCCATAATCATGGGTAGAGTAGGTGGGTAGGATCTTTAGGAGCTTCTTTTATCTTTATTTATTCATTTTGTATATATCTGTGTCAACACAGTTTATTCAATTGTATTTTCCCGACTAATTTTTGTCTCACTCCTTATCTTTTCAGACGATCATGCATTCAAAAAGAGAAGGTAGTTGATCAAATCCAAACATGAATAGACTGTTGAGATCTCCCTTATACCTTCACTCAGATGGGTAGCTTTGGGCCTCATATCTTATCCTTGGGAATACTCCCGTATACTAGAGTTCTTAGAACGTGGGAAGAGCAATTACTCAGAATCATTCATTGCTTCCATATATCGACATTTGCGTAAAGGGATGTGTAGTATCCTCGTCCGAAAGAGCGTAGAAAGAAGAGGGAAGAAGATGCAGCAACTCTCCACCTCATGTCACCCTTATTGATCTTGGGCTAATAGTAGCTGCTCTTGCTAAATGCCCATGCTGTAGAAGAAGATAGAAGTCAGGCGACTCTTCTTCTCAAGATCCTCCTCTCGAGACTTGTGAAACTGAACTCCTAACTTCTCTCCCCGTGGAAGGTACTTCAGTCGAGATGTCTTATCAAAAGACCTAAGTCACCCTTAGCTAAATCCTAGGCACACCTACTACTACTCAAGCCCTAAGTTCAATGGTCCCCCAAATTTGAGCTCCAACCCCCCCTCCCCTCGGTTGTGACACCAATTACTCTAGTGTCTGCTACACCATCCCCTAGATTGCAAGGTGGGCAAAAGTGACAAATGGGGGAGAGGGGAAGTTCGAGGCCTAGTAAGACGATCCTTGACCTCGAGGATTTTGTTACTTTGGGGGTTGATACTATTGTCGACATTACAAGTGCCTTAGCTTACATAAGGGCATTTATGGTTGATAGGGAACCTCTTCCTACCACTGATAGGGTTAGACCCTGGAGAGAGGGCCGGATTGCTGAGTACGTGGTTAAGGCGCTCCTTCTTCTCAATTACAGGAACCATTGGGAGAGGTGGGATGATGATGCCCTTTTTCTCAATATGAAGAGGGAAGCTATTATGGTTAATCATTCATTTCTCTATTCTCTTCCTTTTATTTTTAGACTGATTCTAATCTCTTAGTTCATTCTTGCAGGGTTACCAGTGTGCCGCCATAGTGGAGAAAAGGCATTTGGTGACTAAGGAAAAGCTGGAGGATTTGGCCTTGAATAACGAGGATCTCTTGAAGAAGATCTCGGATGTGATGATCAAAGTGTTCGAGGTTGAGAAAATTTGTGCCGAGGTTGAGGAGAACAACAAGGCCATAATCGAGAGGAATGATGCCCTAGAGAAAGAGCTTTAAGAAGTAAAGAAGGCATTGGAAGCTAAGACCGTTGAGCTAGAAGGCTTCATAGTGGCAGACAATGACAAGGTCCAGGTTGCCTACTACCAGGGTCAGATGGACTACATTGCTTCAAGAAGGCCTAAAGTGCAGCAGAATTTGCAGGTTTATTTTGCTAAGGGATAGATTGCGGCAATGGACAAGCTGCAAGTAGAGGCAACCTCCTCTCTGAGGACTAATAAGGAGATCCCCTATCCTTTGGAACTAATCATAGTGTTGAACCCTGAGATCCAAGAGATCATCAATGACAAGTCCCTTATCTGAGTGAGCAAGGCCTTCATGACCACGACCCCTGTGGAGGGTGAGAAGGAAGGCCCAGCTGTGGTGCCATCCTCTAGTTGAGTGGTGTAATCAAAGATGTATAAAAATTAAGTCCTTAGTCTTTTTGTTCTAATCAACTTTTTTTTTATGCTTCATTTTGGGGGATAACTTCTTAATTTAACTACCTTTATTTATATATTGTTATTCCGTATTTCTTGAATTTTTATCTTTGCTTATTATGTAATGAACTGTAGTGTCATGCAAGCTGATCTATAATATCCCATGGATTGGGATGTTCTTTTACCCTCATATAATGGTCATGTTTGAATTCTTTGTGTGGTTGAAAGAATCGTGAAGTTTTATGCTTCTCTTACTGTTATTCACTTAATCTCCTTTTCTGTTAGTGATCCTGGAGTTAGGCTAAGACATAAAATTTATCTTAAGAACTTCCCAAGGCAAAGACAGGGTCTAGTACCATGGGATTTGCACTCATCATTTTTTATCAAGTCTTAATTTCCTTTTCTATTAGTGACCTTGGAGTCAGGCTAGGACAAAAAATTTAACTTAAGACCTTCCTAAGGCAAAGACAAGGTCTAGTACCATGTGATTTGTTTTCCTGTTCAGTAATCCTTATGTCCAGGCTTGGGCTTTCTTGATATCCTTTGTCATTCTTCAGAGTTAATAGTAGTAAACTTAAATAATGTACAATCTCTTATATATCAAACAAAAGCAGTACTTCTATAAATTAAATACATTCCATGGCTTAGCTACGGGTCCTTCATCTAGGTCCTCTAACTGATATGCTACTACCCTCGCGATGGATGTAACTTGATATGGCCCCTCCCAATTAGGTCCCAGTTTTCCCATGGTGGGATCTTTGGTGTTCCCCAAGTCTTTCCTTAGCACTAAATCTCTTTGTATAAACTCCCTGCACTTGATGCCTTTGTTGTATCTATGGCTAATCTTTTGCTAATAATTGGCTAATCTTGACAAGGTTACTTCATGATTTTCTTTTACAAGGTCCAAGTGCTTGCCAAGTAATTGATTTATTGCGTTCTTCACTGAATTCATTAGTTCAAGAAGTGGGTAGTCTTGTCTCTATGGGAAATATTGCTTCTGCATAGTAGGTCATTGAGAATGGAGTTTCTTTAGTTGACCTTCTTGGAGTGGTTTGGTATGCCTATAGCACGCTAGGTAGCTCCTTAGCCTATCTTCCTTTCCAATCATCCAGTCTTTTCTTTAGACCATTCATGATAGACTTATTAGTTGCCTTAACTTGACCATTACCCTGGGGGTAAGATGGGTAGAGTATCTATTAGTGATGCCTAACTCCGAGCAATATCATTGGAATGCTTTACGGTCGAACTATAGCTTGTTGTCTAATATTAAAACTTTGGGTACGCCAAACCGAGTCACGAGGTTTGTCCATATAAATCTTTTGACGTTGGAGTCCTGAATGTTGGCTAGGGGCTTAGCTTCAACCCACTTGGTGAAGTAGTCCATCCCAACTAAAAGTCACCTCCTGTTGCCAGTTGCCTTAGGGAGAGACCCCACTATGTCTAGTCCCTACTAGGTGAATGGACAAGGATTGGATATCAGATCAAGAACTCCTCTAGGCTGATGGATGTTAGGAACAAATCTTTGGCATTGGTCACACTTTTTAGAAAATTCTTAGGCTTGCTTCTACATGCTCGACCACCAGTACCCCTAGGTAAGAGCCCTATGTGCCAGAGACCTTCCTCCCATGTGACTTCCACATATCCTTTCGTGCAATTCCTCAAGGAGTGGACACATAGCAAGTAGGGTCCCAAATACGATCTCTTGTATAGTTTTCCTTCTTCAGATACGTAATACCTAGGTGATTTTCGTCTGACCTTCTTGGCCTCTTGTCTATCCTCGGGAAGATTTCCTTCCTGAAGATATATTATAAGGGGATCCATCTAGTTGGGAGATGGAAGTATACTTAAAATCATGGCTTCTTTAGAGGGAAAGGTCCTTGGGGAACGTAAAAATTCTACAAACACGATCCTCGAGAGTGGATCAGCCATTGATGAAGCCAAAGTAGCTAGAGAATCGGCATGACTGTTGCTCCCCTGGAGATTTGCAAAATATCCACTTTTTCAAACTAACCTCTTAAGATCCTGACTTCTTTTAGGTAGCTCACCATTTTTTTGCCTTTAGCTTCAAATTCACCGTTAGCCTGGCTGACTACCAGTCGAGAGTCACAATGTAATCGTAGCTTAATCACCCCTACCTGTTTAGAGATCTGAAGCCTCGCTAGGAGAGCTTCATATTCTGCTTAGTTGTTTGATGCTTGGAATCCTAACCTGAATGACTTTTCCAACCTGATACCCTCTAGGGATATTAGAACAATGCCAACTCCTGTTCCTTGGTAGCTTGAGACTCTATCCACATACATCTGCCATGTCGCGTCTTTTTCGAGATTTCTTTGCTTACTTCACCCGACGCATAGAACTACGGCATTGTCTGTGGGGAATTCCACCAATCATTAGGCTAAAAAATTGGGGTTTCAGAAAAGCATGGCAAATCGATCAAGGAGTGGGCTCGCCCATTTCTATAGTCCAAGCATCTCCAAGGAATTTGTTCATGAGGACAAGCATTTGCAATCTAAAGTTCACAAGGAGAATCAGGGACAACCCTCACAATTGTGGGACCATCTCAATCCAGTAGGAGGAAAGGTTAGCCACCAACAGAGAACCTACATCTCATTCGTAGGAGGAAAGGTTAGCCACCAACATTGTGGGACCATCTCAATCCAGTAGGGATAGGGAAGTGGACATGTTAAAGGAGCAGGTGTTGACCTTACAATAGTAAGCTAGGATGAATGAAGACCGTCTCCGAAGAAAGGATGAAGAGCTTTTCCATTGAAGGGGTCCCAATCTTGCACTAAGTCATTCTTAAAGGGAAGAACATAGCTCGGGTGAACAATAGAGGAAACGGGATAGAAGACAGTCTCCACCTTATTGGGAGAGGAGGTAATCCCTGCTATAAAGGAACTGAGAAAAAAGGTAAGCTCCACATCATAGGGAGAGAATGGCTTCTCCTCCCCCTTGGAGACGTAAAAGGGAAAAACCCCCGCTGCCTAGGGAAAGGTCTAGGGGGCTGTTTCCTTAGCATCCAGCATTTCAAAGTCTTAGAGACCTCGTTACACCCCAGGCCTCTAGGAGTGATGGTATGAGCAGAGCCTTGCAGCAGATATCTCGATCTCCATTTTCAGAAGGGATAGAAAGCACAAACTTACCACAGAGGTTCACTAGGCCAACCTTCATCATCTAAGCCATTATAATCAAAGTATGGCAATTTATTCTAAGAATGAGGCTTTGATGTGCAAGATATTTCCCTCTAGCTTGGGGCCCACCGCGATGAGGTGGTATGATGTATTGGAGAAAGAATCCATCCAAAGTTATGATGAATTGATAAGAGCGTTTGGAACATGGTTTGTGGCATGTAGTAGAACTTTGAAGCCATTCGACTCTTTCTTCACCATGTCCATGAAGGAGGGAGAAACCCTTTGGACATACTCAGGTTGTTATTAGGAATTGTATAACAAGATAGGTGGGGATAATGGTAGAATCACGGCCAGCACGTTTAAAGTGAGGCTCCCCGTTGATTCTGAGCTAAGGGCTTTGCTTGCCCTAAAACCAGTTACAGACATGCATAAGTTAATGGAACGGGTAAAAGAATATTAAAGGCTAGAGGATGATAAGCTACATGACAAGGCCAAAGACAAGGCTCCTGTCAAGGAAAAGAAATACGTTAGAATAAATTATACCCCTTGGCCAAGAAGAGATTTCTTCCCCAAGGTTCAAAAACCAAGGCCCGAGATGGTAAGTTCATTATATAAAGAATTGGTCTATCAAATCGTGGAAAAGATAAAAAAACGAGCCTTACTTTTGATGGACAAACAAGTTGAGTGGTGATGTATCATGGAGAAACCAAAACCTTTTTTGCTCTTATTATCGGGATAGGGGTCATACAACCGAGGACTGTCAGACTTTGAAAGATCACTTGGGCTAGCTCAAGAAAGTAGGATACCTTAAGGAATTTATAGCTCGGGATAATCCTTGGCCCTCATACGTAAATAGGGTGAGTATGTCGCAAGCCACAGCTCCTTCTCGGGGGCTTATAAAGGCAATTCATGCTATTAAGCACCCCAGCTAAACTGGGGTAGGCCACTTCCAAAGTTTTAATCGTGACCCCAGTTTCAAACCCGAAAATGGGCGCATCCCCTACTGAAAAGGGATGAGGGGAAGATGAGTGTGTAGGTTTTCCAGAAAAGGACAAGAGGGCACTATTCAACCCCATGATGATGCACTGGTGGTAACATTACGGATTGCTAGATTCGATGTAAGGAGAGTAATGATAGACAAAGGAAATGGGGCTAAAGTGATGTATCTATATTTGTATGAAGTGTTGGGCCTAACCCCCAATGACCTAACCCGATACGACACTTCCTTAGTGGCCTTCGATGGCACTGTAGTTACACCAGTTGGTCAAGTAAGGCTAGTCGTAGAAATAGGAGGAAAAAAGGAGTTAGTGGACTTTATAGTGGTACATTCCTACTCCCCTTACACAGCCATCCTCAATCGTTCGTGGATTCACTCTATGGATGCTATACCTTTTTCCTTGCATAAGAAGGTGAAGTTTTCGATTGATTGGGATATTTTCAGATTCCAGGGAGATTAAAGTGTGTCCCGATGATGTCAAATAGCTGCCATTGGGCATAAACAGGTAGAGGAAGTTGAATTGGCCAATCCGTTATAGCAGCTACAATCTCCCCTAGAGGATTTGTGTGAGTAGTTGGAAAATATATCCAAATATCTTAGAGATAGGTATTTTCAAATAGGAAAAAGCCTCCCAATCATGAAAAAAGTGGAGCTTATAATATTTCTGATAAATAATGTGGATTTGTTTGCTTGGAGCCCGTATGAAGCCCTCGGGGTGGACCGAGAGTTTTTATGCCATCGGCTTAACATGGACCCTAATCATCCACCAAAGAAGCAAAAGCCATGCATGTCTTCGGATATGCATTCTGAAGTAGTGAAAAAGGAGGTGGATAAGCTCAAGGAGGCTGGGGCTATCAAGGAAGTTTTTGTTAGGATTAATGCCCTTAAATCCTATTGTATGATGCTATGTACATTATTATATATGACATTATGTATGACTTAATGTTGTGATTAATAAAGTTGTTTTTATTATTATCTAAAATAATTGTAACATGAATATTCAGACATTATCATATAATCCATGAAATGCATAGTATGTGATTTAGTCACAGAAGATATAGATTACAAGTTCTTTGTAAACTCAGAATTTTGGTTTGTAGTCGGTGATGAAATTAGACATTTCATCTGCGAAGACTATAATATATCAACTAAGATGATTTGTCTTGATCATGGAAGTGGAGATTTCTAGTTGATATGTTGATATGTTTTAAGAATTAAGACATATTGAACTGGATCGCTGTGAGATTTATTATTCACCTAACAACTGTCAAACAAATAATAAATTTCACGACTTCTATTTGCATGAACTCTTAATCTTAAGAGAATAATGGACCTAATCATGGAGTGTAGGTTACTTTGATATATTAGGAGTGAAATCTAAAGTAACAGTCAAAACCTCAGTATGTTGGATAGTCACATTTAGTGTCGATGAAACATATATTCTCAAGATGGAATTTATAGTCTCTTAACGGAGATATAAAATATTCTCTTGAGATAAGTTTAATAGGTTCAGTTATTCAGAGAGTTAGGCTTAACCACTTTAGTAAGAAATTACTAAAGTATATATTTATGAAATTGGATTTCATAAATATATGATGAATAACTTAAAGAATTAAATCGGGTACTCAAGGATTAAGATGTAGTAATTTTCAAAGTGACAGTCTATATTTATGACTTTGTATTACTACGAATATTTTATAAAGGGGTTGCATGTATAATAAAGTCTTGGGATATAATTTATTAATGAGGCCTAGAGTACAATTATATTTATATAGTGGTATTAAATATAATTAATGGTAACTTTGGACTTGTCAAGAGTTGACAGAAAAGCCCAAGGCCCATTGGAGTTAGCGTCTTATTGGTCCCTTTTGGTCTCACTCCAAACCACACACTAAAGCCCAATTGGAAAGGCCCAATAGGCCAACCCAATTAGATAATTAGTTAAATATAAAGGGAGAAACATACAAAATTTTTATTAGAAAAAGAGAGACATCATTGTGAAATGGTGTGTATGTGTGAGTGAAACCACTCGATTATTCTCCCTTGGAAACTGATTGAGAGACCACATTTCTTGGGCGTAAAGTGGAATTGGAATGAAGATTAAAAGTGTTCCCAAGTACTTCTAATCTTTTGTTTTGAATTTCACTGCACCAAGGTACGTTATCTTGTTCTTAAATTCTGAAATTTACATAGTGCATGTTATCAATCATGAATGAAATAGATCCATATTTGTTGCTTCCGCTTTGTGTTTTGTATGAGATACAAAACTAGTTTTCCAACAAATGGTATCAGAGCCAGGTTTTCATATCATGATTGTTTAGCGTGTGATTGAATTTTAGAATTAAAGAAAAACGTTTTCTTGATCATATCGGGTTCACACCAAGGATGTATATTCTCTTGGTTTGTTCGAAGTGGTCTATGATTAAAGAATTGTGCCGTGTTCTAATTGAAATTGCCAAGGAGATATAGTTCTATATCAATAACTGTTATGTGGATTACTTTAGTTATTGTACGGCTTGGCTAGTTTAAGACAATTGATGGATTGCCTTGATGCATTGGTCAATATATTAAATATATGAATTGTGCACCGATTGCAATGCTTTATGGTAGTTATCAATTGTTGAAGTAACTGTTTTGTAACTACCATGTTGATTGCACCGCTTGGCTATTCATGCTTTTAATTTATTATCACGTGTAAATTGAAAGTTGTTGCCATGATAGCCATCTTGTACGTGAAAATTCTTGGTGACCATTTTATTAAGATGTGATAAATGCCTTGAATCCGTGTATTTTATATATAAATATATATATATATAAATATATATATATATATATATATATATATCTATATTTATATGGAGATACATGGATTATATGCTATCTTGTTAATGCTAGGATTATGAAATTTATTCCTAGTGAGATTAGGATTATGTTTTCAAGGTGTCTAGCATTATTATGGTTCTTGATCATAAAAACCTTTAATTTAAAATATTTAGTGAGAGAGAGATACAAGGGTTGCATCTCACGGCCTCCATTGTCGATTTATAGTAGTGTGATTAAGCACCTCGCCTTGGCGTATATGCCTTGCTCCCTTCGGAGGGTGTTTAATTCATGGAACTACAGATTAGACTTCTTAATGATGGATGATATGTGTTTTTACATTAAGAACGACCACACTACCGTGGAGTTACTTAATTACTCACATAGAATTCAGTCAATGGTGTACACTAGACTAAGTTTAATGTTAACCTCCTTTCGGAGCTATGTCATTATTACTTAGAGGCTAAAGGAAATACATCATATTATTAGTGTTTGATAAGAATTATCATGATAGCACTAATAATGAGAAAAGTTCTCAATCAATCATAGTGTTTATAATTTACTTGCTTCCAAGGAATTTTAAACATGGGATTGGGTTGTCGTTGCATATATTATATTATGGTTTTATTAAGGTTCCATACTATATGTTTATATGCTAAATTGATAAAGTCCAGTTTACTTATTATATTCATGTTTATTATTTTTAGATTTGATCATGGCATCATTTTGCCCACTTGTTACTATTCTTAATCAAAACAAACTGACTGGATCCAACTATGTTGACTGGAAAAGAAATTTGGACATTGTTCTTACAGCTGAAGAGCACAAATATGTGCTTACTCAACCATATCCTAGCTTTCCTTCATTAGATGCTCCTCCTGAGGAAAAACAGCAATATGATCGTTGGCAGAAATCTAATGAGATGGCCAAGTGCTACATCCTAGCATCTATCTCAAATGTTCTACAACATTAAATGCAGGATGTAGAACTAGCTTCGGACATTATGCTAAGTCTGAAGGAGATGTTTGGTAAGTAAGGCTGTTCAGCAAGGCAAGAGACCATGAGGCAAATTTATAATACCAAAATGGCTGAAGGCAGTTCAGTTAGGGAGCATTGTCTTACAATGATCTCTAATTTGAATACACTAGAAGTTTTAGGTGCCGATATTTGTTCGTGAAAAATAATCTGTAAGCGCACAGAATCGTAACAAGTAGTAAAGTGTTTTTAGAAAACGAATGTTGAACCCACAAGGATTAACTATGTTATTGAATACCAAAATTCACTAAATTAATTACTATTTGGAAAATCGAAAATAAATGGAATGTTCTACTATCTTAATTAAATTAAACTATTTAATAAAAATAAATCTACGAATAAAAAGAATTAATAAAGCGTAAAAATCTTACAGTGTAAAAATATTATAAGAATGGATCTAGAGCAGTTGATTTCACCTAACAAATCCCGCACAATTTATTCTTCCTAATTATTAAATTCTAATAATCTCCCGTTGATGATTAAAAATTCCTTAAGTATTCAATATCTTCTCTTGAATAATATCAAAAATATCTTCAAATAACAATTCCATATCTCTATGTGAATTTAATTACTTGGAGACTCATTACTTACTTTGAATTTTCTAAAAAATCACACTAATCGCGGTAAAGCATCTCTACTTTCGCTCAACTAATGGTGTTTAATTCTAGAACTAAACTAACAAATCACCTCTCGGTCTCATTGTCATTCAATTGATCAATCAATAATTCGTAAAAAGAAATATTAAGCATTAAGAATAAGAATTAAACACTCAATCATGGAAATATTAAAAATAAAATAACTCAGAATATAAATTGTGTGTTCATTGCTAGACTACATCAATGCTCTAGAAAATAAAATTTAGTTCATAATCAAATTGAAAAGAAAACAAATAAAACTTATGTGTTTCATGGGAATTGGTTGATCAACATGAAGCGGCACCCCTTTGTCCTCAGAAAGACTCCAAAGAAAATTCTTCAAATGCGGCACACCCAATTTTTGCCCTAAAGAGCCTTTAAATAGGGAAAGGAATCCTATTCCCGTTTGGAGAGAATCCCAGATTTTTAGGCTTCACTTAACCGACTATTTTGGCCCATTTAACTTCAGAATTCGGACTTTTGGTAAACTAAAAAGTTGTAGCCCTTTAAGTTAACTTTCCAGCCCAACTTGAATCATCTCGATTGGACATCTGATCCTAAAGTTATGCTAAAAATACTAACTGATGTGCAGGCTGGAATCCTAATCCGAATTGGACTTGAATTTGGTGCAAATTTCCTTAGATTCCTTGCTCCAGTTGGACTTAAATTTAATTGGGTTGGTTTTCTCTCGAATTCATGCCTGGCTGGATGTAAGTTGACTTAATTCAATTGGCCTAGCCCCACTTTGCATGTAAAGCCCTTGTAGATTAATCTGAAATCTTCTCATTCCTTCAAAGCACAAATGAATAGATAAATATAAATAAAAATCAAATCAAATCAAAAGAAATAAATGAAAACTAACAATTTTAATAAATAAGAGGATAATAAAAATCATGTAAAAATTACACTTATCAATATTGATGGAGAATCCTAAATGGATATGATACTCCAGTCACTACCAGAATCATTCAAGGAATTCAGACTTAATTATAATATAAACAAAAAGATTTATTCTTTGTCTAAATTAGTGAATGCATTGGTAGTGGTGGAAGGCATTCTTGGTAGTTCTAATGTTAATGCTAATATGGTTGAAGCTTCTACTTTTCAACCTAAGTCGAAAGGCAAGGGTAAGAAGAAGAAGAAGAAGGACTTCACCAAGCAAGATGGTATACAAATTGTCTTAGGGGTTGCCGACAAAGGAAAGAAGATCAAAGGAAAGTGTTTCCATTGTGGTGAGAAAGGACATTGGAAGAGGAATTGTCCAAAATTCAAGGCTACCAATAATAAGGGTATGAAAAGTTAATTCCTCATTGAAATATGTTTGGTACAAAATCCCACAGATTCCTGGTGTGTGAATTCAGTTTGTACTAATCATATCTGCAATTCTTTGCAGGGGTTCCAGGAGGCCAAAAAGCTTAATGAAGGGGAATTGTTTCTTATTTTGGCTGATGGGAGCAGGATTCCGGTTGTAGCTGTTGGAGTGTTTAATTTATGCTTTGAGTTTAGGGTTTTAATATTGGAAGGCTGTTTGTATGTACCTAATGTTTGTAGAAATTTAATTTCTGCAACTTATTTAGGTAAACATGGATATTGTGTTATCCTGAAAGACAATGTTGTAATAAAGAAGGGTAAAATGTTTATCTCTTCTGGTAATATTGTTGATGGTCTTTATATTTTAACTCCTAATAAGCATGAATTATATAGTTCTGAATTAGATAATGACTCTCATGTAAAATCATTAAAGAGAAAGTTTCCTTCTACTAATGATGCATATCTTTGGCACTTGCGTTTGGGTCATATTAATCCAAACAAAATTCAAAGATTGATCAAAGATGGACTTCTAGAGCCATTGGACTTTGATGAATTTCCAATTTGTGAATCTTGTTTAGAAGGCAAAATGACCAAACGACCTTTTAATGCAAAAGGTAGAAGAGCCCAGGAGTTGCTTGAATTAGTTCATACAGATGTATGTGGTCCTATGTCAACCCAAGCAAAAGGAGGTTATGAGTACTTCATCACTTTTACCGATGATTACTCAAGATATGGTTATGTGTACCTAATGAAACGGAAGTCCGAAACCCTTGAAAAGTTTAAAAAGTTTAGGGCTGAAGTTGAGAATCAATTAGGTAAACGAATAAAGGTCATTCGATCTAATCGTGGTGGTTAATATCTTCTTGGGGATTTCAAGGATTACTTAACTCAAAATGGGATTGTATCCCAATTGACTGCACCTAGAACTCCCCAACAGAATGGTGTAGCAGAAAGAAGGAATAGGACTCTTTTGGAAATGGTTAGGTCCATGATGAGTTACTCAACTTTACTGATTTCTTTTTGGGGTTATGCCTTAAATATAGCAATACATCTTTTGAATTTAGTTCCATCAAAATCTGTTCCCAAAACACCCATGGAATTGTGGAGTGGGCGTAAGCCTAGTATGAGATATCTCCATATTTGGGGATGTCTAGCGCATGTGTTAAAAGGGAAGCCTAATAAGTTGGAACCAAAATCAGAAGTGTGTTTGCTTGTAGGTTATCCAAAAGAAACTAGGGGTTATTTATTTTATAGTCATAAGGATAACATAGTTTTTGTTAGTACAAATGCTAAATTCTTGGAAAATGACTATATGAATAATTTTACTCCTAGAAGTAAAGTTGTGTTGGCTGAAATGAATGAACCTGTAATAGAACAACCAATGCATGAAACTAGGGATAATGTGGATGTATTAGATACACCACAAGACATTACTCATGAGATGACTAGTACACAGGTGTTGTAGTGGGAGAATTGTTTGGCCTCCTATAAGATTTATAGGTTTGGGAGAAACTTATGAAGCTATCCCAGAAAAGGTTGAATCGGATCCCTACACTTATGAAGAGGCAATGAATGATATAGATGCACATCATTGGATTAAAGCTATGAAATTGGAATTAGATTCCATGTATTCCAATCAAGTTTGAGATCTTGTAAAGGCACCTAATGGTATTAAACCTGTTGGTTGCAAATCGGTTTACAAGAGGAAGAGAGGGGTAGATGGAAATGTTGAAACCTTTAAAGCAAGGCTAGTGGCAAAAGGGTATACACAAAAAGAAGGTATTGACTATGATGAAACTTTTTCACAGGTAGCCATGCTTAAATCTATCAGAATTCTCTTATCCATTGTTGCTCATTATGATTATGAGATTTGGCAAATGGATGTCAAGACTGCTTTCCTAAATGGCCATCTTGAAGAAGAAATCTATATGATGCAACCAGAAGGTTTCATAGCAAAGAACCAAGAGGATATGATATGCAAGTTGAAAAGGTCCATTTATGGACTTAAGCAAGCATCTAGGCCATGGAACATCAGATTTGATCAAGCAATCAAGTCATTTGGTTTTGAACAAAATCTTGATGAACCATGTGTGTAGAAAAGACATCGAGATAAAGTAGTAATGTTCCTAGTGCTTTATGTTGATGATATTCTACTCACTAGAAATGATGTAGGTGTAATGTCATCAGTAAAAGTTTGCTTGTCAAGCCAATTTGATATGAAGGACTTAGGTGAGGCTAACTTTATTCTAGGGATCAAGCTTTGGCGAGATCGCAAGAATAAGATGTTAGGTTTATCACAAGTTGGATATATAGATAAGGTTCTAGAACGGTTTAGCATACAAAACTCCAAGAAGGGATTACTTCCTTTCAGACATGGAGTTCCTCTGTCTGATGATCGAAGGCCTAAGACTCAAGAGGAAGAAAATATGATGAGACAAGTTCCTTATGCTTCTGCAGTAGGAAGTCTCATGTATGCCATGCTTTGTACTAGACTAGATATTTGTTATTCAGTTGGCATGGTTAGCTAATATCAATCAAATCTAGGACCAAAACATTGGCAAGCTGTAAAGCATATTCTCAAGTATCTTCGGAGAATGAGAAATTATATGCTTGTTTACCGGTGTAAGGATTTGATTCCCATTGGCTATACAGATTCAGACTTTCAACCGGATCTAGATTTTAGAAAATCCACTTCAGGATGTGTTTTCACCTTGGGAGGTGGAGCCATAACTTCGAGGAGTGTTAAGCAATCTTGTATTGCGGACTCCACCATAGAAGTTGAGTACGTTGCTGCTTGTGAAGCGGCAAAAGAAGCTGTTTGGCTCAAGAAATTCCTTTTTGATCTTGGTGTAATAAGAATGGAGCAAGTTCCCATCACATTGTTTTGCGACAATAGTGGAGCAGTTGCACAATCCAAAGATCCAAGAAATTATAACAAAGGAAAGCACATTGAAAGAAAGTACCACATCATTCGAGACATTGTTGCTCGTGGAGATGTAGTGGTTGCAAAGATTGAAAGTGCAAATAATCTAGCAGATCCCTTTACCAAAGCCTTGCCTCAAAGGACTTTCGAGTCATATTTGGAGCGAATGGGAGTTAAATTAGTGCACAATAGTCTTTTGGGCAAGTGGGAGATTGTTAGGATTAATGCCCTTAAATCCTATTGTATGATGCTATGTACATTATTATATATGACATTATGTATGACTTAATGTTGTGATTAATAAAGTTGTTTTTTTAATTATCTAAAATAATGGTAACATGAATATTCAAACATTATCATATAGTCCATGAGATGCATAGTATGTGATTTATGTGATTTAGTCATAGAAGATATAGATCACAAGTTCTTTGTAAACTCAGAATTATGGTTCGTAGTCAGTGATGAAATTGGACATTTTATCTGCGAAGACTATAACATATCAACTAAGATGATTTGTCTTGATCATGGAAGTGGAGACTTCTAGTTGATATGTTGATATGTTTTAAGAGTTAAGACATATTGAATTGGACTGCTGTGAGATTTATTATTCACCTAACGATTGTCAAATGAATAATAAATCTCACGACTTCTATTTGCATGAACTCTTAATCTTGAGAGAATAATGGACCTAATCATGGAGTGTAGGTTGCTTTGATATATTTGGAGTGAGATCTAAAGTAATGGTCAAAACTTCAGTATGTTGGGCAGCCCCATTTAGTGTTGATGGAACATTAATTCTTAAGATGGAATTCATAGTCTCTTAATGGAGATATAAAATATTCCCTTGAGATAAGTTTAATAGGTTCAGTTATTCAGAGAGTTAGGCTTAACCACTTTAGTAAGAAATTACTAAAGTATATATTTATAGAATTGGATTTCGTAAATATATGATGAATAACTTAAAGAATTAAACCGGGTATTCAAAGATTAAGATGTAGTAATTTTCAAAGTGACAATCTATATTTATGACTTTGTATTACTACGAATATTTTATGAAGGGATTGCATATATAATAAAGTCTTGGGATATAATTTATTAATAAGGCCTAGAGTGCAATTATATTTATATAGTGGTATTGAATATAATTAATGGTAACTTTGGACTAGTCAAGAGTTAACAGAAAAGCCCAAGGCCCATTGGAGCTAGTGTCTTATTGGTCACTTTTGGTCTCACTCCAAACCACACACTAAAGCCCAATTGGAAAGTCCTAATAGGCCAGCCCAATTAGATAATCACTTAAATATAAAGGAAGAAACTTATAGAATTTTTTATTAGAAAAAAGAGAGACATCATTGTGAAATGGTGTGTACGTGTGAGTGAAACCACTCGATTATTCTCCCTTGGAAACTAATTGAGAGACCACACTTTTTGGGTGTAAAGTGGAATTGGAGTGAAGATTAAAAGTGTTCCCAAGTACTTCTAATCTTTTGTTTTGAATTTCACCGCACCAATGTACGCTATCTTGTTCTTAAATTCTGAAATTTACATAGTGCATGTTATCAATCATGAATGAAATAGATCCATATTTGTTGCTTCCGCTTTGTGTTTTGTATGAGATACAAAACTAGTTTTTCCAATAGTTTTCTACCTGAGTGGTTAGCTCACACTGTGGTAGTGAAAAAGAAAAACAGAAAATGGTAAGTGTGGATGGACCTCATGGATCTAAATAAGGCTTGTCTAAAAGATCCCTTCTTGGTATTGAAATTGACTAGCTTGTTGACACAACCTTCAAACATCCAAGGATGAGTTTCCTCGATGCCTTTCAGGGTTACCATCAGATAGTCCTAGCTCCTGAGGACTAGGAGAAAACCTCACTCATGACCCCTATAAGCAACTATCATTATAAGGTCATGCAATTTGGGTTAAACAATGCGGGGTTAACATATTAGAGGATGGTTACTAAAATGTTCAAGAAGCAGTTAGGGAGAAATATGGAAGCTTATATAGACGACATGGTGGTAAAGAGCAAAGTCGTGGAAGAGCACCTTTTGGATCTCGCAGAAACCTTTGAGACTCTTTAGAAACATCGTTTAAAGCTAAACACCTCTAAGTGTGCCTTCAAAATAGGCTTAGGGAAGTTCCTAGGATATCTTGTTACAAATAGGGGTATCAAAGTAAACCTGGACCCAATTATAGCATTGCAAAACCTAAAACCCCTAAGAAATCCAAAGGAGGTCCAACGACTTACAGGTATGACTGCAACTCTTAATTGTTTCATCTCTAGATACAGGGATAAATGTAGACCTTTCTTCCAATTGTTGAAGAAGTGGAAGGATTTCTAATGGATAGACGAATGCTAATTGGCGTTTGATGAACTGAAGTTAAACTTATCTCGAACTCCAATCTTATCCCGACTGGTAGCAAGAGAAACACTATACATTTACCTAGCTATGACAAGTCACGCAGCAAGTGCCGTATTAATTCGGCTAGATCAGGATATTCATAAACCAATATTTTATGTTAGTAAAACTCTTTTGGAGGCGGAAATGCATTATCTCCCCTTAGAGAAAGCTACTTTGGCGGTGATCCACGCTACTTGGAAACTGCCTCATTATTTCCAAGCTCATACTGTGGTAGTCTTAACTAAACACCCACTACAGGCCTTGCTTAGGAGAAATGGTCCTACTATTTTCCTGTGGTGTTAGGGTTTATAAAGAAAAGGAATATTACATTTCCTATTTTTTCTCTCTCTTCTCTAGGTTTTTCCTTTATCTTTTTCTCTACCTCCTTTTTGTTGCCATCCCCTCCTCTTTTATAGGCATTTTTCCTTTCCTTATCTCTCCAACTAGATTGCCCCTAGCTGGATCTTTTTGGGATATTTTCCCTCCTTCTATTGGGTTTCCAGGCGTTCTTATCATAAAACAGTACTTTTGGGAGGTGTCTGTGTTGTTCAGGTTGTCCTTTATGTATTTAATGTGGAAGAGATTAGGTAGAGAAGCTCTCATTAATGTAGAGGTGATGACTTCTATGACCCTTATCCTTTTAGGAGGCTTCTCAGGGTGGTATTGATAAGAGCATTATCTTGGCTAAGAATATAGGGGATGCAGTTGATCTCCCGTGGTGATTTTTTCTTTTGTCAAGGGGTCGCTTATGCTTACAAGCTTAGAGAAGTGCTTTGGGACTGGTCGGTGTACTTGGGACTCCATGGGGATAGTCTTGGGAGATTTCCCATTACTATTCATTGAAATGGGCTTGGCCCATTTCCTCAAATATGACCCTCTTAGCATTTGGGCCTTAGCCTTAAATCAAGTTCATTCCCCCCACATTTGTAATAAGAAAAATGCTAAAGTCACTACAAATTTAATTATATAATATTTATAAACTGACATGGTAATGAATATTATTAGTTAATTTCAACAACATAATAATTGAAATTTTGAGTTAATTTTTTTTATTAATGACATTAATATGTAGAATTTATGTAGTAAATTAAATTTATAGTATTCTTAACATCACTCTCATAACAAAACACAAGCTTGACATATCTGCCATGTTATTATCTTAATAGAAGATAGATTTGATGAAAAAAATAAGTGAAAGAAAAAAGGGTCTCGCCAAAAAGCATGCATGTGATGCAAACACTAAAATGGCATTTGGTATGGGGGAATTCACATTATTCCGGCATCTAGATTCTTAGGAATGTGATGTCTTGCAATTTAGATGCCTAGGAATGTAAATATTCCTATGTTTGGTTTATTTTTAGGAATCTTAAAGAAATTATTTATTTTTCCCATACTACACTTAAATTTGTAAACCCAATATCAAATATATATATATATATATATATATAGTTTTTATCTTCCTCCAAATACATAATGACAAATAAAATATAAACTATAAATTATAACAAATTCATTAAAACTATAATCTAACATTTCAAAATGACATGAATAATTAAAAAATAACTATTTAAATTATTTTTCTTTATGGAAATCACAACATCATATTTTTTTAATAAAAATAAAGATTTTATTTTATTTTAGCATCTAATCAGTCCCAAATCGGAGATATAAATAACAAAAAAACCTGACAATGTTTAGGTATATAAAATGCTAGCATTAGCAATAAAAAACAAAAGTAGATCAACTACAATGAAACAAATACAATTTATTACATATATAATGAATTCATCCCATTATATGTGAGAACTTGAATCACAGTCATACCTAATGTCCATAGGCAACGAGTAAAAAAAATCACATTTATGTGTATCAACTGTAAGCATCAAGTTTTTTTTTTTTTTTGGGGACAAATGAGGGTAACCTCTTTGAGTATAGGACTATTCTTTCAGGTGTATCAAGATTTTAACCTTTCAAATGTTGAGTCTAATAGTGATCTATATAGAACTTCTAGTTGTTTAGCATTTATACTATCTATAAGAGGATTCCCTTCATTGAACTAGATTTTTATGTGGTTCAAAAATACTTTTATTAATGAAGGGTAACTTTTTTTAGAAATAGGGTCATAAATGTCAAACAAAAAAAAAAAAAAGATTTTGTTTTGAATTCAAAAAGAGAGTTCCTCTTATAAAAAAAAAAAAAAAAGAAAAAAAAAAAGAAAAAAGAGGGTTCCTAAAATTTAGGATTTTTTCCCTTCACGTTCATCTTTTTATTCCCTAAAATTTAGTCTTTCTTTTTTGAATTTCTGGTTTACTTAATCCCTAATCTTAGGTTTTTGTTTTTTTTCCTTCTCAGATCTTCTTTTCTTTATTTTGAATTTGAAGGAGGAAAAAAAAAACTCCTACTATAAAACCAATTGTCCAACACTATAACTTCTCATCCAAATTTTTTATTTCTTCTGTTTTTCTCTCTTTTAAATTTTTAAATTTTCAGATTTTTCTCCTTAATCCTTATCTCTTCCCTTAAAATTAGGCACTTAACTAAACGTACTCTTGGAGGTTTTTAATCACAATGGGATAGGATTATTTTTTCTTAAATAAGACTCCCCCACTAGGCTAATGGATTAAACACAGGAAAACAAAAAAGATTTCCCACATTGCTAAGTCTTGCTTGTCTGGTAATTGTTTTTCTTTTTCTTTAGCTCTTTTAAAATTTTAATGTTATCCATAAATTTTAACCCACATTTCACCATCTTTACCTCTTCTCTTCTTAAAAAAAATCCATCCACCGTAGTCCCAACATATTTAAGAGTTACTCAATTATATAGGGAAAAAAAAATTTCGGCAATTTCTCTAGGTAATCTTTTACTATTCTTTTCTTTTAATTCATGCATAGCTTTGAGGATATATTGAGTTTGAATGTATATATATATATATATATATATATATATATATATATATATATATTCATTTAAAATTTTGACTTTTTGTTAATAAGATATGCAAAGATTCTTCCTAGCATGATGGAATTTTTTTTCTTCTCTGGCCTTAGTTAGAGTTATAGGACCAAATTCTAGACCGGTTTGGTATTATCAACATTACTCAAATTCTTTGTTGTGCTAAGGAATTCTAGACATGATAGGGGACTGCAAATTTGTTATAGTGTGGTTTGCAATGTATTTCATTTTAGTTGTCAAGTTCAAGTAAATTTTAAGATGTGAGTTAAGATTTTTTTTTTTTTTTTTTTAGGGGGGGGGGGGGGGGGCTGGATTCTTTGTATGTTCAGAAAAAAAAAAAAAAAAAGGCTCTATGCACACACAACGCTTTTGCGTAGACGCTAGCGTGTGTGTATATATATATATATAACATTGAACATCATAATTAAAACAAAGATATAAGGCCCAGAAGCAACTCTGTTTTTGTTAGGACATATGTGAATCATGTTAGAAACATATGTCAATACAGATTTGGCTAATCCTTTCACACAACGCACTTTACTTATAATTGGGTAGATTTACGATGTGTTTAATGCTTCAAGAAATCAGGTTTCAAGTTTAAGTGTTAAAGCCATGCAAATCTGTCCAAGAATCAAGTAAAGAAGTTCTGGATTTTAAAACTTGACAGCTAGTATCTATCAAGGTTTAAAAGGCTGTTTAAGCTTGATGCTTGATAGCTGCTTGACAGATAGGGTATTTATTGAGGTTTATGAAAATCAGTTTTTTAGATATGATTATTCTCCAATTTGTGAATAGATGTTTGGGCTTTCTTTTCTCACAGCCCTAAACATATATAAGGATTATTTTAAGGGCCATCACAACTGATGCAACTTAATGCAAAAGTTTTTCACAAGCATATTGTGAACTAGAGACATATGCCCTAGTTCATCTTTCTATTCAAGAAGCTGCTGTGTTTATACACTGTAGGGTTTTGTAACCAAAGAGCTTCATGATCTTTATCGTGTTGATAAACTGAAGAACTTTGCAGCCAACATCTTTCTCAAATTGGTGAGTAAGTCGTGTACTAGGATCCGCGCATCAAATTGGTTAGTCACGTACTAGGAGCCGTGCATTGAAAGGAGAGATTGTCATTATAGAATAAGTCCAATTGGGTATTAGGGTAAAGGTTCAACTGTAGGTTAGTATAAAGTACCGAGATTCCTTTATTTGTAACCACTTGTCGTGATAATAGTGAATTCTTGGGAGTGGTGACCTTAAAATCATCCGATAGGGTTTTTTGCCATGTTGGTTTTCCCCATTCGTAAAGAAATCACTGTGTCAATTTATTTTCTATTGCATATTAACTTAGTTGGTGATTTGTTTGTGCTACCATGCGTATTGCATGCTAATTGAATTAATTAATTAACTTGGCTAATTAATTGGTTAATTCATCACAAGGGGTCAATACATTCTTGCTTGATAGCTCTTCGATAGCTATTTCTCATGTTCTATAAATAGGGTCTGCGTGACTTTTCTCTCATTTCTCCTTGATCTCTCTTGATCCTTTTTGACTTCTCACCTTCCTAAACACCTCTCTCTCACTCTAAATCACCTCCCCACTCAATCTTCGATCTCAAGGTTGATTTCTTCCTCTGGTATGATTCTATTTCTCTCATTTTATCATGCATTTCATTCCTTTTGACTTAACTTTTGGGATTTTTGATAAACTTGGAGGTTTTCAAAATTTTGGAGGTTTTTGCGAACTTTTTGGGATGGGTTTTTGTTCAGATGATTTTAAATCATCATGCATTGCATTACATTTGCATCTTAACTATATTTTCATGCATTTTAGATGTGTGCTATACATGTTGAATTGTTGTGTGCTGTTAGGTTTGGATTGGGCTGAGCCCATGACGCTTTTTATGTTGCATATCATATGCTCATGCATTTTCATGCATACGTACCTTCAATTCTTTATATTCTTTATATTGATTTGTTTGGTGCTTTTCTGTGTGTGTCTCTCTCTCCCTCTCTCTTTCTTGTGTTAGTCTACTCTATGGAACCTAAACACAAATCCACTCCGTCCCAGAACCCTCTTCGTTCTGGGGCATCTTTTTCTTCTCCTCCTGACCCCACTCCATCTCACGTCTGGTTTTGTGATGATAAAGCCCATAAGGACTTTTCAGAGAACTTCTCACGATGAGGCATTCATTCGGAATGCCAAGTTATTCTATCAGATTTTTTTGATACTGACCTTCCCATTGTCATTTACAGTTAGGGTTGGGAGTCA
Source organism: Quercus lobata (assembly GCF_001633185.2). Classification (NCBI taxonomy): domain Eukaryota; kingdom Viridiplantae; phylum Streptophyta; class Magnoliopsida; order Fagales; family Fagaceae; genus Quercus; species Quercus lobata. Next base: position 981,844 of record NC_044912.1, on the reverse strand, counting down.
CTGTGTGACATCCTGATCACTTGTCCCTCCGTGATCATACAAGAGTTTTACTCCAACATGCACGAATTTGATTATTCTGTACCTCATTTTTCCACTCGTGTTCGAGGTACACGCATCGTAGTTACTCTGGATATTGTATCCGAGGAGCTACATGTTCCTAGGGTAGCGCATCCTGACTACCCTGGTTGTGATCGTCTAAGGACTGCGTCCAAAGACGAACTCTCATCTTTATTTTGTGAGACACTTTCATCTTGGAGTGATCGTCAAAACACCCCTTGCTTAGGCTTTGCAAAAGGTCCAAGATTCCTTAACATGGTGATATTTGTTCTCCATCCATTGTCTCATTATAACTCTATCACAGAGCCTTATGCTCGATTTTTGTTGTCCCTCCTTGAGAGGCTTACCATTGATTTTCCCTTTCACTTCATCCTATCCCTTATAGATGTTTATAGGGATACGACGACCCGTGATAAGCTCATTTTTCCTTTGGCTATCATGCGGATCCTTTGCCATTTTTCTGTCTCCTATCTAGAGTCTACACACTTTTCTGTTATATGTGCCATAGACGCTGCTACTGTTCGACGGAGCGAGGCCCAGCTTCGACTGAGGCTGCCACAGACCGAGATGGTGACTCCTCCAACTTCTTTTGCTTCTTCCACCTCCGCTCCTTCTTCTTCGGCGGGTGGTGTGACTTTTGAGGCCATTATGGCACAACTTGTGCACATGGATGCTCTCCCTGAAATTCTCAGTGATGAGTTGTGTTGGGTGACCACCTGTGTTGGTTGTATCGCACGACGATAGGCTGCCATGGGTGGTTCACTGCGTATTCTTCTCCATCTCCACTGGCTTTAGCAGATGAGAGTGATGATGGTTCTGGTAGTGATGATGCTGATGAAAAAGATGGTGCTAGCTCGCCTAATGATGATGAGATGACTGCTTGATTTACTTACCCTTTGTCATTCATGACAAAAAGGGGGAGTAGTTTTGGGATGAGAGTAGTCATGTACATAGGGGGAAAGTTAGCATAGGAGATTTTTGTTAGGGGGAGTGTTTATTTTTTTGAGGGATGTAGTGAGGACTTATGTATTTTTTTCTTTTCTTCTTTTAGAGATACATTGTTCTTACTTTGTGATAGCAAACGTTGTATTTATGATGTTATATATATGATGAGGTTGTTATTATAGTTTTTTCACCTATCTTTTCATGTATTGTTTCTTTTCTCTCTTTATGCATATGCTTCTTATTATTTGTATGCAATCTTTTATTTTTGTTTCACACTAAGATGCCTTGATGAGTTTTGTTTAAAGTGTTTCAGAAATATAAGTTGTTAAAGTCTTCCTTCCATGAACTCTCTTCTTACAAAGTTTTTCAAGAGTTTGTGTTAGGATAGATTTTATTATATTCAATAAGTGAGTATGAGTTGAGTGATTTATGACTTCTCTTATATGTTCATTTGTTTGTTGTTTTTGTCACGGATTGCCAAATGGGGAGATTGTTAGGACATATGTGAATCATGTTAGGAACATATGTCAATACAAAATTGGCTAATCCTTTGACAAAACACACTTTACTTATAATTGGGTAGATCTACGATGTGTTTAATGCTTCAAGAAACAAGGTTTCAAGTTCAAGTGTTAAAGTCATGCAAATCTGTCCAAGAATCAAGTAAAGAAGTGCTGGATTTTAAAGCTCGACAGCTAGTATCTATCGAGGTTTTAAAGGTTGTTTAAGCCTGATGCTCGACAGCTACTCGACAGATAGGGTATCTATTGAGGTTTATAAAAATCATTTTTTCAGATTTGATTTCACACCAATTCGTGAATAGATGTTTGGGCTTTCTTTTCTCACAACCCGAAACATATATAAGGATTGTTTTAAGGGCCGTCACAACTGATGCAACTCAATGCAAAAGTTTTTCACAAGCATATTGTGAATCAGAGACATATGCCCTAGTTCATCTTTCTATTCAAGAAGCTGCTGTGTTTGGACACTATAGAGTTTTATAACCAAGAAACTTCGTGATCTTCATCATGTTGATGAACTGAAGAACTTTGCAGCCAACATCTTTTTCAAGTTGGTGAGTAAGCCGCATACTAGGATTTGCGCATCGAATTGGTTAGTCACGTATTGGGAGCCGTGCATTGAAAAGAGAGATTGTCATTACAGAACAAGTCCAATTGGGTATTAGGATAAGGGTTCAACTGTAGGTTGGTATAAGGTACTGGGATTCCTTTACTTGTAACCGCTTGTTGTAATAATAGTGAATTCTTGGGAGTGGTGACCTTAAAATCACCCGGAGGGGGTTTTTTGCCATGTTGGTTTTCCCCATTCATAAATAAATCACCATGTCAATTTATTTTCCACTACATATTAACTTAGTTGGTGATTTTTTTGTGCTACCACGCGTATTGCATGCTAATTGAATTAATTAATTAACTTGGTTAATTAATTGGTTAATTCATCAGAAGGGGTCAATACTTTCTTGGCCTATCAGTTTTAATTAGATTGGATTTTTTTTCTTTTAGCTTGGATTGGGTCAATTCAAGTTCAAGTTGGAAAAAAATATTAATTTAACCCAACCTAACCAACACTATTAAAAATACCAGGTTAGATTCAAGTTACATCTTGTGTAACTTTAAGATGATTAAATATCAATTGTTATGTTATCAATCAATTGTTAAATTTGAAGTTTTTGTAGTTCAAAATTTTGCACAAAAAAAAAGTGTTTATAGATCAAATTGAAGATAATATTCAATTGGTATGAAATTCAACATGCAGTAAGAATTTGACTAGGAAAGTGTGGCTTTAAACTTCAAATATGAAGGTTGTGTGTGTGTGTGTGTGTGTAGAGAGAGAGAGAGAGAGAGAGAGAGAGAGAGAGAGAGGTTTAGGACACCACTTAAAGAGAGAGAGGTTCAAGTTACATCTTTTTATAGCCATTGATTTTCATAAGATCTAATGGTTAAAAGGACACCACTTAAACATGTCATTAATATAAAAGTATTAAATGCCACATTAGCTAATTTTCCTTATTAACTTCATCCATATTCATTGATCCCAAAACTGAATACTTTTCCCTTTTTTTTAAGAGAAGAACTATGTCTTGTTTCTTTGAGTTCAATGCCATGAATTAGTTGCTTTCTCCATGACTCCTTGCATGCGCACCTATAAGTCAAATGTTTTGATGATCACATGCTTTGAATGATAATATGATCTTATTGTAAAACTTTGGGCAGTTTTAGGTGACTAACACCTTCCCAAAATCATACCTAAACTCTAAGCCCATACTCTGGTAGTGCCCTTACATGGAAGGACTGATCTTACTACCAGAGTATGAGTTCAGAGTTTAGGTATGATTTTAGGAAGGTGTTAGGCACCCAAAACTGCTCGACCCATGGGTTCGCTTGCACTCATTGTGTCCTATATCTTAATCTTATTAAAGGCACATTCAACATTGCATCTTAAACTCATGCACACACTTGCATACATCTAAGCATACAACATCGCCTTTCATCCCAAACCCTAACATACATCTCTCATGGCATTCCATCACATCCTAAACCCTAGCATACATCTCATATATATCATATTATTCTATCCAAGGCAGAAACATGTACATGTCAAATCAAAGCAGAAAAAATGGGCAACAAAAAAAATCATATTATCATTCAAAGCATGACATATAGACTTGCATATACATGTTCATCAAAGGAAGATAAAGATCTTATAACAAACAAATGTATGTTCATGTGAATGCATGCCTTACCTTACTCACCTTGTTGCATCTCAGCACTCATGGCATAAATGCATAATCATGTGATATGTACCTTCATGGTATTAAAACAAGAAAAGTAAGGAAACTCTAATCTATCATGTTAAAAGCAAACAAGCATTTAAACAAAGGAACAGACACTTAAAAAGCATGAAAAAGGAACAAAATAGAGGCATATTATTGAAAGAAACAAAGAATCAGAAGCAAAAAACCTGAATTAGGGTTTCTGGGCACGAGTATGCGTGCGCATACATAGGCCTACGTATGTAGGCCAGTTGTATGCGTACACATACTACAATCCTACGTGCATGTGTAGAAGCACGCGTACGTAGAAACATTAAAAAACCCTAACCCAAAACAGAAACCTAGCAAACCGGAGCAAAGATTCAAAACTGTAAATCTAACAACCTAGCATGGTTTAAAACATAAAAAAATACATAAACCTAAACTAAACAAACATTATAAAGCATAAACAAAGCAAGGAAACATATTAAAACATTATTAAAAAGAAGAAATGAAAAGAAAAAGTTTAGAACTCAATACCTCAAACAAGAAACTTTTCAAGCTTGTTTTTTATCGTTCCCCTAAGTTAATATATTCACAATCAAATATAAAAATTATTAGTAATTTTAAACTCGAAAGATCAAGACCAGAAAAGGTCCCAATAAAAATAAAATTGACTTGAGGATGTTTTGTGAAAAACTTCCTCTTTGATTCACTATTTCTAGTGAATCTTATGTTTGCCATTAGGATTTTCTATGTGTTTTCAAATACCATGTAAGGCTATATATAGTTGAAAAAAATGAGGGTTTGGAATAGCTCCCAAACGATGTGGGATTCATTCCAAACCTTAGTCTTTAATGTAGAAAGCTTGCCTTTTATAGGTTTCTAAAATCCTAGCTGCATGTGCAGGTCCGTGCTTTCGTACGCATGCATCAAACCTACGTACACAGATCCTTGTCTACGTACGCAGGCCGAGGGTTTCCTTGGTCTTTTATTTTCCAAAATAGATTTATTTACTTATAAAAAGTTAAAATTTCCATTTTAATACATCTCAAGTCAATTTGTAATCTGATTGGGCCCTAAAGTAACCTTGGGCCTTAGAATTTTGGCATCATTGGGGAATGAGGGCTTGAGTTGTAAGGGGTACAAAATGCAGTGTCTATAGATGCCCCTCTTTTGATTTGTGAACTTTGCTAACGGAATCAAAAGAACAAGAGAGAAAACATTTTGTTTTGATGTACGGCTTAGGCCCAACCTACGCACATGACACACAACATGCATACATGGGGCGGGGTGTAACTCTGCAGAGTTACATGGGATTCATATGTTTGAATTCCCACCCTTGTTGCTTAGGAAATGAGCAATGACGTGTTCACTATCCTAGAACCTATTTTGCTAGTTGCAAGCAAAAGGCAAGTGACTCACTATCCTAGAGTCACTTAAAAAGAAAAACAAACAAAGCCAATGGCCACAACCATCAACCAAACAAACAAGGTGCTCTTATGAAACTTATCTTCTTATCTCTATCTTTACCTCTTCTGGTGAGGCTCTTGCCTCGAAGTGACCTTGGTATTTGTCTCTATCTTTACCTCTTCTATTGTGCCTCCATATTCAATGCCCTTGGGATATGTGCATAAGTTCTGCATGATGTGCTTGTATATTTAATTCCCAAAGGATATGTGCATACATTTTGTTTACTAACTTGCTTGACTAGTATGTGGCTGGTGCCTGCATAGTCACTTCCCAAAGGATATGTGCACAGATAGCCTTGATGCTTGGACCCACGAGAGAGTCTCAAATGAAGAATCCACTGGGAATGATGAAAGAATCATTGGGGAGTATGATTTATTGAGAAGTTTTGGTGACTCACAGAGGAGTCTTCTTGGTATGTAGTTTGCTGTGGATGGAACTTGCTGAGAAGTGTGTTGGTGATTGTGACCTATGAGGAAGTCTTTAGTAATGTGTAGTCCACTAGGGATAATTCTTCTTTTTCTTCATGGATCATTGGGGAACTTGTGTTGATTCTACCCACGAGGGGGTCTTGTCAGCTCCATGGGGAAGTTTCTTCACAACTCACGAGGTGTTGCCTTATGCTTTGGACCTGTGGGAGAGTCCTTCAATGATACTGTACTTTTCTGGGGATTTGATCCCCTGAGGGGTGTTTTTGATGTTTTCCATTCATTGTTAACGCTTTAAGGGTCTCTGTGTCCTTTACCTAACTAAGAGTATTTCTGTCATTTTGGTGCATTATTGAATTTTCTTTTCCATTTTCTACCTTTCGGAATCCATTGGGGATATATGGAATTTCATTTTTAATAAACTACACATAGTTTAGTGGGGATCTAAACTACATGTAGTTTACCCACCAGGTGTGTTCTCGCCTCTTCATTTTTCTCCAATGGTTACCAACCATTTCTTTTCTTTTCATTCTCTTCATCTCCCTAGTCTCTTCACTTTCGCTTCCATTTTTTTCTTTCGACAAAAATCTTGACCTCTCTCTCACTTCCTCTCAAAATCTTACTCCTTTCCCTCAAATCTTCTCATCTGAAACTCTTTCCCTCTTCGAGCTCTCTCATTTTCTCCATGGCACCCAAATCCAAGAAAACCTTCTATGTGCTTTCTAGTGATAACTTCAACCTCATGCCTTGGAATGGAGCAGTAAGGCTAAATGAGTCCTATCAGTTGACATAAAGGCCACAAGATCATCTTTCAAAGGGTGTAAGGATTGGATCAGTAAGTTTTTCAAACTTTTTCTCATTTTTGAGTTTTTCTTTGATCTTCTGTTTTAATCCATTTTTTGCCATGTAAATGCTTGGGTTTGTTGTGGGATGGGTTTAGATGAAAACCTAATACCTTAAGAGGGGTAGGAACATGTTTAGGAAGAGTTTTGATCGAAGCATGCTTGAAAATGTCAAAGAACAACCCACTGTCTGTGTTCATGCATACGTGGACTTGTGCTTACATATGCGGCTTGCATAGATGCATGCGTGACCAGGCTTTATGCGTGCATGGTCGGGCTTTATGTGTACGTGAACCTATTCATGCGTACGTGTATTTGTTATTGAGTTCATGTGTACACGATTTCCAACCTATGTACACGTGCCTGGTGCTTGCATGTGCATGTGCATGTCACCAGTCAGGAACCCTATTTTAGATCCTGTTTCATATGTTTCTTATCCAAATGCAAATCTAACACTCTCTTTTCATCCTTTTGCAGAATTTGCCCCCATTTTTAAGAAGGGGAAGCACCAACTATGTGGTGGCATGGTATAGGGTCCTTACTACAGAAACAAAGGCCCACATTCGTGTAGTGGGCTTCGAGCCAGTTATTCGTTTACTACTGGAAAGGTCTACCAATACCATTCTGGTGTAGATTTTGGCTAAGAGGTGGTGGGACACTACCCACACCTTACATATTATTTATAGGGAAATGACTGTGACTCCCTATGACTTCCACTACATGATCGGACTTAGGTGCGATAAGGCTCTCATAAACTTGAAGGGCAAGTCAGGCACTTAGCTTGGCATAGACTTGCTTGGGAGGAGGTACACCATATGATGATCTGCTATTTTGATATCGAGGTGGGTTACAAAACAACGACTGTGCCAAGATGGCTATGGCCTTCTTGTTGTACCTTCTAGTGGTGTATCACTTCACCAATGGAGCATAGATGGTGTTTTTAAGGTGGTTGACCCTCTTTCATGACTTTGAGAGGGCTCAGGATGCCAACTGAGGGCATGCGTGTCTTGCCTACTTGTACTCCTTCCTGGACACGCTCAGTTAGGAGACTTTGCGCCAGCTAGTGGGGCCTTTGAAACTCCTTGAAGTTAGTTTCTTTTCCCTTTCTTTTGTAGCTCTTGTACTTCTCATTCTGGCAATTATTTTTACCCACATGTTATTAAATTTTAAAGGAAACTACACATCATGCCCTTGCAAATTGTATCTATGTTTTTATCTTGCAAACTGTCATCTTACAAACTGCACTCATTCACCTTGCAAACTATCATCTTGTAAACTATATCCATTAATCCTGTAAGCTATCATCTTGCAAATTGTACCCATTCATCATGCAAACGATCATCTTGCAAACTGTCATCCTCCTATAAACTGTATCCATTCTTTCTTCTCTAGCATTGGGCCGTTCAATATAGTCTCATTGCCTATGGTGCGAATGTAGGTTTGAAGACCTTCTCTTCATTCAAGGCCCATTTAATGGCTATCCTCTGATGAGGTGAGTTAGGATTTTAATGCCTCTCATTATTTCTCGTGCATATCTCTTAGGGTTTTTCTTCTTTAACCATATGTGCTGTTATAGGCATTTGGAGTTCTTAGGTGGGTGCCCTTGCTGTTGCGAACCCAAACTTGAAGGCGGCTACCATTGTCATTTCCAAGATTACTCAGCCCTTCGAGGGTGCTAGCTTGAGGGTGCTCTACCCAACAGAAAGGGTACGTTGCCAATTGGTGGATGAGGATGCCCCATAAGTTCTAATGGACCTTCCAATGTTTATGCTTGCCTGCTTTCCATGATGGGTGCAGAATACTAATTGTGGAGGAGTGGCATCCCTTATACCTAGCGGGTTTTAGATAAGCTGGACTATGAGGAGTTCAACGACACTTGCCTTATTCCTTTCCTCACTCCTGTGGTTTGTGTTCTCCCTTCTCATTCATTTCCCTTTTTCCTTTGCATTGCTTCACATAATGATGTTCACATGGGATACTCATGTCAGGCTAACTCTATTGCTGGTGCTTTCATTGACCTTTCTCACTTACCATGGTCGGTCTATGTCTACGATCCTAACAGTTTTGCTAGTGAGCATGTGGTGGGCCGTAACACAAATGTCATAGGCCACTCTTTTCCTAAGGGTATATGAATGGTGAGCTCTTCTTCATTCTTGTCTCTTTCCTTTCTATTATTGCATCCCAACACTTGTTCTAACATCCTTTCCTTTCAAAATTCAACCAACTGTATAGGAGCATGAGGAGTTGGTTTGGCTTATGGAGAACCTCAAGCTAGAGATGATGGAGTACTCTTGGCAGATCTATGGTCCTAGAGGGTTTGACTACCTGGGTGATGACGATGATGGTGGTGATGCCGGTGGCAATTCAGAGACGACTCCTAGCTACCAGCCAAGGTAGAGGCGCTTCTGGTGATCCTGTAGACAGACAAACAGACATAGACACATAACATATTTCTCTTTTCTTTTCTTTCTTTATTACATGTATTTCTACACTTTATCTTTTATTTGAGACATTGGGTTGTATTTAAGAACATCTTTTTTCATTTATACTTTAATTTAGAACTGTAAAGTTGTGATTTACAAATATGTATTTTGTTGGCTTTTATTCCATGCCAAATTTGATTGTAAGTTTATTCAATCTTTTCTACCTTGTATTTATTGTGGGATTTGATTGTAAGGGTTGTGTGATAGAGAGAGAGTGTGAAGACCTAAGCAATTGAAGCCAGAAGATTTCTCGTGGGTATCTCGCAACTAAGCATCCCGCGAAGTGAAGCATGTGCCTTATACATGACTAGAATGTGAAGAGTTAGTACAGATGGAGACAATTGTGTTTTGCGAGTAGCTCGCGGGTAAGGCTTTCCTGCGAGACACCCACGAAACATTCTGTTATGCTAGACTGTACTATTTGATACACACTTTCTGTACCCACACTATTTATATCCTCATTACCCACAAATGTTAAAGAGTGTTTCTGAGAGAAAACCCTAGCCAAACATCTTGAGAGTTAGAGATTATCATACCTATATATCTCTACACATAAGCTTGTGGATTTCCTTAACTCCTACCTTTCCAATTCCATACCATTGAGAGGTTGATAGCCCAAACACTTACCACACCCTTTCAAAGTGTCCAGTGAGGTTTTGGTGAAGCATTGGAAGAAGCTAAGGATGGCAGATGTAACATGGAGCTTGTTGCGGGATTCGGAGAACTAGACGAGACGTTGCGGGATTCGAAGAACTAGACGAGACAAGGTTCTGAGAAGTCTTGTTGGAGTAGGAGTTTGGAGGGCTTAGGTACAGTGGGTAGATTAGGCTTGGAGGGTCTCTTGCTAACCCATGTATCCCAACTGATTGTCTAGTGGATCGGTTACTGCTTGAAGGGCGGTGGAGAGGTTTTTCGCTGAGTTCTTTGGTTTCCTCTTCAATAACACATCGACGTGTTATCTGTGTTTGCATTCTTCTTTCCTACTCTTTTACATTTCATTTTACTGTTGTGATCATATGAATATGTGTTAGAGTAGTTTGTTTGTTTATCTGCTCGCATTTACACTATTCCGCACTTAGTAATAAGTTAGTGTAAAATCAATCGAACCGTAACTTTAATTTGAGGGTCTAAACAGCTCTTGTGTTTTCAACACATTTTTGAGCTTTCAAGAACATGTACTTAATTTACAACTTATGGGGATAATTGCACAATTTTATGCAATTTTGCTTTTCTTGATGTTGTTGCTTGAAAATCTAAGCTTGTGTGTGCCTTGAGTAGTCCCTTAAGTCATAGGAATCATTGGAGGGATCTTGGTGGAGGAATCAAAATCCAAGTAGGAAATGGAACTCGGCTCTATCTGCTCTTATGCATATGCATGCTCGTGCCTGCGTACGTAGGTCTTGACCATGTGTACATAGCTTTGACCCTGTGTACGTGTGTTGCAAGTTGGAAAAACCCTTGCCACCCTATTCAAGTATAAAATAGCTGTTGGGGGCCTCCAAACCTTCACCAAAAGTATTTTAAGCTTAGAAAACATTCTTTAAGGCTTTCCAATGGCAGAATTCTCCCCTTTAGAAGTCTGGGCATAGATTAAGAAGCTTGGTCCTACTTTCAAAGAGGTTGTCATTCCTTTCGGTCTCTCTTACATCTTTCTTTATCACTAAATCAAGGTGGATAAACCTCTCCTTCGTGCTACTGCCAACTTTTGGATTCCTACTTGGCATGCTTTTCACTTTAACAGTGTGGAGATATGTCCCACTCTTGATGAATTTAGTGCAATCATGGGTGAACCCAAAGTTAACACTCTTATCCTTCCTACTATTGGTGGGGATCTTCTTGCCTTGGTCCAACCTCTTTTGGGTGTTTCTCTTGACATGGTGTAGCATTGGTGCATGTTTGACAAGTTGAAAATCCGTTCAATTTTTGCATACTTCTCTCGGCTAACTGTTCCTGTGACCGGCAGGCCATATTCCTACTATCTCAATGCTTTCTACTTGTGAGATACTTCTTGGTACAAGAGATGGCTTGCACAGATTGAAGAATGTGCTTCGTGGTTAGCAATCTGAAGGGTTGAAACCCTGTGGGCATGATCTTGGCTGAAACTCTCAATGGCTTGGATGCATTTCATAAGAAGGAAGCAAATTTCTTTGCAGGGAGCTCTCTCCTTCTTCAGCTATAATCCCTAATTTTTGCCTAGATTTTCAACCTAGCGAGATCCCTCTAATTTTTTCATGGATTGCCTTTTGGTTTTCAACTCATTGAGGCTCCTTATATAGCCTTTTTCATCATTTTTTTTTCTTTTTATCTCTATTTTTTTCCACTCATGCTTTTTTTTTTTCTTGAATATGGCTATATTAGAGGCTTCGATTGCTTCATCCCTCCACTATTCCTTCTAGTCAATATCTCCCCAAGGACTATCGTGACTGAAGGCCCAAATGCACTGAGATGGATTTTGATGAGTTCATTGAGTTCATGAAGTGCATTGATGTCACAAACATTCAATGGGTAGTGGAATGGTGACACATTTCAAGCATGGTCAACTGCAACTTTAAGGATAACTGTGTTTCTTTGGTTGGGCTTCGTTGTTGCTCTTACTACTCTACATGTTGCATTGCAAGGCAATTTGGTGACCGTTAAGGGACTCCTAGTGATGATGGTTCCTTCCATACCTTGGCATTTACTGATAGGATCTTGGGCAGAATACGTAAGTTTTGGCCATGATGGAGGGCGACCTATTTTCCTCAATTCCTTCATCCAACTTCAGGGTACAAGAAATGGCTAGAGGCTGACATGAAGTGGATTTCCATAGATGAAAAAGCTTAAAAGAGGTCCAACAAAAGAAAGAGGACTGATTGACCGACTACCTTGATATGCCCCAAAATTTACTTTTCTGCACTTTATGATTCTCATGTCTTTTCATTTGAATTTAATAAAGGATTGGAATGTTCCAACTACCCTACGGAAACAATTTATCATCTTTTAATTCGAGCAATAAGAGAATCATTCATATATTATCTTTGCTTATTGTCATTATTTTTCATTTTCATTTTCTTTTCTTTTTTCCAAGCCAAGTAAGTTTTGTCCATGACGTCCTTATAGGAATTTTCACTATGTCCATGGTCTTTTCCCCTATCTTTTGCCTAAACCACCCTTTCGGGTTTTCAATCTAGCAGGTTTCTTTTGTCTTAATTTTTGCCTAGGCTACCTTTTGGGGTTTTCAACCTAGCATGCCTTTTTTCTTTTTAAACATTATATCTTTAGAGGCTATCCATGTTGATTAGGTGAAGCATCTCTTCTCCATCCAAATTTGTAATTCTTGTAGCACCTATTGACATGATCTTCTCGATAATAAAAGACCAAAATCATCTTGGCTTCATCTTCCCCCTTGGATCAAAAGTTTCATCTTTGAGTACTTTTAGGACCAAGTCCCCTTCATTAAGGTTTCTAGGTTTCACTTTTTTTTTTTTTTGAATGCTCTAGCAATCCTCTTTTGGTACCCTTGTGCATGGTATTGTGCCTTAGCTCTTTTCTCATCCATCAAAGCTAATTGTTCATATCTTTCTTTCATCCAATCTTCCTCTATAACCTTGGTTTCCACTAGCACTTTCAAAGATTGTATCTCTATCTCAAGGGGAAGGACCGCCTTGCATCCATAGACCAAAGAGTAAGGTGTTGCCCCAGTCTATGGATAAAAGTTCTGTAACCTCATAAAGCAATGAATCGGTCCTTGTATGTTACTACCATCTTGGCTAGGATGTTCTTAACGTCCTTATTGGCTACTTCTACGGCCATATTAGTCTGTGGTCGATATGGTGAAGCCTTGTGATGCTCAATGTTGTACAATTCCATGATTCTTCGAACCTTTCCCTTAAAGTGGGAGCCATTATTTGAGAAGATCACTTATGGTACCTCGTATTGGAAAATGAAGTTATTCTCTATGAACAGAGCCACATGTTTGGCTTTCAATACGGAGTAGGAGGCTGCTTCTACTCACTTAGTGAAGTAGTCAATTGCCACTAGGATGTACTCGTGCCCATTCGAAGCCTTAAGGGCTATCCTTCCAATCACATCTATGCCCCAAACTAAGAAAGGCCAAGGTGAGGTCATGTTGTATAGCTTGCTAGGTGGCACGTGAATCAAGTTTGCATGTGTTTGGCAGTCATGGAAACTCTTCACAAAGTCTACACAGTCAGTCTCCATTGTGTTCCAGTAGTATCCTATTCTTAGGATCTTTTTGGCTAACATTCTCCCATTCATGTGAGGACCACAAATCCCTTGATGAACTTCTTCCATAACCCTTTCAGCTTCCTCTTTCTTCAAACAATGAAGAAGTATGCCATTATAAGACCTCTTATATAGCTATCCTTCACATAACATGTATTGCATAGCCATCATCCTTATTGAATGATGTTCTCTCTTATCGGCGCTGTTAGGATACACTTCCAATTCCAAGAATTTCATGATGTCATAATACCAAGAAACTCCTTCTTCTATAGCCAAGACTGAAGACTCGATTTTCCTCTTGTATACTAGTTCATTGCTTTGCCCAATCTCTAAGGGTCATGTCCATACTCCTTTAGGTATTTCAACCATGGAGGCTAAGGTAGACAAGGCATCTGCAAAATGATTCTGAGCCCTAGGGATGATAGTGTACTTGACCATATCAAAGGTTTTGGTCAAATCCTCTAAATATTGCTAATAAGGTTTCAAATGTTCTTCCTTTACCTTCCACAATTTTTGTGCTTGAGCTATAACCAAGGTCGAATCTCCAAATATCTCTGCTTCTTTTACCCTAAATTCTTGGAGAGCTTCCATTTCAGCAATACAAGATTCATATTTTGCTATATTATTAGTCACCTCAAAGTTCAATTTGATAGCCAAAGGCACATGGGATCCATTGGGGGTGATCAAAAGTACTCCTATTCCATTCTCATATTAGTTCACAACTCCATCGAAGTACATTTTCCATGCCACTAGTTCAATATCCAAAATATCCTCATCTCGATAATCTTCTTTTCCATCATTTCCTTCTATGGGGTTTTCAGCACAAAAATCTGACACTGTGCTTCCTTTGATAGTTTTTCTTGCCACATACCTCAAATCGAATTTTACTAATAGGATCAACCATCTCGACAATCTCCCACTTAAAGCGGGTTTCTCAAATAGGTACTTTAATGGGTCCATTTTGGCTACTATCCATATTTGGAATGGTAGAATGATATGCGTTAACATCTGCATAGCCCACACGAGTGCAAAACATGACTTTTCTATGGGTGTATACCTAGTCTCTTAAGAATGGAATCTTTTGCTTAAATAGTACATTGCTCTCTCATTCTTATGATCGTCTTCTTATGCAACCATGCTTTAGTTGCATCTCCTATGATAGAGAGGTATAGTTGTAATGGCTTCTTGTGCTATGGAGGCACTAGGATGGTTGGATGAATGAGGTTTTTATTGATAAGTTCAAAGGCACTAGCATGGGGTTCATTCTTTCTCAAAAGTTTGAAGATGGGCTCACAAGTGAAAGTAAGTTTGGCTATGAATCGGCTAATATACTATAGTCGACCTAGAAATCCCCTTATTTCTTTCTCACTCTTGGGTGGAGGCATCTCCAATATTGCTTTGATCTTAGATGGGTCAAGTTCTATCCCTATATCATTAACTAAAATGCCTAGCAATTTCCCTGCTTTTACTCCAAAGGTACACTTTTTAGGGATCTAACCTCAATCTATACTCCTTGATCCTCTCGAAGAACTTTCTCAAGTTAATAATATAACCCTCTCTATCCTTAGATTTCACGATCATGTCATCCATGTATACTTCAACCTCGTGCATCATGTCATGTAACAAGGTTGTGGCCATCCTTTGGTAAGTTGCTCCTACATTCTTGAGCCCAAATGGCATTACCATGTAGCAATAGATCCCTCATTCTATGGTGAAGTTGGCCTTAGTCATATCCTTAAGAGCCTTCTTGATTTGGTTTTATCCTGAGAAACCATCCATGAAAGACATCAAGGCGCCACCAACTATATTATCCACTAGGACATTTATGTGGGGAAGAGGGAAATCATCCTTAGGGCAAGCATTGTTCAAATCCCCAAAATCCACATACATCCTTACTTTTCCATCCTTCTTTGGTATGGGCATAACATTGGCTATCCATTTAGCTTGATGTACAAGTTTGATGAAGCTCTACTTTCAATTGCTTAGTGACCTCTTCTTTGATTTTTAAAAGCCATTCGGTTCTTGTACGCCTTAAATTTTGCTTAACAAGTACCATGTGAGCATGAGTATCAATGTGGTGTTGAGCCATCTCGGGATTGATGTCGAGCATATATTCATAGGACCATACAAAAACTTCTTGAAATTCTGTGAGAAGCTTTTTGAGATCTTTCCTTTCTTTTTCAGTTAGGGTTGAGCTAATTTTAATTAAGCATGGACTCTCATCATTGCCCAAATTAAGAGTTTCAAAATTTGGTTCCATAGGTTCAATTTTCTTCTCCAATTGTTTATTAATTTCATTTTCAAATTCATTATAATCATTTAAGTACAAAATTTCAATATTATGAGACACATCAAAGTAAGCCAAATTAGAATTCATCTTATTGAAAATGTTGAAAAGTACATTGGAATTTGCATTACAAAATTCTTTCCATCATTCTTAGAAAACCCAACCCAAGTCCAATTATTGGGGTGCCATTAATGAACTTTGTCCTTCTTCTTCTCTAGGGCGCGTCACTTTCCTTCTTGTCTTACTCTTCGAAATCTCTTCTTGCCTTGTTGAAAAACCAATTGCCATTATCTTTACTTCAAAAAATAATCATTCTATGTCACGTTCAAGTATGAAGCAAGTTGGGGTGACCTGAGTTGTCCCTGTCGTTGAGGTCCATTCCGGCTAGTCATGATTCTCTTACAATCTTGCGTTTCCTGATTCAATGAAATCGTTAATATGGGCCCTCTTAAAAGTCCATGGTTCGGGAGTGCTCCTTAGTTGCGGTAGGAATTTTGGTAGGGGAAAGCGGACTTTCCCTTCAGTCATAATTCAATTGACATTCTCTTGGGTCAGATTATTAGACATCATGGCACGTGGAAAACTGGGTAGGCTCAACGAAATTTTTATAAGTACATCCCCCAATTAAAAGGTTTTCAACTTTAGATGTTCTTAGAAAGTTTTTAAGTTCAATTTTATGAAAGCCCAATCACAAAATCACTCCTTTTCCTTTTATGAACCTTGCCCTTTTGTTTCATTTGGGCTTTAGTCCATTTACAATAATCATCTCATCTTACTTTCGTGGGCTTTCATTAGAATGCACTTAGAGATTTTCAATCCTTTGTCTCAAATATGGGCCTACAATGTATTCATCACCTTTGGGCTCTTCTCTTTTCATTAATTATCATCACTTTTTTAAAGTAGCCTTCTAGCTAGAATATATTGTAGCCTTTCCTTCAAAATCCATGAATTTCTCATCATTTCGGGCCTAGGAATACAACAAGGAGGCCAGAGATTAGGGAATTTCATTTTTGACTTTGTAGGATGTTGGATGCTAAGTCCATAGCATACTTGTTACCATAAGCCTAAGGTCCCTTTTTTTCAGAAGGCCTTTTGATTTGAGCTTATGCTAGCAATTAGGTTATGGTCTTATGAACCTTTCAAGTTAAGATATACCTTTGGACTTTGGGATAAGTTTCTTACATGTGAGAACTTCTTTTCTTTTATCCCAAACATCTTATAGTATGCCATAACTTTTGGGTCATCCTTCAATTTTATACCTTTTATTTGTCCTTTAGAATTAGGTGAGCATAAGATATATGGTTAAATAAACAAAAGATATAAAGGGTACCCTCTTTTGATGGGATCTAGGATCTCTCTAAGTGTGGGTAGGCTCCCAAGAGCTAAAAGGATGGATAAATAGGTCACTCATAACTAGGTGGGCCATGATTCCAACTAAGGGCCTAAGTGGACCTTCGTGGATTGGTGGCAAACCGTTAATGTACTCAAAGCCCATCATAGACAATAACACACATTGTGAATGGGTAGGATGAACTTCGAAAGACTTTGGCCCGAATGGAGTGCACTCATCTTCCCACTCATCACCAACCGAGGTAAAGGGACAAAAGAACCAAACGAAGTGTATGTAAACAAGTATTGAACAAATCTTTATTAAGATTAAGAAATAGGACATATTGGAATCAAACTTTCTATCCCCAGTGGAGTTGCCATTGTGGTGCAACACGTGGTTTGGGGAGTATGCCTCGGCCGAGTGGACCGGGGCGGAGAAACAAGGAGTCACCACCTAAATTTATTATCTAGGAACCATGAATATAATGCCTTTACATGGAAGGACTGATCTTGCTACCAAAGTATGGGTTCAGAACTTAGGTACAATTTTGGGAAGGTATTAGGCACCTAAAACCACCCGACTCGTGGGTCGGCTTCCACTCATTATGTTCGACGTCTTAATCTTATTAAAGGCACATTTAACAATGCATCTTAAACACACACACACACACACACTGGCATACATCTAAGCATACAACATGGCATGTCATCCCAAACCCTATCATACATCTATCATGGCATTTCATCACATCCCAAACTCTAGCATACATCTGATATATATCATGTTATTCTATCTAAGGCAGAAACATGTACATGTCAAATCAAAGCAGAAAAAATGGGCAGCAAACAAATCATATTATCATTCAAAGCATGGCATGTAGACTTGCATATACATGTTCATCAAAAGAAGATAAAGCTCTTATAACAAACAAATGCATGTTCATGTGAATGCATGTTTTATGTTACTCACCTTGCTGCATCTCAGCACCCATGGCATAAATGCACGATCATGTTATATGCATCTTCATGGTATTAAAATAAGAAAATGAATGAAACCTTAATCTAGCATGTTAAAGCAAACAAGCATTCAAACAGAGGAACATAGACTTAAAAAGCATAAAAAAGGAACAAAACAGAGACATACTAAGTGAAAGAAACAAATAAGCAGAAGCTAAAAACCTGAATTAGGGTTTTTGGCCTGCGTACGCATGTAGAAGCATGCGTATGTCGGCACACTCAAAAACCCAAACCCAAAACAGAATCGTAGCAAAACAAAGCAAAGCTTCAAAATTGTAAATCTAACAACCTTGCATGCTTTAAAACATAAACCTAAACTAAAAGAACATTATAAAACATAAACTGATAGGCCAAGAATGTATTGATCCTTTGTGATAAATTAACCAATTAGTTTAGCCAAGTGAATTAATTAAGTTAATTAACATGCAAAGCGCGTGATAGCACAAACAAATCACCAATATACTAAAGTGTAGTGGAAATTAAATTGACACAGTGATTTGTTTACGAATGGGGAAAACCTACATGGCAAAAACCTCACAGGGTGATTTTAAAGTCATCACTCCCGAGAATCCACTATTATCAAAACAAACGGTTACAAGTAAAGGAATCCCAGTACCTTATACCAACCTCTAGTTGAACCCTTACCCCAATACCCAATTGGACTTGTTTTGTAGTGACAATCTCTCATTTTCAATACACAGCTCCTAGTATGTGACTAACTAATAGATGCGTGGATCCTAGTACACGACTTGATCGACAACTTGAGAAAGATGTTGGCTACAAAGTTCTTCAGTTCATCACACGATGAAGATCACGGAGCTCCTTGGTCACAAAACCCTAAGGTGTACAAACATAACAGCTTCTTCCAAAGAAAGATGAACTAGGGCAAATTTTGTCTCCGTCACAATTTGCATGAACACAAATTTGCTTCACACTTGCGCAACCTTTTATGGCCCTTAAAATAATTTTTATATATGTTTAGGGTTATGAAAAAAGAAGGCCTAAACACATACTCACGAATTGGATGCAAAACAGAATTGAAAATCTGATTTTCATAAACCTCAACAGATAGGGTATCTATTGAGCTAGCTGTCGAGCTTTGGGTTTTAGTAGCTTTTTAAACCTCGATAGATGCTAGCTGTCGAGTTTTAAATTATAGCACTTTTTCACTTGTTTCTTGGACAGACTTACATGACTTTAACACTTGAACTTGAAACCTTGTTCCTTGTAGCATTAAACACATCCTAGATCAACCCAATTACAAGTAAAGTGCGTTTTGTCAAAAAATTAGCCAATACTAGTTTGACATATGTTCCTAACATCAAATCACATATGTCCTAACAATTTCTCCCTTTGGAAATCCGTGACAAAACCACAACAAACAAATGAACATATGAGAGAAGTCATAAATCACTCAACTCATATTCACTTGTTGAATACAATAAAATCTATCCTAACACAAACTCTTGAAAAACTTTGCAAGAAGAGAGTTTATGGCAAGTAGACTTTGACAACCTGTATTTTTGAAACACTTTAAACAAAACTCATCAAGGCATCTTAGTGTGAAACAAAAATATAAGATTGCATACAATAAATAAGAGACATGTGTATAAAGAGAGAAAAGAAACAACACATGGAAAGATAGGTGAATAACATACATCAATATATATATATATAAACCAAATATAAGTACAATGTATGTCAAGTGGTTACAAGACCAATATAAAAAGAAATAAAAAGAAAAGAAAAGATACAAGAATCCTCACTACATCCCTCAAATACACATTCCCCCTATCACAAAATCTCCTATACTAACCCTCCCCCTATGAGTATGACTTCTCTCATCTCAAAACTACTACTCCTTTTTGTCACAAGTGATAAAGGGCAAGTACATCAGGTAGACATCTCGTCATCACTGGGTGAGCTAGCACCATCATCCTTATTAACATCATCACTATCGGAGCCATCGTCACTCTTATCCTCGGACGCTGGTGGAGAAGGAGAAGAAGTAGCAATGAAACCACCCATGGCAGCCTGTTGTCGTGCGATACAACCGACACGAGTGTTCACCTGACACAACTCATTACTGAGAGTGTCAAGATGAGCATCCATGCGCACAAGCTGTGCCATGATGGCCGCAAGTGTCACTCCACCCGTAGACGATAAAGGAGCAGAGGTGGATGGAGCAATAGAAGCTGGATGAGTTGCCGTCTGTGTCTGGGGCCGCCTCGGTCTGAGCTGTGCCTCTCTCTGTCAAATGGTAGCAGCATCTATGGTACCCATCATGGAAAAATGAGGAGAGACGGGAAAGGGGAAGGAAAAATGGCAAAGTATCCGCATGATAACTGAAGGAAAAAGAGCTTATCACGGGTTGCCGTATCTCTATAGACATCTATGAGGGATAGAATAAAGTGAGAAGGGACGTTGATAGAGATATCCTCTAAGAGGGACAACAAAAATTGAGCATGAGGCTCTATAATAGAGTTATAGAGAGACAAAGGATGAAGAATGAATGTCATCACCATGTTAAGGACTCGGACCTTTTGCAAAGCTCGAGCAAGGGGTGTTTTGATGGTCACCCCAACAAGAAGGCACCACACAAAAGTGATACTAGAGTTCGTCTTTGGACACTGTCCTTGGACACTTACAACTAGGGTAGTCAGGATGCGCTACTTGGGAATGTGTAGTACCTCGATGATAATCTCCAGAGTAACTACAATGTGTGTACCTCGAACGCGCGAGAAGAAATGAGGTACTGAAGTATCGATTCCGTGCATATCAGAGTAAAACTCCTGTATGATCACGGAGGGATAAGTGACTGGAAAAGTTCAACAAAACGACATGGCATTCCGAATGAATGCCTTGTCTACAAAAATTCTTTGAGAAGTCCTTTCGGGCTTCATCATCACATAATCGAATAGAATAAGGTATAGGGTCAGAGGAAGAAGATGCCTCATAATGCAGAGGGTTCTAGGACGGAGTAAATTTGCATTTAGGTGTCATAGAGTAGACTAATGCAAGAGAGAGAGAGAGAGAGAGAGAGAGAGAGAGAGAGAGAGAGACAATCAGGAAAGTACCAACACAGTAGTATATAAGAATGTAAAAAAATGAAGGTACGTGTGTATGAAAATGCATGAGCATATGACATGCAAATTTAAATACATCATGCGCTCAGCCCAATCCAAACCTAACAGAACATAATCATTTCAACAAAGTAAGCACACATCTAAATGCATACAACATTGTTATAATACAAATGTGATGCAATGCATAATTTTTTAAAGCCATTTAAGCAACACCTATCCCAAAAATTTCAAAAAAACTTCATCAATTTTGAAAAATCTCAAAAATTTCAAAAATCCCAAAAGTTAGGTCAAAAGGAATGAAATGCATGATAAAGTGAGGGAGTAAGAAGAAGAACAAGATCAAGGTCAAAAAACTCTTGGGAATGAAGATTGGAGTGAGATAGAAGAGTTTGGGAGGTGAAAAGGCTGAAAGCAATTGAGAGAGATAAAGGAGAAGTGATCTAAAATTGCGAGGAACCTTTTTATAGAAACTTCATAAAGCTCGACAAATTGAGATGTGTTGAAAGGTGTCAAGAATTAAAAAGGCGCTTTTTAACTGTCGAAGAGCCATCCAGTATCTATCGAGAGATGTCCACAGCAAAGGATTCTTGATGGATCGAGGAAGCTATCGAGAATCTATCGAGCAACCAGAAGGTATCTTGATGGATCAAGCAGCTATCGAGAAGCTATCAAGAATGTAATAAAAAACAACTGAAGGGTCTCAATAGATAGCCTAGTTGTCGAGATTGCTTGAAAATAGTTTTTCAAAAAAAGAAAAACACAGATATGAATGTAATCAAGCATGCTATACAACCAAAGATCCAAAAAATATTTTAAGCTCTCAGAATCATCTCTTAACAAGAAAAAAGTTAAGCACATAGATCCAAAACACACACACACACAACATGTCTAATCAATTTTATATTTCAAAAGTAAGTTAAGACAGTTTAATGATCATACATTTACACAAGTATTTTTTGTGATGGGCAAATCACATTGTACCTGCACATGTATCAAAAGTAGTAAAGAATTTTGTGTGTTGTGTGTGAAAAATATCATAAGATTGCATAAATGCCTACATGTTATGACGATTTGAGATATGAGAAAATTACTTTAACTCACACACAATCATAACTATTTAATGGGGACTATCACCTTTGAGGTACATCTTATAACTCCCACATCTCCTAGAATACACACTTGCAATCATATATAAAACATTTTGATTTTTTTTGCATTTATTTTTCTTTGCATATTTTTCTTTTAAGCAAATCATGCATGGACATATAGGAGAGAGAAAAGAAATACCCAATGATGTTAAGCTTTTGACATAGCACTTTTGGTATGCTGAATCATACAGATGTCATTTCATGATTGGCGGGCAATAATGGTGAGATGGTTATTTATGCTTTTCTCTTAGGATTTTCTAGTCCTTCCCATCAAAAAGAGTGATACGAGTGTTAAGTACAAGAGATTAATTAATCTTATTCATCACAAACACGAGCCATAAAACTCACTTACTTAGTTGTGCATAGAGAAACTCATCTAAGTTACAAAAGATACAAAATTTAGAAAACTTTGTTTCAATGGCCATCCAAGGTACACAAGTACCAATGTACACAAACACACACTGTTTTTTGTATTTTTATGATTTTCCAATTTTTTTATATGAAAAAAAAAATAAAACAAAACTGAAAAGTAAACAAACAAAAACATGTTAAACAAAGCAATGCATAAAACTAGATGCAAATGCATGAGGAAGAAGGAGAAGAGGAGATCAATCCATGGAGATAACACTAATGTTTTGGCAAAGGAATTCAAACCGTTTGCTATCAAGAGGTTTGATGAACAAGTTAGCCTTCTGATCATCAGTGTGAATGAATTCAAGAGTGAGCGTACCATCTTCGACAAGCTCCTGAATGAAGTGATTTCGAATCTCTATGTGTTTGGTTCGAGAATGTTGAATCGGGTTCTTAAAGATGTTGATGGCATTGGTATTGTCACAGTAGATAGTGAGATGTTCTTAACAAATACTGTAATCATGGAGAAGTTTTTGCATCCATATAAGTTGGGTGCAACAACTATCGGCAGTGATGTACTCAGCCTCTGATGAGATGGAATTCTGCTTTTTGCTCATCTAGGAGACAAGATTATTACCCACATATAAATAACCCCCCAATGTACTTTTTCTATCATTAGCATTCCTATCCCAATCAGCGTCAGAATACCTAGTGAAGACATCATTTGTGTCCTTGCTATACCACACATCAAAGTCGACAGTGGTTTTGACATACTTTATGATTCTTTTCAACGCAATCATATGAGACTCTTTGGGATTAGCTTGATATCTAGCACACATTCCCACACTATAACTAATGTCAGGTCTACTAGCAGTAAGGTAAAGAAGACTACCTATCATGCTTCTATAAAGAGATAAATCTACACTTTTACCTAACAAGTCAACAATGAGTTTAACATTTGGGCTCATAGGGGTTCTAACAGAACTAGCAGATTCCAAACCAAACTTTTTCACAAGATTTCTTGCATATTTAGATTGAGATAGGAATATACCTAAATTTTGTTGATGAATCTACAAGCCAAGGAAGTGAGTTAGCTCTCCAATCATGCTTATCTCAAACTCACATTGCATGAGTTTTGAGAAACTATGAGCAAGTTCATCCTTAGTCGACCCAAAGATGATATCATTAACATAGACTTGAGCAATTATCAACTCGCCGTCTTCCCTTTTAATGAAGAGAGTTTGATCAGCCTTTCTTCTTGTGAACCTATGTGACACTAAATATTGTGTGATCCGATCATACCAAGCTCTAGGGGCTTGCTTTAAACCATAAAGTGCCTTCTTGAGGTACAACACATGATCCAGAAAGTGTGGATCAATGAATCATTTTGGTTGAGTCACATAAACATCTTCTTTAAGGAGCCCATTCAAGAAAGTAGTCTTTACGTCCATTTGGAATATCTTGAACTTCAAGTGACATGCTAGGGCTAGGAGAATTCTGATGGACTCCATGCGGGCTATTGGGGCAAATGTCTCATCATAGTCTACTCCTTCCATCTGAGAATATCCTTGAGCTACAAGACGAGCCTTGTTGCGAATCACATTACCTTCCTTATCAGTCTTATTGCAGAATATCCACTTTGTGTAGATGATGTGCTCACCCTTCGGTCTAGGTACTAGAGTCTAGACATCATTCCTCTGAAACTAAAGCAGTTCATCATGCATAACTTCAACACAAATTTCATCTTGAAGAGCTTCCTCAACTTAATGGGTTCAACCTACGACAAGTAACAAGAATAAGACACAAAGTTAGCAACGCATTTATCAATTGTATGATTCCTTTGTGTAAGTTCATTCATGTTTCCCACAATAACTTCAGGAAGATGATTCAATTTAATCCTGGAGGAAGATCCTTTCTCTTCATGGGTTTCAGAATCAGGTGAAGTAGATATGTTTGCTGAATCTTCTACAACATTTGAAGTATCGGGAGTACTAGGGGATGTGGGCTCTTGTTTAACAATTTCTTGGACTTCCTTGGGCTCAGGAGGAAGAATCTCTTTGGGGATTTCCTCACTAAATTTCTTAGAACCAAAATTCCAAGATTCATCAATAACAACATTTACTGTTTCCATTACCTTTATGATTCTTTTATTGTATACCCGATAAGCCTTCCTTGTAGAGTATCCTAGAAATATTCCTTCATCGCTTTGGGAGTCAAATTTCCCCACATTCTCTCTATCTTTGAGAATGAAACAAGTACTTTCAAAAATTCTGAAATACTTCACATTTGGCTTTCTTCCTTTCCATAACTCATATGGAGTCTTCTTGGTGCCGGGTCCAAAGTACACCCTATTTACCGTATGACACGCAGTGTTAACGGCTTCTCCCCACAAGTTTCTAGCCACATTCCTGTTATGCAACATGACTCTAGCCATCTCTTGAATAACCTCGTTCTTCCTTTCTACCACACCATTCTGTTAAGTAATAGGAGCAGAGAATTCTTGGGATATACTTGATTTAGTGCAAAAGGAATCCATATATGAGTTCTTGAATTCCTTACCATGATCACTTCAAATTCGATCAATTTTCAGGCTCTTCTCATTCAACAATCTTGTGCACAAGGCTTCAATGTGCCTAGGAGCATCAGACTTGGATCATAAGAGAATAACCCAAGTGTATCTAGTGAAGTCGACTACCATAATCATGATGTATTTCTTTCCACCAAGAGACTCGATTCTAGTTGGACCCATAAGGTCTAGATGTAGTAGCTCCAATGGTCTGGATGTAGCAGATGTTTGAGTGTTTGGATGTTTAGCTTTTGTCTGTTTCCTAAGCTGACATGGTCCACACACCACATTACTCACTCTACTAAGCTTTGGTAAATGAATGCAATTGCACACAATATTAGCATAAAAAACCAAGTCATAACAGTTGTTTAGAGTGCGAACACCACTTATGAGTTTCTTTCCAGACTCATCCATGACAAGGCATTTTCCCCTTGAGAATAGTACCATGAAGTCTTGATCACATATCTGACTTATGCTCAACAGGTTCACTCTCAAACCTTCTACATATAAAACATTCGCAATGTTTGGCAGTCCAGGTAGAGAAATAATTCACTTTCCTTTAATCTGTGATTTGCTTCCATCACCAAAAGTGACATTAACACCTTTCTTAGACTCAAAAACCTTGAAGAAAGATCAGTCTCTAGCCATGTGTCTCGAGCAACCACTATCAAGGTACCACAAACACTTGTCCATAACCTTAAATGAAATTCATCATGAAGCACACTTTGTGCTTAGACGTCAAATCAATGGGAATGGTGTTTTCTCTCATCTGCATTTTATGAACTAAACCTTTAACTTTCACTCTTCTCAAACGAACTCTTTTGCACATTTTCATTCTGAGACAGTCTAGTTTCTTCTTTATCAAGCTGAGATCTTTTCCGATAGTTATCATAATAGAATTCAAATAACTTTTAGACTTGCATTTTCTAATACACTCAAACAAGTAGAGATTAGAAAAACAAGATGTATTTGAAAGCAAAGATCTCTTCAAGCTGGTTGTAGCCATGACAACAAGGGTCAATGGATCACACAGCAAAGATTAAAACCTAATCAAAGTGTGCCTGTTCTGATACCACTTGATAGGCTAAGAATATATTGACCCTTGAGATAAATTAACTAATTAATTTAGCCAAGTGAATTAATTAAGTTAATTAACATGCAAGGTGCGTGGTAGCACAAACAAATCACCAATATACTAAAGTGCTGTGGAAATTAAATTGATATGGTGATTTGTTTACGAATAGGGAAAACCTAAACGGCAAAAACCCCACCGGGTGATTTTAAGGTTACCATTTCTGAGAATCCACTATTATCAAAACAAGTGGTTACAAGAAAAAGAATCTCAGTACCTTATACCAACATACAGTTAAACCCTTACCCCAATACCCAATTAGACTTGTTCTGTAGTGACAATCTCTCATTTTCAATGCACGACTCCCAGTACATGACTAACCAATAGATGCGTGAATCCCAATACACGACTTGATCACCAACTTGAGAAAGATGTTGGCTGTAAAGTTCTTCAGTTCATCACACCATGAAGATCACAAAGCTTCTTGGTCATAAAACCCAAAAGGTGTATAAACACAGCAGCTTCTTCAAAAGAAAGATGAACTAGGGAAAATTCTGTCTTCGGTCACAATTTGCATGAACACAACTTTGCTTCACACTTGCGCAACCTTTTACAGCCCCTAAAATAATCCTTATATATGTTTAGGGTTGTGAGAAAAGAAAGCCTAAACACATACTCATGGATTGATGCAAGACAAAACTGAAAATCTATTTTTCATAAACCTCGATAGATAGGATATCTATCAAGCTAGTTGTCGAGTTTCGGGTTTCAGCTGCTTTTTAAACCTCGATAGATGCTAGCTATCAAGCTTTAAAAGATACCACTTACTTTTTTCTTGGACAAACTTGCATGGCTTTAACACTTAAACTTGAAATCTTGTTCCTTAAAGCATTAAACACATCCTAGATCTACCTAATTATAAATAAAGTTCGTTTTGTCAAAGGATTAGCCAATGCTAGTTTGACATATGTTCCTAACATCAAATCACATATGTCTTAACATAAACAAAGCAAGAAAATAAATTAAAACATATTAAAAAGAAGAAATGAAAAGAAAAAGTTTAGAATTTAATACCTCAAACAAGAAACTTTTCAAGCTTGATTTTGACCGTTTCCCTCAGTCAGTCTATTCACAATCAAATGTAAAAGTGATTAGTAATTTGAAACTCGAAAGATCAAGACCAGAAAAGGTCCCAATAAAATAAAATTGACTTGAGGATGTTTTGTGAAAAACTCCCTTTTTGATTTACTATTTCTAGTGAATCTTATGTTTGTTGTTAGGATTTTTTGTATGTTTCCGAAATATACCATGTAAGGCTTTATATAGTTGAAAAAATGAAAGTTTAGAATGAGTCCTAAGTGATGTGGGATTCATTTCAAACCTCGATCTTAAATGCAGAAAACTTGTCTTCCATAAGTTTTTGAAACCCTAGCTGCAAATGCAGATCCGTGCTTGCATACACAGGCCAAGGGTTTCCTTGGTTTTTTATTTTCCAAAAATAGATTTATTTGCTTATAAAAAGTTATATTTTCTATTTTAACACATCTCAAGTCAATTTGTAATCTGATTGGACCCCAAACCAACCTTGGGCCTTAGAATTTCGACATCATTGAGGAATGGGGGCCTTAGTCGTAAGGGGTACAAAATACGGTGTCTACACCTGCCTTTGCAAGAAGGAACCAACTTGCTAATATGTCATCTAAAAGCATTACGGATCACGACACGTTAACATTTTCCATCCACCACTTAACGACAATGACCATTTTGACACAATATCAAAATGTTAGGATTAATTAACATGTTCGAAAGGCTAGAAATCAAATTGACATACAATGTAAGGGTTAGAGACTAAATATGTAGTTTATCTACAAAAAACTGAAAGAACCGATAGTTTAATATAAAAGCACTCATAATAAAATATTTATTAATAATGATCATAATTACGTATTTAACGGTTCCATATGAAAGCACAATCATTATAAATACATATTAATAGATACCATAATTATCAAATTTAATATTTAATATTTTTTATAGGTTTTGCTGCATGCTAGTGTGTAGCAATTGCTACAAAATGGGTTATGTGGTAGCAAAAAAAAGAGTAACATGTGTCCAACGGTCCACCTAATCATGTGTATTGCACATGACTATTGGACACATGTTGCTTTCTTTTTATTGCCATATAACCCATTATGTAGCAATTGTTTTATGCTAGTATGCATCAAAACTTTTCCCATAATATTTTATATAAAAACACAATTAAAATAAATGTCTAATAATAACTATCATAACTATCATGTTTCATATATATATATATATATATTTAAAATTAAAATAGGGATAAAATAATTTTATTTTTCATTAATATCAAATTTTATTGAACTTTCTCATGCATTGCATGAGCTATTATCTAGTTGTTTTAATGAAAAACCTTATGTAAAGATAGTTTTTCATGTTTTCATATATTTGGTAGTATCATAGAAAAAGATTTTTTTTTTTTAAAAAAAAAATGTAATAAAGGAAAACCATCTCTTGGCTTCTCTTATTTAGCTTGGCATGTAATATAATTGTTTTCTTTAAAAAAAAAAAAAAAATTATCTCATGGTAAGTTGAAAAAGAGAATTCAAACATAGATAGAGTTGTCATGTCAATTTAAATAAAGGAAATTAAAAAATATTTTTCCAACTCATTTTAAGGTTGCTACCAAATATAGAAAAATGAGATAGTTTTTTAAAAATGGATTTTTGGAAAATAATTCATTTTCTCTTGGCTTCTCTTATTTAACTTAATATGGGATAGAGTTGTTTTCTAAGAAATAACTTTATCTCTTGGCAAGCTAAAAAAGAGAATTCAAACATAGATGGAGTTGACATGTCAAGTTAAATAAAGGAAATTAAAAAATATTTTTCCAACTCATTTTAAAGTTGCTATCAAATATAGGAAAATAAGATAGTTTTCTAAAAAAAAGAATTTTTGGAAAGTGATTCATTTTCTAGAAATGTAATATTGTTTGTTTTGATGGTTTTTTGTGTTATCCTGTGTTTGATAGTATCAAAAAATAATGGGTTAAGGTTAAAGGAAAATTATCTCTTAACATCCCTAACTAAACTTGGCATGAGATAGAGCTTTTTTTAGAAAATTTGAATGGAAAACAACTCTATCTCATGCCAACCTAAGATACTATAACTAGGAATTCAAAAGATACATCATTCTTGTCAAGAACTTGGAAAATGGCCTCTCCGATTAGCTGCCTATCAATCTTGGTAATCCCTCTACTAGTCGCATCTCTTTTCTGCCAAGTTTGGTCGGTTGACGAAGCCTTCTTGGAAAATATTTGCCAGAAGACCGCGGACTATGAGTTTTGCCAATCAACTTTACGTTCAGACGCACGTACTTTCGCAGCTACTACGGATGTTCTTGTTCTCGTTTCTATTTCTATAACAGGTGATCGTGTACAAAATACCATTGATCAAATCCCAAATATTCTTAACAATCTGACAGACCCATTGGATAAGACTCGAATCCAGCATTGCCAAGCCGATTATAATGAAATAAAAGGGAAATTGAATGCTGCATACTCGTCTTCAGATTCAAAGTCTTATCAGGAAGCGCTAAATTTACTTACAGATGCACTGAATAAACGTCTAGAATGTGATGATGAATACAGATTGACCCCCCCAGTACGTGATTCACCACTACTCGATGCTTCTACCAGACTGCAGAAGCTAATCGGTATTACTTGGGTAATCATTGAGGAGATTATCTGATTATGTCAACATAATTTATATGTAATCTATAATAAAAATAGGTCTGCCAAGGTACTTGTAGCTCCATTGCTACCTCTTGGTGTAATTAAAAAAATAATAAATAAAGACCTATTTTTGTTAATATTTATTTGTAATCATCTGTGTTTCTCTCAATCAATATGGCATAATTGCATTATATTCAGTAAATCTTGGGTTATATCTTTTTTCTAATAATGAACTTTAAATTTTCGGTTTGCTAGAATTGGTGAATGATATATATACACACAAACCCATGCTCATTTCTTCCTTTTTTTATTTATTTATTTATTTTTATTTTTATAATGTTCTTTATCTTTTTCACTTGTACCATATTTTGTCACATATATGTGATGAATTTAATTTTCACATGTCATATATTTTAATTAGGAGTGACTTCTGTCAATATTGATTCCCAAAAAAAGGGACCATCACTATTATATACATAGGCCGTACAATATTCATGAAAATGTTTAAAAAGATGAGTAAACCTGCAAAGCTTTTAGTCTTTGAGAGGTCTCCCTCAGAAGAGAAAGCTATTTCTAACATCAAGAGCAAAGTCTAATTTTCATGAGATGATGATGAGCACGTATCCAAAAGGAGCAGTACTACTCGCACTACAATGCATGGCAACAAACAATGTCGGGGTGGATCTAACAGCAAAGTTGGTCGCGTCGCTCCCCTGCAGTAGTTCAAGGACACCATGGCTTGGTTATAGATCACTCTCAAGGGCAACCCCCAATCCAATATGGCATGGTTTTTTGGGGGGTTTTTAGCAATCATCGCCACCGCTATCACTATATGGATGTTTTCTATCGAGGCCTCCACAAAAATACAACCCTATTACCCATTAAACCAGTTAATGCGACAATTACCGCCTCTAATTGACAGATATAACTTGCTTTACCACGAGTTGCTCAAGTTATTATTAGACTTTCAAGAGCATTTCCCACTCCGAAATGGCGTGGTTTTTTTTTTATTTTTTATTTTTTTATTTATTTTTTATTTTTTACAATCACCACCATTGCCAGCAGCATATTGATGTTCTTTCTATTTCCCTTTGTTTATTGGATTAGATAACGAATTATCACTAGTGTGTTTGCCTCACCTTTTTTTGTGTGAGACTGAATGAGAAAACAGATTAATGGGAGTGACAGCTTTATGGTTTATTGTGTTACTGCCATTGCCATCAGACCTTAAACTAAATTTTTTATTAACGATTTGAGACCCATCATTTGTTGCTCAGATTTGGATATGAGGCACAATTTTATTATCTATCAATTTTGTTTAAACCAAGCATATAGCATTTTGCATGTTTGATTAAGATAAAAACGTAAAACTAGCACCTCCTATGGATGTGTTATTCAAAAAGAATTGTTTATTTTACTAATTGACTTTATTATTATTATTTGCTAAGTAATTTGTCCAAGTCTTTGGGGCACCCAGTGGTGGCTTATGGCTTATTGTTTTAATTCTACATCGTGAGTTTGTGATTAAAGTTAGAAAATTAGAAATCCATCCTTTCTATAATATATATTGAAGAGGGAGAAAATTGGTGGTGACGGATCCACTTTGATGGACTTGACAGTGCAAGACAAATGGGCTAATAGTGAACGGATCCTATGTGAATGGACACAGGGTGGATGGATCAAAAGGCCACGTGGCACTCAACTGGTCATTATGTGGTCTCCAAGAAACCCTAAATGCAAAAGACTTGCGTCTCAAGATTAACCCTAGTTCATAGAGTCCTAATATGAATAGAATTCTAACATAAAGAAGATTCTGGAATATACGCGCATTAATGGAGATTTTCTCCATAAGGAAAAGACTTGTGACGCAAGCAAAGGAATTTGATTCTACACTACTATAAAAACCCAAAGACCCTTAGGAAAAAGGTACACATAATTCACCCTAGCTCTAACACTCTAGAGTTGTGAAGAAGTTCTAACTTAAACTTCGGAGGGTATTTGGCTGGCACCACACTTGTGCTCTCTGTTAGGTCTTCTCTTTTTGTTGTGTAGGTATTGTTTCGGGTGTACAAAGGCTGTGTGGCTCACTATTGATTTTTCGGCATCATCATACACACACACACACACACACACACACACACACACACACACACACATATATTATAACAATATATATAATATTGTTCTACCCGTGCGATGCATGGCTTCATAGAAAAGTATATGTAAAATTAAAAAATTTATTTTAATAAAATAATTGAATTAATTTTTTAACAAATTAAATTAGATTTTTTTAACTTATAAAGGAGATTTTAGCTCTATATGAGAATAAAAATGATTACTTTAAGAAAGACAAAAGGTTAGAATGGAATAACTAATCATATAATGAATAGATGACAATTTTGAGTAAAGAAAAAATTATTTAAAAAATTATAGGGAAAAATAAACTCTAGACTTGGTATTGCTTATAGTTTGACCAGAGGTAGCACAAAAGGAATCTACCACATCCTGAATGGCTGAGCAATTAACATGGTCAGCTTTGGCAAACAACACAAGGTCATCCATGAAAAATAGATGGGAAAATGCAGGCCCTTCCCTTAAAGCCTTGACAGGCACCTAAATTTTCTCTTCACACTTCTATTCAATGAGTTACCAAAGATAATCCATTCAGAGGATAAATAGATAGGGAAAGAGAGGATCTCCTTGTCTAATTCCCCTTGATGGGCAAAACTCCCTTAAGACAGCCCCCATTAAACAGAATAGAAGTGGAAACATTCGATACACAACTCATGATGATTTGGATCAAGTTTTTGGAAATATTTTCTCTACTAAGTATATTCCATATGAAACTCCATTCGAGCTTGTCATAAGCTTTCTCAAGGTCAATTTTGATTGCCATGTACCCAACATTCTCTTTTTTTCTTTCTAATTGTATGAATTAGCTCTTGCATAATAATAGCATTATCCGTCCCCCTTCTACCCGAAACAAAAGCTATTTGCAGCGAAGAGATTAACTCCCCCCAAAAGGGCCTTAATCTAGCCACAATACTTTTTGAAATAATCTTATACACCATATTGCACAAGCTAATGAATCTATAATTTACAATAGTTTCAGGACCCTACATTTTTGGGATTAAGGCAATATGAGTCTTCTTTAGAGAGCTTGGGATTCTCTTTTCTCTAAACACCTTTTTCGCTTTAGCCTTCACCAAATCCCTAATGATTAACCAGAACTGTTGAAAGAAGCTTGCGTGTAAACCATCCAGACCTGGAGCTTTTGACACTTTCAAAGACCACAGTGTTGCCTTGATTTCATCATAAGTTACCTCACAATCAAGACTACCACTATCCCTGTTCGAGAGTACTAGCTGCCATTTTAAAGGGGTGGGGACTTGCCACCAGGAGTGATCATGCGAAGTAGAATAAAGCTCCATGAAGCTCTTGTTGATGTGCTCCATAACTTTTCTCTCCTCAAACATCCACTTCCCTACACTGTTCTTCATAGCCGATATACAGTTTCTTTTCCTTCCCACTAAGGTTGACAAGTGATAAAAGGACGTATTACGGTCTCTAAAAACCATCCATTTAATCCTGGTTTTCAAAGCCCAGAGCTCCTCCTCTTGGGACAATACCAAATCCAAGTCCATGAGAAGCTTCTTCTCTAGTTCTATTAAGAAAAATGAAGGCCCAATTGCTAGAGATCATAGAATACCATTAATTCTAGCCAATAATTTCCTTTTCTTAGCAAAGACATTCCTAAAATGAGAATTGTTCCATTCCTCTGCATCTTTGGAGAAACACTTAATGGCCACTGATAAGAAAGTGGAGTTTTTCCAAGTATTAGCAACTAGCACCGGGAAGGTTGGATTAGACACCCAAAAACTTTGGAATTTGAATGGTCTTTCAGAAAGGCAGTAGGTCTGGGATGAGTTTCCATAAGGATAGGGTAGTGATCAGAATGACAACAGTTTAGATGCATGACCTTGGCTTTAGGATACAAATTATACCACTTCGGATTTACAAAGAAACGATCGATCCTTTCTTGAATAAGATCATTCACATCTCTATGGTTTGTCTAATTAAACCTCAGACCAGAGAAGCCCAAGTCAATCATGTTACACTTGTCTAGGCATTCTTTGAACAAAAGCGACCTGTTTACACTTATGCTTCTGCCACCAAATTTATCATTAGTAATAAAGGGCTCATTGAAGTCTCCAGCAATGACCTAAGGAAGATTATGAGATTTGGCTATAGATGCCAAATTATTCCATAAAATTGCTCTTTCTTCTATCCTAGGACTAGCATATATAGTAGATAATAGCCAAGAGAAGTCAGAACAATGCACCTTGACAAAAACGTGGATTTCTTGTTCGGTGTTCACCATTTGAGTTACTTCCACCTTGTTTGAGTTCCCAACACCCATAAGCCACCAATATACCCAATGGTCTTCGTGTGGATAGCTTCATCAAAAGGTAGTATGTTAGTGATTTCCTTTTGTTGGGAAATTTAGACCTTGGTTAATAGAATTAACAAGTTTTAAACCCAAATTATCAATTAGATTTATTATGAATAAAACTTGTTAAATCAAAAAAACATCAATATCATATCAAAATCATGCAACAGAAAAAATAAATAAGACAAGATATGATGACCCAGGAAAACCAATGAAAAAAACTAGTTTCACAATAAAAAACCTGGGGAGAAACTTTCCCAAAAAGCAATTCACTATAGTAAAGAGAAGTTTAAGATTTAGTACAAAACTTTTGTCCCTAGACTCTACAATCCCCGTAGATGAACTTACAACAAAAACCTTCTATCGCTTCAGAACCTCTGAACTCTTCAATATATAAATGCCACCCTTTGATGCATGAATCCCAGTACGTGACTAACCAATTGCGCGGATCCCAGTACGTGACTTAAACACCAACTTGAAGAAGATGTTGGCTGCAAAGTTCTTCACTTCATCAACAATGAAGATCAAAAAGCACTTGGTTACAAAACTCTAAGGCGCAAAGATGCAGTAGCTTCTTTCAAAGAGAATAAGGAATCGGTCACCTTTTGCATATGTTCTCCTTGTATTCTCTTATGTGATGGCTTCTAAAATAAGCCTTATATAGGTCTAGGATTGTGAGAAAATAAACCCCACACATACATGTCAGCATAGGCCGAAAATCAGATCTGAAAATCTGAATTCCTGTATCCTTGATCGATCGAGAGGTGTCGAGGAGGTGTCGAGCTTTAAACTTTGATAGATATAGCTATCGAGAAGCTATCGATGAGCTATCGAGGAGACAGGAGATTTCCCGATCGATCCACCATCTGTCAAGGAGTTGTCGAGATTACGATAAGAAACAGCTTAAGAGCTCGACAGATAACCTAGCTGTCGAGAGGTGTCGAGCAGCTATCGAGCTTTAAAATGCAACACTTTCTCACTTGATTCTTGGACAGACCTGGATGGCTTTAACACTTGAACTTGAAATAAGGTTTCTTGAAGTATTAAACATATCCTAGATCTACCCAAATACAAGTAAAGTGCGTTTTGTCAAAGGATTAGTTAATTATACAAAATATGTCCTTAACAATCTTCCCCTTTGGCAATCTGTAACAAAACCACAACAAACAAATGAACATATGAGAGAAGTCATAAATCACTCAACTCATACTCACTTGTTGAATACAATAAAGTTTATCCTAACACAAACTCTTGAAAAACTTTGAAAGAAGAGAGTTTATGGCAAGTAGACTTTGACAACTTGTATTTCTAAAATACTTTAAACAAAACTCATCAAGGCATCTTAGTGTGAAACAAAAATAATAGATTGCATACATTTAATAAGAAAAATGTGCATAAAGAGAGAAAAGAAACAATACATGTAAGGATAGGTGAAGAAGACATACATTATCAAAGATAAGCACAATGTATGTAAACATGGTCACAAGACCGGTGTACAAGAACAAAGAAGTAAGCACTCCCCTTAACAAGATGAAACACATCTCCCCTTTACAAGGAATGTATTTCTCCCCCTAACATGTATAATCTTAGAAAGAAACCACATATTCTCCACAATTTCTCCCCCTTTTTGTCATGATTAACAAAGGGTACAGGAAGCTATAAAGCTTCACCCGAGAGACATAAAAAAAATGATCAAGGATGATCAAAGGGACATAAGAAATCCATATAAATGCATGAATGTAATGAAACAAGATGCTATGGATGACAAGATAATAGAATGATGCAAAACACGTGAAAAACAAATCTCTCAACAAGAAAAATGTTATGCACATAGATCCCAAGACACACAAACACACTAAACAAGTCTAACCAATTTTATATTTCAAAAACAAGTCAAGACAATTTAGTGAGCATACATTAACACATGTAAAACTTTGTGATGGCCAAATCATGTTGTACCTGCACATGTATTAGAAGTAGCAAAGAATATTGCATGTTATGTGTGAAAAACATAGCAAGATTGCATAACTGTATACATGTTATAACGATTTGAGATATAAGAAAATTACTTTAACTCACACACAATCATAACTGATTGATGGAAACTATCACCTTCGAGATACATCCTATAACTCCCACATTTCCTAGAATACACACTTGCAATCATATTTAAAAGCATTTTGATCTTTTTGCTTTTTATTTTCTTTGCATATTTTATTTAAGCAAATCATGCATGGGCATATAAGAGAGAGAAAGGAAATACCCAATGATGGTAAGCATTTGACATTCCAATTTTGCTATGCCGAAGCACACAAATGTCATTTACACTACACTTTTGCTATGCTGAAACATACAGGTGTTAAGCACAAGTGTAGTGAGATAGTTATTTATGTCTTTCTCTTAAGATTTTCTAGTCCTTCTCGACAAAAAGAGTAATACGAGTGTTAAGTACAAGAGATAACTTAATCTTACTCATCACAAATAAGAGCCACAAAGCTCACTTGCTTAGTTGTGCATAGAGATGCTCATCTAAGCTACAAGAGATACAAAGTTTAGAAAACTTTGTTTCAATGGCCATCCAAGGTACACAAATACCAATGTACACATAACACACACCGTTTTTGTATTTTTGTATTTTTCTCTTTTTATTTTTACTTTGAAAACAAAACAAAATAAAAACTAAACCACCAAACAAAAACAGACAACCACATGAAAGCATGAAAGAAAGATGCATGTGCATTAAGGCATGATAGAAAGGTGTAAATGCATGAAAGCATGATTCCAAAAGCAGATAAGAAATCTAGCAAAGAGAGTCCTACTTTAGATAGAAAGAATTAAAGCAGAGAACAAACAAAAAAGACAATTAAGTCTTAGGCTTCTTTCTCACTCACACAGCATGAGTCTTTGGCCATGAAGATGAAAAAACACGTGTCTTGGTATGCCTACTAAAGGACATAGAAGAATTAAAATTCTCCTAAAATTGAGTTAAAAAGTTCAAGGCTTTTAATAACTCTCCAAACAAAGGTGTAGGTCCTTGAGAGGAAACTTGTGACCGTTTGGACACTTGCTTTTGAGTATACAATTTAAAGCAATTAGGATGAATGTGTCCAGAAACACCACAATGGTGACAAACATGAGGTCTAACAAAGGATTTAGAATTAGCCAGATCAGTTTTGGATTTCATACCTTTATTACCTTTCTCAAATTGTGGCATAAAGACAGTCCTTGATCCAAAAGCCGTGGAAGAGGAGGGGCCGAAAGAAACAACATATCCTAAGTTAGTCTTATCAGAATTAGGCTTTTGAACACTCAAGACCTCATCAAGCTTTGCATTAGACATCCTCTCTATTTGAGTTCTAGCTTGACTAAGCTTAACCTTAAGATTCTTGACCTTCTCTTCTAATGAGGTGTTCTCCATAACAAGAGTCTCAACCAACCTTGTAGTCTCATCTAGTTTGACTAACAAATCAGCTTTTCAGTTTTTACCTCATTAAGCTCTTTTCTACAAAGATGAGAAGTCTTCTCAGATTTTATGAATTTAGTGCATAGCTTATTATAGGCTTCCTGAAGTGTCAACTTCTTGGATACTTCATCAACAGAAGAATCCTCACTGTCACTAGCACTCTCCACAACCACCTTATCGGTTGAGGCAGCAAAGGCCATAACGTGACTACATTCATCCATATACTCATCAGAAGAATCATTCTTCGTATCACTCCAAGTAGCAACCATCCCTTTATCTTTGGACTCCTTGGTCTTTTCCTTCATGAGATAGTTTAGGCACTCTATCCTTATATGACCAAAACCTTTGCACTCATGGCATTGGATGAGGGGTTTCTCATTCTTACCCTTCCAAAAGGATTTAGATTTCCTAGGAGGTTTACCCTTATCCTTTTTCCTGAACTGAAGAAGCTTGATAATCTCATCAGTTATGAAGGTTAGATCCTCATCCTCATCATCATCTTTATCTTCACTTTCATTTTCATCTTCAGAGTCCTCAATCTCTTCCTCTATACCCTTAAGAGCCAAGTTTTTACTCTTTCCACCTTTTCCCATTGAGCCTAATCCCATCTCATAGGTTTGAAGGTTCCCTACAAGCTCAATCAAAGGATTTTGATCAGTGTCCTTTGCTTCTTCAATGGCAGTGATCTTGGCACGGAATCTTTCAGGTAAGAACCTAAGGATTTTCCTAACAATCTTGAATTCCGCAATAGATTCTCCAAGATTGAAGGCAGAATTCACAATATCCTTGAGTTTAGCATAGAACTCATCATGGGTCTTATCCTCCTCCATCTTTATTTCCTCAAAACTACTAGTGAGTCTTTAAAGCTTCACAATCTTTACTGCCTCGGTACCTTTATAGGTGGTCTCAAGAATGGTCCACGCTCCCTTGGCAATTTCCGTGGATGATATTTTCTTGAATTTCTCATTGGTCACCCCACAAAACAAAGCATTCAAGGCCCTACTATTGAAATTTGCGGCTATGATTGTTGCATCATCCCAATCCATTGACGCTTCCTTTGG
The DNA here is from genome assembly GCF_001633185.2 of Quercus lobata. NCBI lineage: Eukaryota > Viridiplantae > Streptophyta > Magnoliopsida > Fagales > Fagaceae > Quercus > Quercus lobata. The sequence continues at coordinate 943,041 of NC_044912.1, read as the reverse complement.
TTTAATCCAGCCAACTTCAATAACTTGCCATACCTGTTCACTTAGAGCCTGCAAAAAAACTTTCATACGAACTTTTCAGTACGCATAATTAGTTCCATCAAATAAATGAGCAATCAAAAGAGATTGTCCACGATCCATGACAACATGGGTCAAGGATCACACGTAGGAAATTAATTCAATCAGAGTGTACCTGCTCTGATACCACTTGTTGGGAAATTTAGACCCCAGTTAATAGAATTAACAAGTTTTAAACCCAAGTTGTTAATTAGATTTATTATGAATAAATTTTTTTAACTAAAAAAAAAACATCAATATCATGTCAAAATCATGCAGTGGAAAAAATAAATAAGACAAGATATGATGAACCAGGAAAACCAATGAAACAAACTAGTTTCACAGTAAAAAACATGGGGGGAAACCTTTCCGAAAAGAAATTCACTATAGTAAAGAGAAGTTTCAGATTTAGTACAAAACTTTTATCCCTAGACTCTACAATCCCCATAGATGAACTTACAGCAGAAACCTTCTACCGCTTTAGAACCTCTGAACTCTTCAATATACGAATGCCACCCTTTGATGCACGAATCCCAGTATGTGACTAACTAATTACGCGGATCCCAATACGCGACTTAAACACCAACTTGAAGAAGATGTTGGTTGCAAAGTTCTTCACTTCATCAACAATGAAGATCAAGAAGCACTTGGTTACAAAACCTTAAGGCGTAAAGACGCAATAGCTTCTTTCAGAGAGAATAAGGCATTGATCACCTTTTGCATATGTTCTTCTTGTATTCTCTTATGTGACAGCCTCTAAAATAAGTTTTATATAAGTATAGGGTTGTGAGAAAAGAAACGCTACACATAAATGTCAACATGGGCCGAAAATCAGATCTAAAAATCTAAATTCCCGTAACCTCAATCAATCGAGAGGTGTCGAGGAGGTGTTGAGCTTTAAACTTCGAAAGATACAGCTATCGAGAAGCTATCGAGGAGACAGGAGATTTCTCGATCGATCCACTAGCAGTCGAGGAGCTGTCGAGATTGTGAGAAGAAACAACTTAAGAGCTCGACAGATAACCTAGCTATCGAGAGGTGTCGAGCAGTTATCAAGCTTTAAAATGCAGCACTTTCTCACTTGATTCTTGGATAGACTTACATGGCTTTAAGACTTGAGCTTGAAACAAGGTTTCTTGAAGTATTAAACGTATCCTAGATTTACTCAAATACAAGTAAAGTACGTTTTGTCAAAGGATTAGTTAGTTATACAAAATATGTCCTTAACACCTTTTCCCTCTCTCCTCTAAGATGAGTCTCCGTAACCACAAAAATAGTTGGGTTGTCGTTTCGAGTTAGCTCCTGAACATGATTCTAAAAATTGGGCTTTAAAACACCCCTACTATTCCATACTATAATATTCACGGTGAGATGATGATAAGGGGTAGGACATTCATTCATCTGAGGTTGAGCTTTCATGTCCTCCCTCAAATTCCATCCAATCCATCTTAGCATCTTCTCCATCTGCCTTTTCCTTGGCATCAAGGTCAGGCAATGTTCCAGAACCCCCATTTCCATCTTGTGTGAGATGGAGTGTAGGCTGAACTCTAGGGTTGGCTAAAAAATCTGAATGAGCTTCATTGAATTCTTACTGCTTGTGAAGCTGGTTGAGATCGGCATAGTTTCCAACATCCTTCTCTCCAACAAGCACTTTAGTGGATTCACTTTGCAGAGGGTCGGATTTGAAGAAATTTGAGGGATTGTCTCCCATACACTCTGATGTTCCTCTTCTAGAAGTGGGACCATCAGATGGTAACATCCAACACGGGTTTGGGATCTCCCCCCAAACGCATCTGTTAGAGGAAAGGACCTCTCCGTTACATTTGATTCCGTTAGTGGAAAGACAAACTTCCATGCTTTTCTCAGCTTAGCATTAAACCATCCCATCACACGGGTCAAATTTGCCCCTTTTTTTGCTATCACTATTTTTGGAATTTCCACCACTGCTCCCTCTAGATTTATGGTCCATCTTTGAAAGTTCAAATATGTGTATAAACACCCTTGAACGATTAGACCCCCAATTTACAAATTAACCAATTCAAGCTTTATGTCAAATAACTAGTGTGCGGAAAATGAACATAAGCTATAATATAGAATTGGTAAACAATCTATGCCAATTAAAATCACATCCACAGCAGAAAATAAAAGGCAAAGATAAAGGGAAGAGAGCTGCAAACACAAGAACAGCACACGATGTGTTATCGAAGAGGAAACCGAAGCCCTCGGTGTAAAACCTCTTCGCCGCCCTCCAAGTGGTCAATAATCCACTAGAAAATGTAGTTGGGATACATGAACAGCAATAGACCCTCCAAGCCTAATCTACCCGATGTACCTAAGCCCTCCAAGCTTCTTGCTCCAACGAGGTTGCGCCGAACCTTTTTCTTTTCTAGCTTACCGGATTCCGCTACTAGACCGTAGCATCCGCCATCCTTGGCATCTTCCAATGCTTCCCAAAACTCCAAAAACACTCAACACTCTAAATTGGTGTGGGCAGTGTTTGGATAGAAATCTCCTCTCAATAGGTATGACAATGAGAGAGGGAAGAGAAGAGACTACAAAGGTTTCTCTTTAAGAATGAGTAGCTCTCTCTAATTGGGTGGGTGTTTTTAAAGAAACCTCTCTTAGGGTTTTTCTTTCAGAATGACCACTCATATTTTGTGGGAATGAGGGGTATTTATACTGGTGTGAGAATGGAATACGAAGAGTCAATTTTTCCAAAAAACAGGGTTGGCTGGCAACTTGATCTCGCGACTTGACTGAGTCGCGAGTTCAAGCCGCGAGATAGCTGAATGGCAAGTCTGGATTTTTATCCTGTAGTGCTCCAGCTGGCATGACTATTTAGCTCCTCTGCATGCTCTGCACGTGTGCAACTTTTGGCGGCTTGCAAGCTGCAAGCCTCCCGGGAGTCCTAGCTGCGAGCCTCCCGGGAGTCCTAGCTGCGAGTCTCTGCTTCACTGTACTGTCTTGAACATTTCTTCATACTCTCTCATACACTACCCTTACATGATTCCCACCTAAATACAGGGTTTAAATAAGTGTTGTATTACAAGCAAATATGTCACGGAATAAAGCCAACACATGGTTGATTAAATTCAACCTTACAATCTCCCCTTTTGGCTACTCCGTGACAAAACATCCTAAAACAGACTCCAGACTTAAACGTGAGTTTGGGAACAATGGCAAAACTCACTCACACCTAAATCTAGAAACTGTGAAGCTCTTGAATCATATGAACATGAATCTCCTGAAACATAACAATACACCATGATCATTGTATGCAGAAAAGCATGAAATGCATATGAAACAGGCAATATATGATCAAGCAAAGATGGAGTTAAGAAACAAACCATGGCTTGATCAACCAAGCAATCACTACAAGGTAGTGACCACAATGCTCATTCACACTTAGAATGAACACAAGGACATACAAGCTAACAAGCACAAGGCAAGATACTTGTATGCTCAACACTCAACCAATGCATAATACACAAAGTATATGCATCTAGGAACAATCCTACAAGGGCACAAGAGTGATAGTACTTAACCAGAAAATGCATGACATTTGGATAGAAGTACTGATTTAACAAAATCATAGAGGCTGCATAAAGCATGGTACACACCATAAAGCCTACAAGTAATGAAAACAAACCCTAAAAACTTACAAAAGCACATGGGTACAAACCATAAAATACTGATTATAAACTTAAACAATATAAACTATAAGTGCTTAAAGTTTCTCCCCTTCAAAGTGATGAGAAGCTGCGATGCACTTGGAGCATATATACTTGTAACCTGAAACACTTACACAAAACACATTAGACCCTCAAGGTAAAGCAAGTAATAAAAGGACAAGTAAAATATAACAAGTAAATTGCAATCAAGTAAACATGATATGAAACATGTGAGCAACTTGATCATACACCAAAACAGTCATATAGAAATGACTACAATGATCACATAGCAAAGCAAATGATCATCCGAACATGCATTCAAAGAAGCACAATAGCATAGGGATATATGCATGTCCAAAGCACAAACACGATGCAATGAGAACAACAAAGCATAACTCAAAGCACCATAAAGCCAACAAGAAAACAAACAGAACAAAGTTTTATAGTTAACACAATGTCTTCTCCCCTTTGGTATATGTATCTCCCCTATGGAATATCTCTTCCCCTACAAATGTGCATGAGAAATAGAATTTCTCCCCCTAAGGATGTGCACAAGAGTCATATAGAAATGACAAAACACTCCCCCTTTTTGTCAAGAATAGACAAAGGGTCAAGGAGAAAAGAGGGCAAGAGATGAATGAACGAACAATGATAATGATGCATGAGGGGTGCAAGATGAATGAGAAAATGAAGCTCAAACCTAAGACAAAGTAACATGCTACAAAGCATAAGGTAAACATGACATGCTAGGATGAAGAAATAAGGTAAAGACCAATGCATGACAAGGGTAGTAAAGGTGTGTGCAAGAGGTAGCCAAGTGCAATGCATGACCAATACATGAAAAATGCACATGTGGGGCAAAGTGTGCAAAATACACAACCAACGAACCAAACATGTTCCTAATGAGGAAACATGAGAAACCTCAAAGTTTGATACTCATTGGAGTCCAAACAGGTGAGAAAATGTCTAAGAGGCATTTTATCAAATACCTAGCATGCACACTATAAACAATAATGTGAAACAATGCATGAACATCATGAAATCCACCCTTAATACATGTTCTTTCTGCCACAAGGGGCCAACATCCAATGCAAATCAACAAAAGAAACCAATCCCATGAAGAAATTTAACAAAAATTAAGTTTTTCCAACCCCTATGATAAAAATCTCAACCAAGAGTACAAAACTCTCCAAAACATAATCTAAGGATCAAAATTAATGAAAAGAGTTTATAATTACCTTAGAAATGTTAATGGAATGAAAAACCATTCAAATTGGTTGGGTTTTGATGTAAAAATATTAAAAGGGGGGTTTTAGAGAGGATGGGAGAGGTTTAAAACAAGTTTCCCACAAAAAGCCCTTTAAAAAGCTGTTTCTGGGCGTTTCGCAACTGGGTGAGTCGCGAGGTTCAGTCGCGAAAATTTTCGCGAGTCGCGAGTGAGTCGCGAGTAAGCCTCGAGTTGCGAGTTTCAGTAGCGAAAATTTTCACGAGTCACGAGTGAGTCATGAGCAAGCCGCGAGTGAGTCACCAAAAGCTTCTAGATGAACTCGCGACTGGGGTTTCGCGACTGGCGAGTCGCCAGCTGAGCCGCAAAAAACTCTGACACTTGTTTTTCAATATAGAACATGGTTAAACAATGAAAAACAAAGTAAACACTAAACATGAACACAAAGAGTGATAAAAATCACTTCCAAAAACATATAAAATGATCAAAAATCTTTTTGAATTAATCCATATAAGATTGAGCACACACACATCACATTTAGACAAGTACAATCTAACAAATGAATAAGACATTCATTGAACATTAGGCAAGTGTGTTGTGTGTGTGTATCAAATGTGGAATAGTCCTTAGTCTAGAGTGAAGTTTCAATGATCAATTCAATCAAGTCATACACAACTAGTACTAAATCAAGTGGTCTATCTCAATTATAGAAATGAACATATATGACCTCCCACAAGAAAATGATTACACAAGATTGAAGCTTTTCATTTGGCTTCTTACAATTCATATCATTTGATCATTTTGAATCAATACAACTCATTTTGAGCAATACATCTCATTTTTGAGATTGATGCCTAAAATTTTTATATTTCAATTTGATGAACAAGCCTTTGGCTTTTTGGGCATCATACATTTTCATATAAGTCGCTTTTCCTTTTTCCTAGTCGAATACTAGTATGTGCGACGGCTTTTGCAGCTTATTATCTCTTTTCATTTTGAGATTTACATTTGTTGAGCTCTTTAAGCAATAAAAATAAAAGAGTGGGAAGAGATATAAGCACAAGTCTACGCATGTATCAAAACCAACATGACTATTGACTAATCATTCATGACAAGCTTGAAGATCGATTTACAACAATCACACAAAGATGTCAAGATTTTTCCCACAAAGATATAAGTGCAAAAATAACAAGCCAAACTCGTAAATGCACAAAACCATTTGTACAAAGGTATAAGGCCAAACTCACATGTGATATGTGCTCAAACATATACGATCAAACTTTTTGAATATTTCATTTTTTATGTAGTTTTGGATTTTTTACTCACACAAAGCAGAAACATAAAAGTAAGATCAAGAACAAAACAATGCATACAAATAAATGCAAGATGCACAAAATGCATGATGATATGACATTTAATGCAAGAAGGGTCCTACAAAGATCGAAAGAATTAGATCAAGAACCAAAAGAGCAAAAGCTCAACCATAGGAACCCTTCCTCATCCAAACGGAACGATTGTTTGGAATGAGTGTCTCAAGAGAAGTGAGACGAGGGTTGGAAGAATGAGAACCAGAGACGCACATAGTCAAGGAGTTAAGAGCATTAAACATTTTCTTTAACAACATGCTATTTTCACTCAAAACTGGTTTATTCTTTTTAGCACAACTTCCAAAAAGCTCAAGTTTTTCTTTTCTTTTAATTTTTTTAAAAGCATGAAATTTAGAGCATTGAGGTCTTAGATGACCAAAGGCACCACAATGGTGACAAACAATGTGTTTAAGTCCACTAGGCTTTTTGAGAAGGAATCTAGCAACATGGTTTTGTTCCCTCTTCAACTTATGACATTGAGGTCTTATATGACCAATCACACCGCAGTGGTGGCAACTTGGAACAAACTTAGATCCATTCAAAACCTTAAGTTGAGACCTAAACGAAGGCTTTGACTTAACAGTCTTTCTCTCCACCTTTTGATTTCTTTTATGTGGAGGAATATACACCGATTTGTCCTTTAAGGTAGAACACACACTAGGCACAAAATCGGGTACTACAACATGATTGCAACAAATATTATCATCCTTTTTAGCAATAGGTTCAGCAATCAAACACTTGGCATGCATGTTAAGAGATTCATTTTTCACAATTTAACTCATCAACAAGTTTGTTAGACAAAACAAGTTTAGCATCCAAGTCCATATTCAAACATTCAAACTCTTTCAGTTTTTCAACAGAAATTTCAGCAAGTTTTTTATATTTTTCAACCAATTTGTTGGATTCATTGAGCTTAGCAATCAAATCATCCTTTTCACAAAATAACTTACTCAAATTCTTTTGAAACTTCTTAGCATTTTTCTTCAAGAGTTTGTCAACAACACTCATAGATTCAAATAACACGTCATCACACTTATGAGGATTAACACTCATAGAGGCATTTTCACAAACACGTGGCATGCTACATTCATCACCAACCAAATCATGCAAAGAGGCATACAAAGCACAATCCATGGCAAATAAACATAAGGGGTCAAGGATCACACTTAGGTATTTAAACCACAACAAGTGTACCCACTCTGATACCAATTGAAAGTTCAAATATGTGTATAAACACCCTTGAATGATTAGACCCCCAATTTACAAATTAACCAATTCAAGCTTTATGTCAAACAACTAGTGTGCGGAAAATGAACATAAGCTATAATATAGAATTGGTAAACAATCTTTGCCAATTAAAATCACATCCACAGCAGAAAATAAAAGGCAAAGATAAAGGGAAGAGAGATGCAAACACAAGGACAACACACGATGTGTTATCGAAGAGGAAACCGAAGCCCTCGGCGTAAAACCTCTCCGCCGCCCTCCAAGCGGTCAATAATCCACTAGAAAATGTAGTTGGGATACATGAACAGTAATAGACCCTCCAAGCCTAATCTACCCGATGTATCTAAGCCCTCCAAGCTTCTTGCTCCAACGAGGTTGCGTCGAACCTTTTTCTTTTCTAGCTTACCGGATTCCGCTATTAGACCGTAGCATCCGCCATCCTTGGCATCTTCTAATGCTTCCCAAAGCTCCAAAAACACTCAACACTCTAAATTGGTGTGGGCAGTGTTTGGATAGAAATCTCATCTCAATATGTATGACAATGAGAGAAGGAAGAGAAGAGATTACAAAGGTTTCTCTCTAAGAATGAGTAGCTCTCTCTAATTGGGTGGGTGTTTTTAAAGAAACCTCTCTTAGGGTTTTTCTTTCAGAATGACCACTCATATTTTGTGGGAATGAGGGGTATTTATACTGGTGTGAGAATGGAATACAAAGAGTCAATTTTTCCAAAAAACAGGGTTGGCTGGCGACTTGACCTCGCGACTTGACTAAGTCGCGAGTTCAAGCCGCAAGATAGCTGAATGGCCAGTCTGGATTTTTGTCCTGTAGTGCTCCAGCTGGCATGACTGTTCAGCTCCCCTGCATGCTCTGCACGTGTGCAACTTTTGGTGGCTTGCAAGCCGCGAGCCTCCCGCGAGTCCTAGCCGCGAGTCTCTGCTTCACTGCACTATCTTGAACATTTCTTCACACTCTCTCACACACTTCCCTTACATGATTCCTACCTAACTACAGAATTTCTAAGTGTTTTATTACAAGCAAATATGTCACGGAATAAAGCCAACACATGATTGATTAAATTCAACCTTACAATCTTGATCCCAAGGGTGGTTGAGAATTGAAACTCGAGCACAACATTTGGACAGGACAGAGATGATGAAGGAGATGAGCACTCTTGAAGCGACTAAGACTTTGTGTCCCCTATCAAAATGTTAAAGACAAAAGGTGATGCCCTATTCTTGGCAAAGTCTTTTTTGCCCTTAATGGAGCCCCTTATGCTAGGTTTTTCTGAATGCCCACTGTTGAAATGGCCCTTGTCCTTAGTGACTATTGGGTTGGTTGTCTCTTTATATTGGCTGAAAACTTATTATTAGATGGGGCGATTTGGGTCCCTTCCGGACATGTGGGTAAGCTAGCTTTCCTTTTGCCTTCCCTTCTACCAGTGTAGTGGGATCAATCTTAGACAAAGATTCACTAAGGAAGTTTGTCTTATCTTGCTTGTGCAATAGATTTTTGTCTGGGCTGGGTCCTTTTTTTGGACTTTTGTTCGTGTTCCTTCTCCTGTTTACCACTAACCACGGCCCATACGCAACATCTGGATTCATGCCAAACATGTCTGCATGTAGCGTGGCTTCCTCTCCTGGTGTAGGGATCACCGGGTAATGCACCAACATGCTGTCCTATCTGCTCCATTTTGCTTCTCAGCATTCACTCTTCCTGTCAGCAAGGCGACACGTATCAAATAAGGGTAGTCTTCTCGCCGATGCCCAATCTGGTCACAAGTAAAGCATAGCTTGTGGATGCCCTCATAGCTAATGGATTGTTCTCATCCTCCAAGGATAATCGAGGTGGTTAGAGGTTTCTCAATGTCAACCTGAATGCGAAGCCTTACATATCTTCCTCTAGTTTTGGCCTCTGTATGCGTGTCGATCCTTAAGACATGACCAATAGATTTCCTAATCTGCTTAAGTACCTCTAATTCATACTACTCAATTGGCAACTTCGATAGTCTAACTTATACTATGATGGAGGAAACATTCGCCGAAGATGGTTTAAAGTTGGGCTCCTACGATCTTATGGAAAGGAAATGCTCCCCAATGAACCAGGGGCCTTTCTCCAAAACCTCAAAGTAATCCACTTTTAGCCCAAATCAGATGAGATAAAATTCTTTCCCTAAATCAATAAAATCCAGCTTCCCAGTGAGTTTCCACAATGCAATAAGCCTCGCTTACAGGAAATGATATCCCACCACCCTACCATAAACCTTGACTATCAGCGAATTTGCCCAGGGAGCTTTAATTCGTTGCTTTACCTTTCTGGACAAGGTCACAGTTGCTACACCTTCTCTGAGCTTAGCAATCTCATCATCTGAGTCATCCTCAGCATCCATGTGGCCATCCAACTCAAAAGCCCAGTTGTAAGCACCTAGTATTTCACCCAAGAGCTTGTCTTTAAATGTTTAGCCATTCCTCGCAGAGAAGTCGTCCCTATATTGTTGATGAGGACCCTCCCCTTGGCTAATCTTGAAATCAGCATGGTGGACATCTTTTACTTTGTTATTACTCCAGGCAAGTTCAACTTCCTCTTCTTTAGAGAGAAAACGAGACTTGGAAAGGTTGACCATTTCTCAGATGAGGACGCAATTTCTCTCTTTCTCTCAATCACTTTCTTTTTTTTTTTTTTTTTTTTTTTTTTTTTTTGCACTAAGTACGAAAAGGTAGGCATCACAGTGGATGAAATCTGTTTTAATGTTCTGAGTCTTTTGACTTATCTTAAAGCCCATTATTTCTAAAGTCCAAGAGTTCAAACTGAGCCTCGCTTTTTTGGATAGTAATTTATTCATTATTATTATTATTATTATTAGTTTGCTGAATAAATACTTTATTGCTCAAAAAACTTAACCCAATACTTTATTGCTCAAAAAACTTAACCCAAAATAGGGGAGAAACAAAAAGATCGGGTCTGGATCCATCTCTAACAAAGGCCTGAGAAACATGAGAAGGTAGATTGGAGATGGGAATTGGCCAGACCAGTTTACAAAAGCTGCCCATTGGGCAAATTTGCAAATACATTACCCTTTCTATGAACAAAAGAAAATTCAACATTTGAACAACAATTAGCAAAGAACAAAATATCTTCTAGAATAGACCTGGTACTCCAATGTGGGGTTACATCTGACTTTTCAGCGGCTCAATGACATTCCAAGCATCACCTTCCAAGATTATATTTTGAAATCCTTCATTCATAGCACCACATGGCATACCGAGCTGCTCTCACTTCCCCTAGCAGGGAATTTCCACTCTTAAATTGCTTTGACCATGCCAACAAAAGGTTGCCAGCTGTATCTCTTCCCACAACTGCAACTGTGGTTTTCTCTTCATAGATTGTAGCATCAAAATTTAGCTTGATCTAGCTCTTTGGAGGGGGAGACCTGACCACATCTTTGGATGGTCTCTCATTTTGCTCCTTCCAAGCTTCTTTATGCTCCATGAAGACTCTAAAAATTTGCCTGGAAAGATCAATTGGATCACTTTTGGAACCCTCCACTCCAACTTTATTTCTAGCCACCCATAAATGATCACAGAGAATGGTAGCATAAAGCTAGAAGTCTTTGACAGATTCTTCATTCAATCCCATCATGGATTTTGGATTAAAAATAACCTTAATCCAATCCAAGATAGATAGAGAGGATAACTTACTCATATATATAGGCCATGGGGCTAGTAACCAAAGCTGAATAGCCCAATCACACTGCAAAAACAAATGCTCAATAGTTTTAGGGGCATTATTACACAGAAAGCAATTCAAAGAAGAAATGGTAAATCGACTGTTAAGAATAGAACAAGTTGGAAGAATGTTCTAGCACATTTTCCACAAAAAGTTTTTAAGTCTGGCATTTACTTTTAGCTTCCATAAATCCTTCCAATCTTTACTGAGCATGTGAGGGTGGTTTGGAGGATTCAACCTTATAATAGCATTATAAGCAGATTTCACTGAAAACTCGCTTGAAGGAGTAAGACACTAGAATACTTGGTCATTCATGGTTTGATCAGATAGATGGATGTTTAGGATTTTACTTACTGTGGGAGGTTCAAATAATATTGAAAGTTTACATCTATCCCATTGTCTAGTATCTTGATTAATCAGATCTACTACCAAGTGAACATCAATAGAAATACCGCTTCTTGTTTGGGGGATGAACCCTGGCTCATTAGGGACCTATGGATCTTCAAAGATCCAAGTGTTAAGGCCATTGCCATTACTATGGCACAACCCCTTACTAGTAACCTTCCTGCACTCAAAGATACTTTGAGATGCCTAAGAAGCACCCTTCAGAATGGGCATTTTCATGAAGTTTTTGTTCCAAACATATTTCTTCTTGAAAGCTATCACCCACATTTTATCACTGTTATTGACCACATCCCAAGTCATTTTGGTCACAAAAGCTTGATTCATGTCTGCTATTTTTTTAATACCAAGTCCTCCGACATTTTTAGGAGTGCATATTGAATCCCAACTTTTGAGACAACAACCTTTCCTACTGTCATCCATTGTACCCCACCAAAATCTTTAGTTAAGGGAATCAAGTTTTGAACAAAATTCATTTGGGAGGATTAGGGATGAAGCTTGGTAAGATGGAATGGAAGAATCTACAGATGAGATGAGTGTTGCTCGACCTGCTTAAGAGAGTGTTTTCATTTTCCACCCTTGCAGCCTTTGCTTAACCTTCTCAATAATCTCTTTAGGTGCTGCTTTTTTGTCTCTGCTAGAGGCTATTAGAATACCAAGACATTTCTCCTTATTTGAAGCATTAATTCCAATAGAGTTTGCTAGCCGAGATTTCAGATAGTGAGGAGTATTTCTGCTATAAATTATAACAGATTTACAGAAGTTTATCTTTTGCCCCAACTAGCTTGAAAAAACATCTAGGCAAAATTTTATCCTTTCTAAATTTTCCTCATTAGCTTGAGCAAAAAAAAAAAAGATCATCTGCAAATTGCAAATGACTAATAGGAGTTAGATCTCTAGCTAGCTTAAAAGCCTTTATCCCATTACACAAGGCTTCCCTCTTAATCAATCAAGCCAAAACCTCCCCTACTAAAACAAAAAGGAAGGGAGAAATAGGACCGCCCTACCTCACCCCTCTTTGAGGTCTAATAAACCCAAACAGACTTCCATTTATAAGGATGGAGAAGGATGTTGTAGAAACACATTTGTTAGGACATATGTGATTCGCTTATTAGGAACATATGTCACTATGTTATGTAATTGGTTAATCCTTTGACAAAATGCATTTTACTTGTATTTGGGTAGATCTAGGATGTGTTTAATACTTCAAGAAACCTTATTTCAAGTTCAAGTGTTAAAGCCACGCAAATCTATCCAAGATTCAAGTGAGAAAAGTATTGCTTATTAAAGCTGAACAGTTAGCTCGACATCTAGCATTTATCGAGACCTGTAGAGCTGTTCCAGCCCGTGGCTCAATAGCAGCTCGACGATAGGTATCTGTTGAGGTATATGAAGTTCAGTTTTTTAGGACTGTTTTTCATTCAATCTGTGATTGTATGCTTGGGCTTTCTTTTCTCACAACCCCAGTTCATCTTTCTTGTGAAGAAGCTATTGTGTTTGTGCATTGTAGGGTTTTGTAACTGAAAGTTCAAATAGTGTATAAAACACCCTTGAACGTTTAGACCCCCAATTACAAAATAACCAATTCAAGTTTTATGACAAACAACTAGTGTGCGGAAAATGAACAAAAGCTATAAACATAATTGGTAAACAATCTAAGCCAATTAAAATCACAACCACAGCAGATAATAAAAGGCAAAGATAAAAGGGATAGAAGATGCAAATACAAGGATAACACATGATGTGTTATCGAAGAGGAAATCGAAGCCCTCGGCGTAAAATCTTTTCGCCGCCCTCTAAGCGGTAAGTAATCCACTAGAAAATGTAGTTGGGATACATGAACAGTAATAGACCCTCCAAGCTTAATCTACCCAGTGTACCTAAGCCCTCCAAACTTCTTGCTCCAACGAGGTTGCGCCAAACCTATTTCTTTTCTAACTTCCCGGATTCCGCTACTTGACCATAGCATCAACCAATGTAGATTGGTTCCTTCCTAATTGCTCCCCAGAACACCAAACAGCCCTCTCACAGTAATGGATATGGTGAGAAAAGGTTTTGGTAAAAAGACCTCTCAAGGATTTAACAATAGAGAGGAAGAGAGTTGAGGAATTTGAAGAGTCTCTTATGTGAAGATTGTGGATGAATCAATCTTGTATAACACTAGGGTTTCTCTCTCAAAATTCTCTCTAGAAGCTCTCTTTCTTTTGTGGGTATAAGGGGTATTTATACTGGGGTGAAAATGGAATGTGAAAAGTCAGGTTTTTGAAAACAAGGCTGGCTCGCGGCTTGATTGAGTTGCGAGATCTAGCCGCGAGATAACAGAATGGCCAGTTGTCCTATTTTGTCTTGTAGTGCTCCAGCTAGCATGACGCTTCAACTTCTGGCATGCTTGGCACGTGTGCTGCTTCTGGCAGTTTGAAGCTGCGAGTCACCCGCGAGATCCAGTCGCGAGTCTCTATTTTCTTACACACTCTTGAGCATTTCAACACTCTATCTCACTTACTGCCCTTATAATAATCCCACCTAAATACAAGGTTATTAAATGCTGAAATACAAGTAAATTTGGCACGGAATAGAACCAACAAGATGGTTAATTAAATTCAACCTTACAGTAACTAAGGAGCTTCTTGATTTTCATCGTGTGATGAACTGAAGAACTTTGCAGCCAACAACCTTCTCTAGTTGGTGATTGAAGTCGCATACTGAGATTCGCGCAATTGGTTAGTCACGTCTTGGGAGCCGTGCATTACAAGGAGAAATTGTCACTACAGAATAAGTCCAATTGGGTATTGGGGTAAGGGTTCAACTGTAAGTTGGTATAAGGTACTGGGATTCTTTTACTTGTAACCGCTTGTTTTGATAATAGTGGATTTTTTAGAGTGGTGACCTTAAAATCACCCGGTGAGATTTTTGCCACGTAGGTTTTCCCCATTCGTAAACAAATCACTGTGTCAATTTATTTTCCGTTGCAAACTTAGTTTAATTAGTGATTTGTTTATGTTACCACGTGTTTGCATGTTAATTTGATTAATTAATATACCTGGCTAATTAATCAATTAATTTATTACAATGAGTCAATACATTTTTGGCCTACTAAGTGGTATTAGAGCAGGCACACTGTGATTAGGGTTAATCTTTGCTGTGTGATCCATTGACCCCTGTTTGTCATGGATAGATGACAGTCCCTTATTATACCTCATTTATATGATGGCACTAACTATGCATACTAGAAAGTACGCATGAGAGCCTTCTTGCAGTATTTAGATTAGAAAGTGTGGCAAGCTGTGGAGATAGGCTGGACCAAGCCTACAAAAGCGCCGATCGATTGGGATGATGCTAAGATCAAGGCAGGAAACTTCAACAGCAGGGCATTGAATGTTTTGTTCAGTGCAGTCACTAATGAAGAATTTAAGAAGATATCCTCCACTAAAATTGCGAAGGAAGCATGGACCATCCTCCAGACAACCTATGAGGGAACCAAGGTTGTTAAGGATTCGAAACTACAGAGGCTCACTACAAGCTTCGAAGAGATTAAGATGGAGGAGGATGAGTCATTTGATGAGTTCTATGCCAAACTCAAGGACATAGTTAACTTAGCTTTTAATCTTGAAGAAACCATTCCTGAGCCCAAGATTATGTGAAAGGTGCTTAGATCTCTACCCAAGAGATTCCATGCCAAGATCACTGCTATTGAGGAATCAAAGGACATCGACAAAATTCCTTTGACAGAGTTGGTTGGAAATCTACAGACCTTTGAGTTAGGTTAGACAAGAATCGGGAAATCGAGCAAGAGCAAGAGCATGGCATTGAAGGCCAAGAGCAGTGACATAGATGAGTCTTCAAACGATGAAGATTCTAAGATGAAGTCCTACATCAACAGGCAATTTAAGAAGTTCATGAAGAATGCAAATGGGAAGGGCTTTGACAAGGACCATAGGCAATCTAGTTCCTCTTAGTTCAAGAGCCAAGACCAAGGGAAAAAGGATGCTAGGGATGGTGGTTAGTACACTGTTCCCTCAGGACCAAAGTGTTTTGGGTGTTAAGGCTTTGGACATATGAAACAGGAGTGCCCCACATATCTCAAGACCATTGGGAAGAGCAAGGCACTTGCTGCTACATTGAGTGACACCAATCTTGAGGATGATTCCAATAATGAGGATGATTCTGACAATGAGGATGACGGAATCCTAAATGCCTTCACTACCACTATCAATCCTACTGAGGGAATTGTTGAAGAAATGGATGAAGAAAAGGAATTGGTGGAGTCCAAGTTTGAGAAGATGGATGAACAAGATGACATCCACACAGCCTATGTAAAATTATACAAGGTCTTAGAGAAATATGAGAAGTTGTATAAGTTGACCACCAAGAAGTTTAGTTATGTGGAGCTTGTGTGAGAGGAAACCTCTACAAAGTTTGATGAAGCCAATCAAACTATTGGAGAACTGAGATTTGAGAACAATTTCTTGGCTGAGAAAACCAAGAAGGTTGAGGCAGAACTATTCCAAGTCAAAGCTCAACTGGAAAGGACTTTGAGTGCTAAGCTTGATGAGATGCTTAGTCTTCAAAAATCTGCTTCTGATCGAACTGGTTTAGGGTATGATTTCTCTTCTTCTAGTATTGCTTTAACTAGTACTACTATTTTTGTTTCTCCTGCTAATGATATCGAAACTGATTACAATGTTGTTAAAAATGATTTAACTAGTGAGAACACAGATAAGGGTAAATCTATCTTAAGAGCACCTCCTAGGCAGGATAAGAAAGAAGATAAAAACCCTAGGGCTAAGAAGACTAACTCTCAAAAGCCTAAACAAAAGAAGTAGCATCTCTGTCATCATTGTGGAGCAGCCGGTCATACTTGACCTAATTGCTATAAGTTGATAGCCACTCAACAAAGCAACGACATGATTGCATCGGGAAACCAAAATTAGTTTCCATCCTCTTTTTCTTTCCTTGGACCTTGGAGATCTTCTTAAAGCCCTCATATTCCTTTTGAACTTGAATGGTTTCAATTCTTCTCCCTCACCACTGGTTCAAGGGTTCACTCAAAGGAAAGGTTCTTCCAATGTGTGAAAGGAAAAGGGTCCCAAGTAATTCTATCACTTTCTTCTCTCTCTCTCTTCTTATTTTTGTTTGCATTACTTTTGTGTTTTGCTTTAGTTTTGAGCCAGTCTAGTTTTATGCTTTCCTGTGTTTAATTCATTTTTGTTTGTTTTCTTTTCAGTTTTGGTTTATTTTGTTTTCATATAAAAAAATTGAAAAATACAAAAATAGTATGTGTTATGTGTACATTGGTACTTGTGTACCTTTTCTAAATTTTGTATCTATTATAGCTTAAATAAGCATCTTTATGCACAACTAAGCAAGTGAGCTCTGTGGCTCATGTTGGTGATGAGTAAGGTTAAGTGATCTCTTGTACTTAACACTCATATTACTTTTTTTGATGAGAAGGACTACACTACAAGAAAACTGAACTATTGCGGCGGGTGCGAAAACCGCCGCTATAGGTCACCTATTGCGGCGCTTTTTTGGCCTGCCGCTATACATGAGATCTATTGCGGCGTTTTATATGCCCGCCGCAATAGCTCTAGTATTTTGCGGCGCACTATAGCGGCGGGCCGATGACCCGCCGCAATAGACCTGTTTTCGCGGCGCTAAGCTTAGATATAGCGGCGGGTCAATGACCTGCCGCAATATGTACTCCTTTTTGCGGCGGTTTGGACCGCCGCAATAGACCTTTAAATTTCCATCTATTTTTTTCGCCTTCCCACTTAAAGATCAAATAGTAAATTACACCCGATTGGCATGAAAATTGGCATGCATGTTAAGAACATATAGAAAATGTGATCCAACGGTTGGATTTTCAAAATTTGAATTCAACAATAAGTTATTGATTGGTGTAACATTTTTTAGAGATACATCAAGTGTAACTTGAACCCAACGCTATATTTCTTAATTCAATGTGAATTTTGACAAATCTACCGTTAGATTACATTATCTTTATATATTTTTCATGCATACAAAATTTAAAGGTGATTAAAGATTAATAGTCATGTCATCAATCAATTGTTTAAATTCAAGTTTTTATAATTTAAAATAACGCATAAAATATAAGTTTAAAGTTCAAATGGTAAATTACACCCGATTGGCATGAAAATTGGCATGCATGTTAAGAACAAATAGAAAATGTGATCCAACGGTTGGATTTTCAAAATATGAATTAAATAATAAGTTATTGGTTGGTGTAACATTTTTTAGAGTTAGATCAAATGTAACTTGAACCCAACACTATATTTCTTAATCCGATGTGAATTTTGACAAATCTACCGTTAGATTACATTAAATTCATATATTTTTCAAGCATACAAAATTTCAAGGTGATCAAAAATTAATAGTCATGTCATCAATCAATTGTTTAAATTCAAGTTTTTGTAATTTAAAATAACACATAAAATATGAGTTCAAATATCAAATGGTAAATTACACCCGATTGGCATGAAAATTGGTATGAATATTAAGAACAAATAGAAAATGTGATCCAACGGTTGGATTTTCAAAATATGAACTAAACAATAAGTTATTGGTTGGTGTAACATTTTTTAGAGTTACATCAAGTGTAACTTGAACCCAACGCTATATTTCTTAATTCAAAGTGAATTTTGACAAATCTACCGTTAGATTACATTATCTTCATATATTTTTCAAGCATACAAAATTTCAAGGTGATCAAAGATTAATAGTCATATCATCAATCAATTGTTTAAATTCAAGTTTTTGTAATTTAAAATAACACATAAAAGATGAGTTCAAAGATCAAATGGTAAATTACACCCGATTGGCATGAAAATTGGCATGCATGTTAAGAACAAATAGAAAATGTGATCCAACAGTTGGATTTTTAAAATATGAATTCAAAAATAAGTTATTGGTTGGTGTAACATTTTTTAGAGTTACATCAAGTGTAACTTGAACCTAACGCTATATTTCTTAATTCGTTGTGAATTTTGACAAATCTATTGTTAGATTACATTATCTTCATATATTTTTCAAGCATAAAAAATTTCAAGGTGATCAAAAATTAATTGTCATGTCATCAATCAATTGTTTAAATTCAAGTTTTTGTAATTTAAAATAACACATAAAAGATGAGTTCAAATATCAAATGGTAAATTACACCTGATTGGCATGAAAATTGGTATGAATATTAAGCACAAATAGAAAATGTGATCCAACGGTTAGATTTTCAAAATATGAACTAAACAATAAGTTATTGGTTGGTGTAACATTTTTTAGAGTTACATCAAGTGTAACTTGAACCCAACGCTATATTTCTTAATTCAAAGTGAATTTTGACAAATCTACCGTTAGATTACATTATCTTCATATATTTTTCAAGAATACAAAATTTCAAGGTGATCAAAGATTAATAGTCATATCATCAATCAATTGTTTAAATTCAAGTTTTTGTAATTTAAAATAACACATAAAAGATGAGTTCAAAGATCAAATGGTAAATTACACCCGATTGGCATGAAAATTGGCATGCATGTTAAGAACAAATAGAAAATGTGATCCAACGGTTGGATTTTTAAAATATGAATTCAAAAATAAGTTATTGGTTGGTGTAACATTTTTTAGAGTTATATCAAGTGTAACTTGAACCTAACACTATATTTCTTAATTCATTGTGAATTTTGACAAATCTATTGTTAGATTACATTATCTTCATATATTTTTCAAGCATAAAAAATTTCAAGGTGATCAAAAATTAATTGTCATGTCATCAATCAATTGTTTAAATTCAAGTTTTTGTAATTTAAAATAACCCATAAAAGATGAGTTCAAATATCAAATGGTAAATTACACCCGATTGGCATGAAAATTTGTATGAATATTAAGCACAAATAGAAAATGTGATCCAACGGTTGGATTTTCAAAATATGAACTAAACAATAAGTTATTGGTTGGTGTAACATTTTTTAGAGTTACATCAAGTGTAACTTGAACCCAACGCTATATTTCTTAATTCAAAGTGAATTTTGACAAATCTACCGTTAGATTACATTATCTTCATATATTTTTCAAGCATACAAAATTTCAAGGTGATCAAAGATTAATAGTCATATCATCAATCAATTGTTTAAATTCAAGTTTTTGTAATTTAAAATAACACATAAAAGATGAGTTCAAAGATCAAATGATAAATTACACCCGATTGGCATGAAAATTGGCATGCATGTTAAGAACAAATAAAAAATGTGATCCAATGGTTGGATTGTCAAAATGTGAATTCAACAATAAGTTATTGGTTGTTGTAACGTTTTTTAGAGTTATATTGAGTGTAACTTGAACCCAACGCTATATTTCTTAATTCGATTTGAATTTTGACAAATCTACCGTTAGATTACATTATCTTCATATATTTTTCATGCTCACAAAATTTCAAGGTGATCAAAGATTAATAGTCATGTCATCAATCAATTGTTTAAATTCAAGTTTTTGTAGTTTAAAATAACGCATAAAATATGAGTTTAAAGATCAAATGGTAAATTACATCCGATTGGAATAAAAATTGGCATGCATGTTAAGAACCTATAGACCACGTGATCCAACGGTTGAATTTTCAAAATATGAATTCAACAATAAGTTATTGGTTGGTGTAGCATTCAGTAATAAGTTATTGACCGCGCCTTTCTCTAAATCCAACCGTTTGACTGTGACCACAATTTGCCAGAATTAACGTTTCATTACACTCTTCTAATCCAACGGTTAGATTTCAAATCTAAGAATGGCACGTGATGGACATTTTCTGTGTACTTATATGATTATGTTTTCTCAATCTGACCATCTAGGTAGTCATATTATTATTATTTTTTTAAAAGTAAACGTAGTTTTTTTTTTTTTGTAATGGGAAAAGTAAATGTAATTTGTCACATATTAAAATTCTTATATAAATTTAATATATAATAGCTATGATCATTTTTTTTTTAATTTTTAATAAGATAGGATGTGTGATAATTTATAAATATATATATTTATTATAATGATTTATATAATAATAATTACACATTTTAAATTATATTTATTTAAATAGTAATAAAAAATATATAATTTATTTAAATAGTAATAAAAAATATATAATTTATTTAAATAGTAATAAAATAAATATAATTTATTTAAATAGTAATAAAATATATCAAATTTATTTAAATAGTAATATAATATATATAATTTATTTAAATAGTAATATAATATATATAATTTATTTAAATAGTAAAAAAATATATATAATTTATTTAAATAGTAATATAATATATATAATTTATTATAATATAATATAATATATATTAATTTATTTATATAACAATGACGTTAACTCCAATCACCAGTTCAGTGGTGTGCATCACATGTTTTGCCCATATGGTCTCGAGTTCGAGACTTTACTTTGTTTAATAATTATTTAAAAATTTTAAAACTCTTATTTCATTTGTTAACCCTAGCAGTAGTTTTTTCTCCTAGCCGCCCCCTTCTCCAAATTCTTTTCTCTTCCTCCAGAGCCGTCACCCTCCCTAAATTTTTTTTCTCTCTTCAAGAGACGCTACTGTCAAGCATAGTTTGGAAGCTTTTTTTTTCACTTTGAGCTCTAGTTTAATTGTAGGTCGTTTCCTCTTCCTTTTCCTCTTACTCTGAAATCTGGAACTACCTCTGGATCCCTCCTCATTTCTTACTCAAAAGATGGTTTTTGATGCGAGTCGAAGTCGGTGTTGCACACGGAGATGGCGAAGAAGAATCTGTTTGTGAAAAGAGGTGGTGAAAATTGAAACTCAAACTCACTTTGATTTTTCTTAATTTTTTGCCTTTTATTTTATTGCAGTTATATGTGAAATTAGCTTAGATTAGAGGATAGACTCTAGAGAGTATAAGATTTGTTGGATCTTTACATATATATATGTGTGTAGGAATTTTGATTGGAAACTAATAAAATCGAAGTTTTGTGTGTGTGAGTGAGTGAGTTTAGGAATTTTGATTGGAAACTAGTAATATTGAATTTGTGTGTGTGTGTGAGAGAGAGTGATAGTGTGTAGGAATTTTTTGTTACTTAGTTTTGGGTTTTGTTACTTACCTGCGGATTATATATAGTTAACGGGCAGTTAGCTTACAGATTTTAATATTTCAATGCAGGTTGGATATAGGCACATTGATTGTGCTTAAGTTTATGACAATTAGAAGGAGGTAATTTTGCATAACACCAGATATTGTATATCATTTTAGTTGCCATTTCATATCATGACATTTTGTTAAGTCATTCAACTTTGGTCAGATTTACTCTCAAGTGTTTTTTTTTCCTAAAAATGTTTCTGACCAAAGTTTGACAATGGTTAAAAAGTATTATTAGAATTGAAATTTATACATATTTATGAAAGAAAAACCAGCTGTGACCAAAGTTTGACAATGGTTAAAAAGTATTATTAGAATTGAAATTTATACATATTTATGAAAGAAAAACCAGCTGTCCCCAAGTTGCAGGGGTACTATATAGTGCATTTCACCTTTCATGTCACTGTGTGGTCTATGAAGCTTACTGCTTGATTTGCTAAGAAATTACTAAAAGCTAGCAGAAGTAACCATATTCCTTAGAATAATTTAGAAATGGTCAATAGTCATCTCTTTCATCTTCATGGCATAGCTCACTCCTGATATTTTCTAAGTCAACCAAGTGTGGGGCAATGTTAGGATTTAGTTGTGAGCAATTTAATAAATCATGTTAAATATAAATAATTTGATATTGTTATAACACCTCCCTCACATATTTACGATGATTGGTTGAATCTGATATTGCTTTGGAAGCTGAGATTGTGTGCAGAAATGATTGAAATCCTGCTTTTCAGATATTTGGATCTTAGGAGTGTAGAACACTAGAACTAAATAGGGTTTATTTGATGAGAGAAAGTTATAAACAAGTCACTAGCCACACAACGAGGGATTTGAATTGTTATGCCACTGAGTTATAAAGCTTTTGGCAACCATTACACTATTAAAGGGTCAACAAAAGACATTATAAATTCATATGTATTGGTTGTGCAAATTTGCAATACAGTTTACCTTGTCCTCTACCTTGTACTTCAGCCTTAAATTCCAGATAGAGTGTACATTGATCTCATATGCTAGGTTGAGAATTCAGATAGTCTACTAAACCTTAAAGTTAATGACCCGGGTGGCTTTTCCCTATTTGTCCCTAGCTCCTAGCCCCACAACCACAACCTCTCTCTCTCTAACAAAATATGGTTTTTTCCTCTCACATACTTCCTGTCTTCTTCTTCTTCTTCTTCTTTTTTATAAAATCCTTATAAAAGAAAAATTGCAAGTAAAATTGGCAGTGAGTGAAGTGTGAAGATTGGGGGAAGGACAGAGAGAAAGGGAAATGGAAAAAGACGGAGAGGTTGTGTGCGTGACCGGAGGTAGCGGGTGCATTGGATCCTGGCTCGTCCGTGAACTCCTCCATCGTGGCTACAATGTCCATGCCACCATCCAAGATCTCAGTTAAAAAAACCAAATTTGCTCGATCGATCTTCCATCACTTTTTTATTATTATTATTATTCTCCTAACCCACTATCTGTTCTGTTGCAGAGGATGAGAATGAAACGAAGCATTTAGAAGGTCTAGAAGGAGCCGAAACTCGTCTCCGTCTCTTCCAGATTGATCTCCTTGACTACCCCTCCATTCTCCGCGTTGTTAATGGCTGTGCCGGTGTCTTCCACCTCGCCTCTCCCTGCATCGTCGATCAAGTCCAAGATCCCCACGTTTGTGCTCCGATCCTCCTCTATCTTTAAACATTGGATATTCTCTTGCAGCTGGAATTGATTTAGTTTTACGTGGTTCCTGTTTTTCTAGATTAAAACGACAGCGCAGTTAGATGCAGCTCTTTCATTTTTTGGAACTACTGCTTCGGAGGATTTTAAGTTGAATGAATTTGAAGAAGCCTGTGGTGTTGGTATGTCAAATTTTACGTGTTTAGGATGATCATTTCGTAGTGTGTTTTTTTGTATGTCAAAATTTGAATTGGAGTGCTTCTCTCTGGCCTGCTGATGGTCTCATTATTTCTTACCCTAATTTAATTTAATTGTTTTGTGTCTGTGTAATTTTATTATGTATTTTCTAACTTCTTCTTTCTGGATATTGATTTTCATTTGTTTTTGCAACCAGGTGTTGAGGTTTCAGTCGAAGAAATTGAACAAGATGTAAATGAGGTTTTTGAAGAGAATAAGAATGTGATTTTGGAGCAACGCTATTGAACAAATGGTTAGTGACTTTATTCTATGGAATTTCTGATAATTTAATACATGTACTTTGATTTCCTTAATTTTTTAAAATGGCTTATCATATTATGATGTAGACATGTTGTAAATATTGTTACACTTTGACATGGAACAATCTCTTGGACAATTGGTTTGTTAAGGAGGGGTCATATTGTGGGGTATTTGCGTCACTATGCTTGTGTGTGTAGATGCATCACTGATCAACCTTAATTTATTTTTGTATTGCCAATTCAATTCATGCTATGCCATCTTTTTCTTTTTATTGTGAAATTTTGTTACTATGTGGTTCTGTGATCGTTTGTTCCTGCCTATTCCTAGTTGTAGGCATTTAACCTCTACCATTATGCTGCATGATTCCGTTCTGTTTAGCATTTGAATTTGTGTTCTATTTCTTTGTGTGTAGTGGGTGAATTGTTAGGGCACGTTCGGAGGCGGCACCCATGGGGTGATCCAAAAATTGTGAAGGTAATTCTTTTTTTTTTTAAATTTTTATGTTAACTTCGGTTATGACTGGATCAATTTTTGTTGTTTCACTTTAATAGTGTTTTAACATCATTGATCATACTTTATAGAGACCAACACAACTTTGGTATTTGCTTGTCAGGTTTGTCTGGACATTAGAACAATAAAACTGTCCGCCAATCGGGTAGCTTTTTGTTGTACTTTTTTTAAAAATGTTTTGCGTTTAATTATATCGGTTGACTCATCAATCTCTCCTTCTCTCTCTCTAAATATAGACACACATGTAATCCCAAATTGAACTGCTTTTGGGGTACATGGCTTTGTACTTGTGCAGAGAATGTACCATCGTTTTGGAAATTTTATGTGTTTTGTTTCCTGGAAATTGTTATAGAACATTTTTACATTGTTTGTACATTAATCTTGTTAAATTTGTGATGCAATCCATCTAGATAGTTAGCACATATTTCATTTGACTTGACTCCATATTATGTATAGTAATGATGCAGTAGCCTGATGTATTAACATTACTCATTAGCTTATAGCAGCAGCAGTAGTTAGAAGAATAATCTAGTAGTTTTAGTGTAAAATTGTAATAAGTAACTTTAAGTAACAGCTAGAGCTTTTGTAACTCAATTAGTTAGCAACCAAGGCTGTTAGCTAGAAGTTAGTAATTCTGTTAGCAGTTTGTATAGCTGGCATTAGGCCCTATGCTGAGTATGTTAAATTCCTTAGAAGTTAGTACTTAAGCATGGCATGTATAAATATCCCTAAGATGTACAAGTTATTCAGTTTTGAATGCAATTACATAGATTAGCCTAGTGCTATTATGAAGAGATGTATTATGTTGCATTTTTGTTCATTGTTGTGCTCCTAATGTCTTAGTGGAGCTAAAATTATTACAGGTTATTTGTAATAGAAATGTGGTTTTAGGACCCAGGAGGAAAAAAAAAAAAAAAAACCTATAGCGGCGGGCGAAACCGCCGCTAAAAGGTACACAGGGTGTGTTGTACATGAAGTTCTACAGCGGCACTTATTTACCGCCGCTATAGGTGACAACCTATAGCGGCGGGCCCGTCCCGCCGCTAAAAGGCCACATGACTTGAATGGCAACCTTATATGGCAGCGGTTTTTAGCCCGCCGCAATAGAACAAAAGCGCCGCTAAATGGCAGATCTATTGCGGCGCTTTTACCGACCGCCGCAATCGACCTATAGCGGCACTGCAGCACTGGCGGGATGGCCCGCCGCAGTAGCACCCGCCGCTATAGGTCATATGTACCTTTAGCGGCGTTTTTTGCCCGCCGCAATAGCCCGTTTTTCTTGTAGTGCTAGAAAATCCTAAGAGAAATGCATAAATAACCATCTCACCACTATTGCTAGCCAATCATAAAATGACATCTGTATGCTTCGGCAGAGTAAAAGTGCAATGTCAAAAGCTTAACATCATTGGGTATTTCTTTTCTCTCTCTTATATGTCTATGCATGATTTGCTTAAAATAAAAAATATGTAAAGAAAATAAAACTTCATACATTGCATCTCATCGTGTGATGAACTTCTTGATCTTTCTTGTGAAGAAGCTACTTTGTTTGTGCACCGTAAGGTTTTGTAACCAATGAGCTTCTTGATCTTCATCATATGATGAACTGAAGAACCTTGTAGCTAACAACCTTCTCTAGTTGGTGATTAAAGTCGCATACTAGGATCCTACTGGGAGCCATGCATTATAAGGAGAGATTGTCACTACAGAATAAGTCTAATTGGGTATTGGGGTAAGGGTTCAATTGTAGGTTGGTATAAGGTACTGGGATTCCTTTACTTGTAACCGTTTGTTTTAATAATAATGGATTCTCGGGAGTAGTGACCTTAAAATCACCCGATGGGATTTTTGTCATGTAGGTTTTCCCCATTTGTAAACAAATCACCATGTCAATTTATTTTCCACTGCATACTTAGTTTAATTGGTGATTTGCTTGTGCTACCACATGTTTGCATGTTAATTTGATTAGTTAATATACTTGGCTAATTAATCAATTAATTTATCACAAGGGGTCAATACGTTTTTGGCCTATCAACATTGCATAACCCATTGTATCCAAGTATTAGGGAACCCAAAACCGCTTAGGACTTTCTCAATAAAGCCCCATTCCAAGCGGCCATATGCCTTTTCCATATCTATTTTTAAAGCCATCCAACATGTTTTACCCTTCTTCTTCTTCATTGCATGGAGAATTTCTTGAGCCAAGAAGGTATTTTCTTGGATTTTATGACCAAGAATGAAGGCTATCTACCTTGGAGAAATTAACCTGTTAAGGACTTGCTTGAGCCTATTTGCAAGGAGTTTAGAGCTGATTTTATAAAGCACATTGCAAAGCCTAATCGGCCTAAATTGGTTTACTGAAGCTGCATTGTTGCCCTTAAGAATAAGAGCAATAAAGGAGTGATTGATATCTTTTAACATGTATCCCCTTCTAAAAAAACTTGTAATTGCTTTAGTGACCTCTCCTCCTATGATATTCCAATAGAACTTGAAAAAATGGGCCGACAATCCATCTGGTCCAGGAGCTTTATTGGAATCCAAACTAAAAACCACATTTTTAATCCACTGAAGGTAGCCTTGATAATATCTCTTTATCTTCTTGAGACAGGCTAGGCAAGATTAAGTCATCCAAGTTGTTTGGGATAGAGGGATTGGATTATCGTTATTTCAGTTTATGTTGCCTAAGCCCATTTATTATGCTTGCATTAGATTTACTTGATTCATATTTCATACCCAGAAAACACCTTAGCACAGCACTAGCCCATATTAAAATGCTTGCATTAAGGAAGAAGGCTATCTAGGTTTACTTGATTCTTACACATACTGGGTGAGTTTCATACTTGAACTGACTCGACCCATGAACACCCCTTCCATATAATGTGAGAGGGTAGTCTCATAAGATAATTTTCCTATAAAAAGTAAGCATATTTAACCACACAATAGGGAAGAAAGCAATCCAGGTTACTTGATCCATAGATGAACTGCAATATGAGGCAAAAGGCTTCGGCACATCACTGGCCATATTATAATGCTCGCATTAAGACAGGACATTTAGGTTTACTTGATTCATAAATATACTGGAATATGAAGAAAAAAAAAAAAAAAAAAGGCTTCGGAATATCGCTAGCCCATATTGTAATGCTTATCAACACCTACTGACACATCCCAAGTGCAGCTCATTCCTTTTGGGAATTCGACCAAGTCACCGGCACCTATCTCGACTGACTTAGAAGACCCATCAGGAGTAACTTTCACTTTTCCTTCAAGCAGATAGCAGATCTCTTTTGTATCGTATGTCCATGGGAATTTGCTTGGAGGACAGCCCCACCTGTTAACTCAAAATGCAGCACAATTTGCATTAAGATGGCCAGAATGGAGCCGCAATTGTGGAAAAGAAACACATCTATAAATTCAAAAAAGTATAGAAGAAGACAGTTCTTTTATAATAATAAATGCATGTCATGAACATGAACTTGTAAGTTGTAAGCAACATTACCTTTCTCCGTATTCTTTTGAAATATTCAGCCTCAATTATCCTTATATAGTTACATTCATTCCTATTTTCTTCTTCCTAGCAATAGTGAGTTAAGACATGAGAGATGTATTGCACTACATCAATTGGAACTCTTAATAATGAGCATTGTGAATTTGTGAATTACACATGCATTCAACACATGAAAGAAGATTCTTCCATTAGTAGGAGTAGAGTTAAACTCAAAATTCATGCCAAAAGTTGATGTCAAGCTCAGCTTCATTTAAAATTGGCTCAAATTCTCAATCCAAAGACCAGAGCATCCTTAACTGATGACTAGTTTATTATATGTATGTGGGTGCGCACATGTTAACTTCAAAGTTGCAATTTGAGTTCATTCAAACATTTCAAGAAAATCATTTTGACTATGCCAATGTTCCAAATAGATTTGGCAGTATAAACACCGTTATTAATTGTTGTATTGCCTCACAACAAACAGAGGCAACATGCATGGTAGTTTGTGGCAAGGAGGAAGACTATCAAGATCCCTTTTGCAATAAGAGAGGGGACAAGGTGCCTACACATGGAGCTTAGACAATTGAGCATTGCACAAGGCAAGTCCACAAAGCTCAACAAATTATCTTAGAGTAGTATTGCCAATGGTGCTAGATCAAACAAGAATTAATGATGTAGTCAGAGGTTCCATGGATGTGGACACCCTGGGTCCCAAGAAAGAGCGTACAGGGCTGAAAGCTGAAATATGGTTCCCAAGTCCATGGATGGCATGCATGAGTGTGAGAGACTAACATGAAGTTCCCATGGATGGTATACAAGGGACCATGGATGACATGTGATGAAGAAAATTTTCCATATGCACGGGGGAGCTAGTAGGACTTGTTTGTAGCCTAAAAAGAGAGGAGGAAAATATATATTGCTGGGTATGCACATGTAAGTAAAATTTTCAAATGGAGAAAAAATGAAATAGTTGAGGAATTAATATAATTAACAAAATTGGGCACAAAAGGCTTTTAATCTTGTGGGTTAAGTGTGTCCCAATAAGTTATATTAAGGTTTTTGAAAGCTCGAAATGTGTGAAAACACAAGAGCTTGTTTAGACCCCCAATTCAAATTACGGCTTGATTGATTTTACACTAACTTAATACTAAGTGCAGAATAGTGTAAACGCAAGCAGACAAGTAAGAGAGCTACTCTACTTCGTAATTAAAGCAACACAGCAGTAAAATGAAATAAACAAAAGTAGGGAAGAGAGATACAAACACAGATAACATCGAGTCGTGTTATCGAAGAGGAAACTGAAGAACTCGGCGAAAAACCTCTCCGCCGTCCTCCAAACGGAAATCAATCCACTAGATAATCAGTTGGGATACATGGGTAAGCAAGAGACTCTCCAACCCTAATCTACCCTCTATACCTAAGCCCTCCAAGCTCCTACTCCAACAAGGCTTCTCGGAATCGTGTCTTGTCTAACTCTCCGGATCCTGCAACAAGCCCCATGTTGTATCTGCCATCCTTGGCTTCTTCCAATGCTTCCCAACAACACCAAAAATTCACTGGATACTCTCAAAGGGTGTGGTAAGTGTTTGGGCTATCAACCTCTCAATGGTATAGAAATGAAGAGATAGGAGATGAGGAAATCCCATAAACAAAGGTGTAGAGAATTGTTGATATAACAATTTCTAACTCTCAAGTGTTTTAGCTAGGGTTTTCTCTCAGAAGCTCTCCTTCACATTTGTGGGTAATATAGGTATATATAGTGAGGGTACAGAAAGTGTGTATCAGAAAGTACAGACTGGCAGAACAGAATGTCTCGCGGTAAGACCTTACCCGTGAGATACTCGCGAGACATAGCTGTCTCCATTTGTACAGACTCTTCACATTTCAGTCATGTGCAAGGCACATGCTTCACTTTGCAGGAAGCTTAGTCGCGAGACACCCGCGAGAAGTCTTCTGTCTTCACTTGC
Organism: Quercus lobata; assembly: GCF_001633185.2. Taxonomy (NCBI): domain Eukaryota; kingdom Viridiplantae; phylum Streptophyta; class Magnoliopsida; order Fagales; family Fagaceae; genus Quercus; species Quercus lobata. Next base: position 913,102 of record NC_044912.1, on the reverse strand, counting down.
TTGAGTCTTCACACTCTCTCTCTCTCTCTCTCTCTAGCACACAACCCTTACAATCAAATCCCACAATAAATACAGGGTACACAAGATTGAATAAAATTACAATCAAATTTGGCATGGAATAAAAACCAACAAAATACAAATTTGTAAATCACAACCTTACGGTTTTAATTGGAATCTCCTAAAGCTATTATCTCCCCAACAACAGCTTATACACAATGTCTATAATCAAGGTCTTAAAGCTCTCTCTCTCCTGTTGGGAGAAGCTATTCCTTTCAAACGTAAACCTTCTAAGTCATAAACATGATACTGCTAATGTGTTGTTTATTTGGCATTTCGTAAGCAGTTTTCCTGAGCTAAAACAATGCGGTTATTGCTCAGTGCACTCTGATAATTACCGATCATATTGTTAAAATGAAAGAAGTGCAATATATACCAGGTGATAGCTAAGCAAAAGAAATTTAAATCAGTGATAAAAATGGTGGAATGGCAACGCATTTAGAGTTTGTGAGTTAAATTTGTTTGACAATTGTGATGTGGATGTGGCAGAGAATATATACGTTGGGATGTGATTTTTGGAATATCCAATAAATAATTTAGCTGTGTGAAAATGAGGTGAAGATTGTCAGAGATGACTAATTTCCTTCTCCCTTAATGAAAATAAACACCAAAAAAAAAAAAAAAAAAAAAAGATAATGAATAGTAAAAGTAAAACAACAAAAACAACATAAGCTTAAAAAATGAATAGGAGAAAGAGAGAATCAGGTAAGACGTACTTGGGCCAATTTCTGACACCAAGTTGGGTGAGCTTGGAGTCGGGAGGGTTCCTCTCGATCTTGATTCCAAGTTTCTCAGACTCGGTAGCCATGCTGCTGCTGCTCTCCGCTCTCACTGACACTATCCTCCTGCTGCTGCTGTTTCTTGGATAAGTAAAGGGTAATAACCAAGAAGAATGTTTGGTTTTACAAGTAGTAGCAGTAGTAGTATACACTAAACACTGGCTTGGCCTTAGCATTAGACTCCCCACACACGCCATGCCTTTGACTGATTTTCATTATTCATTCATTGTCCTTTTATACTGTACATATATAAACGAAAAATCTTAATCTTCCCATTTTATTTTCTTTTCTTTTAAAAAAAAAAAAGAAAAAAAAATTAGATGCATAGTCTACTGGTATTATTAATTATTACAACAAACACCAATTTTATTCAGGATGCATAGCTAAAGTGAGTAAATCTTTTCTAACCAAATATTAAGATCCTCGTTCTTTTATAAATCCAGTCAAAGCAAGGTCCACACAGTTACTGGCAGCATTTAGAAGCATACGTACACGATTACAGCGTAGTCGTATTAATAAGGAGTATGTGTAATAATTATAATTATTTTCCCTTTTTTCTTTTCATTCTCAATTTCTCATCCACTCACGCCTTATCTTTTAGGGTCGAACTAGAAGCGGCCACATATTTAAATGATTTCCAATAATTATTTGAAGCCAATTTGTCTGGTCCTTGCTTGGCATAGGTGGATTTGGAATTTGGAACAAAACAAGCAAGAAACCTATGAAGAGCTTAAGGCCAAACCGGTTGAGCCGAGGAAAGGTACAGGCTACAAACTATATTTACCATTGAGAAATTACTCTTAAAGTCACATTTGACAATTTTATTAAAAACTTTTTCGTGTGTACAGTGTATGTAATAGTCAAAGCTCATTTACTGTTTACAATTTGAGCAATGTTTATTGTACACAAAGTATAAAACACACTATGAGCAATAGATTTTTTCATTATAGTTTTATACCCATTTACGGATTGGTGCTTTGTAAAGAAGAGAAATCGAGGGGGAAAAAAAACCCAAATCCAAAATTTAACCTAAATAGCATAAAATTTGGGATCAAATTATACCTGAAATAACTTTAAATAATGTTACACAACCCAAAATCTATTCATTAGATGTAAATTTTGATAAATCCACTGTTGGATTACATTATTTTCGTATATTTTCCATACTTACAAAATTTAAAAATGATCAAAGATCAATAACTATGCTATCAATTAGTTTTTGAAATTCCAGTTTTTGTAATTTAAAATAATGCATAAAATATGAGTTTATGAATCGAATAATAAATTACATCTGATTGGCATGAAAATTAGCATGTTAGTTAAGAACATAAAGAACATGTAATTCAATTGTTAGATTTTCAAAATATGAATTTAATAATAAGTTATTGGGTGATGTAATATTGCTTATAATTACACCATGTGTAACTTGAACTTAAATTATATATTGTGGGGGCCTGAGGACCGAAGAAAGGGTTGTTAGGTTGTAGTGTTGGTGTTGGGGCATCATACGCCCAAGGAGGGAGTTCACCCAAGGCGGGCAAATGAAGAGGCAAAAGGTTTTTAGGGGCTTCAGGTGGGAAGGATTGGCTGAGGAAAGAGAATCATGAGGAATAGGGGAAGTTTCCAGAGAGAAGTAGTCTATTGCCTTCACATTAAATGGTGTGCAACAGTTTTATCAGCTGCATTAATGAGGAAATGACTTGATCAGTATAATTCACAGCTAAGCAACTCCCTCTACCACCTTCGTCAGATGTTTGAAAGGACAGGTGTCACTAGGAGAAATTTGGTAGGTAAAAATGGGGGGTCAAGATGTGAAGTGGAGGGAGTATAAAAGAAAAAAGATGGTTTTTAGAGAGAGAAAAAAAAGGATCAAAAATAGAAAAGGAACAAAAAGAATATTGAGAGAAGAGAGTGAATAGTGTGTTTTTTCTATATAACATTGGCCTCCTCGGTTAGGCTTGGATTGAGACATTTACTCACACATTCTTTAATATTAAGCCTTTCTTCCTTATTTTCATCATTAGGCAAGGCCCTTTCTTGTCTTTTAATTCTCTCTCTTACAAATTTATTGATTTGGGTCATAGTTGAACTGTGTAAATCCACTATTCTAAGTGGGCTTGGGCTGAAAGATATTTTGGTCCTTATAATTGGCCTCGGCTGTGGGAAACATCAAGGTGCTGTGGATTTGTCTTGAGTAGTTATGGCTAATGTAGGCTAGGATAGGGAAGAATCGGTTAGCTCATAAAGGGAGAACCAATTTGTTAACTTGGAGTGAAGGAAAGATAGGCAACGTACCCCAAGCATTATGGTGGAGTCTTACCATACCGATTGTACTGAGCGGAGTCACTCAAGGACTAGGAGTCATGTTTCACATGATCAGGAGACACGTAAGTTGCAGTTGGAGGTAAATCGCTTGCACAGGAAGTTAAGGCGCAGGAAGAGTGATAGAAGGAGTCCATCTTCCCCATCAAGTGATGATTCAAGGGAAAGAAGGGATCACTCATATCATTATAGGTCTAGATCTCTACCTAGTGAGTCCTATTCAACTTCTTCATGCTAAGACAAGTTGGAGAGAAGCAGTAATAAGCGTGAGAAGGGGTCTTCCTATCGTGGCATAGGGAGTGATGTGATGAGTAAAGCCCTACAGTAAATTTCTAAGTCACCTTTTGTTAGGAGAATTAACAAGACCAAACTCCCTCATCTATTTTCTCAGCCAATGTTCACCATTTACAATGGGAGGACTGACCCCGTGGAGCATGTCAGCCACTTTAATTAGAAGATGGCGGTCCATTCCGACAATGAAGCCCTTTTGTGCAAAGTTTTCCCCTCCAACCTTGGGCTGGTAGCTATACGTTGGTTTGATGCCTTGGAGAAGGGGTCAATAGGGTCCTTTGAGGAGTTGACAAGGACATTCAGGGCTAAATTCATAACATGTAGTAGAATCCCTAAGCCAATAGATTCTTTTCTATCTATGGCAATAAGGGAATGAAGGACCCTCAAGACTTACTTGGATAAATATTGGGAAATGTATAATGAGATAGATGAGAACTTTGAGGGTGTGGTAGTGAAACCTTTAAGGTTGGGCCCCCTGCCGAGCACGAGCTGAGGAAATCGTTAACAATGAAGTCTGCTTTGAATATGCGCTAGCTTATGGATCGCATAGATAAATATAAGTAGGTAGAGGAGAACCAAATACAGGGAAAAGGCAAGGCTAAGATGTTCCTAGAAAAGAGGGATCCTCGGGAAAGAGGATATGAGGGTAATCATCCCAGAAGGGATTTTTCTAATCAGACACCATCCACAAGGGCTCAATTGGTTAATTCGATGTTTAAAGAGCTAGTGTATCAGATATTGGAGAAAATAAAGAACGAACCCTATTTCAAATGGCCCAATAGGATGGGTGGGGACTCATCTAGGAGAAAATAAAGCCTCTATTTCCATTACCATCAGGACAAAGGACATACTATGGAGGACTGCAGGACCCTGCGTGATCACTTAAACCAATTGGTTAAGGCAGGGAAACTCAATCAGTTCTTACATTAGCCAATAAGGCAATTTGGGCACTCGAGAGTTGAGCTTCATAGGAATGGTATTCCTCGACCAGTGTTAGGCACTATTCACGTCATCTTCGCCAAGCCAAGGAGTGATGTTAGGGTGAGTTCTAGTGTCATGTCTGTGGTTAGGGGCCCTGACGTAAAGGCCAGAGATCAGGCCCCTAAAATAACTAAAGTGATGGCCACCCCTACCTTGGTTTTCTCTAAAGAGGATAAGGAGGGAACATTTAGCTACATGATGTTGCTTTGGTGGTTACCATAAGGATTGGTGGATATGACGTAAGGAGGGTACTAGTAGATCAGGGAAGCAGGACAGAGATCATGTACCCTGACTTGTATAAGGGGTTAAATTTAAAACCTAAAGACCTGGAAAAGTATAATTCACCCTTGATGGGTTTTGACAAGAGGATGGTAATCCCCCGTGGAATGATAAGGTTACCTATGCAAGCTGGGGACGAGGAGGTGCAGGTCAATTTTATTATTGTAGAAGCCTACTCCCCTTACACAGCCATCTTAGCCAGACCCTGGCTTCATGCTATGGGTGCAATGTCTTTACCCTTGTATCTGAAAGTCAAGTATCCCACTCGAGGAAGAGTAGGGGAGCTGGTTGGTAGCCAGCCAATGGCCAAACAATGTTTGGTGTTAGTAGTTACACAGCATCCTGTAGGTCCTATTATGGTAGCAAGTCTCATAGTAATTAAAGGGCCCTATAAGGGGGCAGCAAGCCAAGTTGTATGAAGTGTTGTCCGAGGAACTAGAGAAGGTAGTAATAAGGTAGGATGAGGAGCGATATTTTCAAGTGGGATCCTAGTTGCCACCATTGGAAAAGGCGGAGTTGGTGAAGTTTTTGAAAGTCAACATTGATGTGTTTGCTTGGAGCACTTTTGATGTACCAATGATTGATCTCGAGTTTATATGTCATCAATTGAATGTGAATCCCAAGGTTACACCACGTAAGCAACCTCCTCGGTGCTCATCTAAAGAGCATGTTGAGGCAGTAAGGGTAGAAGTAAACAAGTTGAAATGAGCTGGAGCAATTAAGGAGATCTACTACCCCGAGTGGTTGGCTAATACTATGATAGTAAAGAAGAAGAATGGGAAGTGGCGTGTGTGTGTGAACTTCACTAATCTGAATAAGGTTTGCCCGAAGGACTCCTTTCCCATCCGTAGGATTGATCAGTTGGTGGATGCAACAGTGGGGCATCCTCGAATGAGTTTTTTAGATGCCTTCCTGGGGTACCATGAGATACCCTTATCAATATTTGATTAGGAGAAGACAACTTTTTGTGCTCCTAATGGGAACTACCACTATCGGATGATGCCCTTTGGCCTCAAGAATATAGGATCCACGTATCAAAGAATGGTGACGCGGACGTTCGAGTCTCAGATTGGAAGGAATATGAAGGCCTACATAGATGACATAGTGATAAAGAGTAGGCAGGTAGAAGAGCATTTGGCGAATTTGGGAGAAGTATTCTCGGTGTTGAGAGAACATAAGCTACTCCTAAACGCGTCCAAGTGTTCTTTTGGGGTTAGCTCGGGAAAGATTCTAGGCTACATGATAACGCACCAAGGGATTAAGGTCAACCCCGATCAGATTAGGGCTATTGATAGCTTGCACTCTCCTCGAAATCCTAGAGAGGTACAAAAATTGGCTGGGATAGCAGCAGCTTTGAATAAGTTCATTTCTTGGTATGCAGACAGGTGTAGTCCTTTTTTTCTAGTTTCTTCATAAGTGGAAAGACTTTCGTTGGACCAAGGAGTGTGAAGTAGCTTTTGACGAGCTTAAGCAGTATTTGTTGAGCCCTCTAATTCTCTCCAGACCCAAGAAGGAGGAAATGCTATACGCGTACCTAGCAGTTACAAATTATGCTATTAGTTTGGTCTTGGTCAAAAGTGAGGATGGGATTCAAAGGCCTATCTGCTATGTCAGTAAATCTTTGCAAGAGGCTGAGTCACGTTATTTACCCCTCAAGAAAGCAGTATTAGCCATTGTGCATGCCACTAGAAAGCTTCCTCATTATTTTCAGGCTCACACTATGGTGGTGCTCACCGAGCTTCCTTTGTAAGCTCTTTTACGAAAATCAAATTACATGGACAAAATTGCTAAGTGGGGAGCCATGTTGGGTGCCTATGATGTCAAGTACATGCCTTGAATTGCTATAAAAGGGCAAGTCCTAGCAGACTTTGTGGCAGAATTCACCAAGGGTACAATGAATGAGGAAGAAAAAGCTTTAGGTGTTATGGTCACCTCGGCCATGGCTATTCTCCCTTGGGAGGTTTACACTGACGAAGTAGCTAACCGAAAAGGAGCAGGGATAGTTATTGTGTTGATCACTCTCGAGAAGTTGGTAATGGAGTAATCATTGCAGTTGGGTTTCCTAACTACCAATAACGAGGCTGAGTATGAAGCTTTATTGGCTGGAGTGGCTATAATTAATCAGCTAGGAGGAGAAGTGGTCAACTTGTATTCTGACTCTCGATTGGTGGTGGGTTAGGTCAATGGAGAGTTTGAGGCCTGAGATGAAAGGATGTAGGGATATCTTACTAAAGTGAAGCAGGCTCGGGCCCAGTTCAGAAGCTTTGTTCTGAAACAGATTCCAAGAGGTCAAAACTCCCATTTAGATTCTTTGGCTATGTTGGCAACTTCTCTGGGGTCGAACCTTCCTTGGGTGGTTATTGTTGAAGACATAACTAGCTCTAGTCTCGCACAAAAGCCCCTGGTCGGGGTGCATAGCATCCAAGTTGGACCAAACTGGATGGACTCCTTGGTAGCTTTTTTAAAGCAAGGGTTGTTGCTTGAAGATAAGGGAGAGGCTAAAAAAGTGCACAAGAAGGCTCCCCGTTATTGGCTATCCAAAGAATAGAAGTTGTATAAGCGTTCTTATTCAAGGCCATACCTATTGTGTGTGCACCCTAAGGCAGTGTCAAAGATATACCCAAATATTCATCAATCGAAGGGAGTCCTAAATCCATATTCCATCCCTTGGCCATTTGCTCAGTGGGGCTTGGATATAGTGGGACCATTTCCCCGAGCTATAGGGAATTGAAGGTGGCTCCTTGTAGGGACGAACTATTTTACCAAGTGGGTGGAAGCCGAGCCACTTGCTAATACCAAGGACATGGACGCTAAGAGGTTTATTTGGAGGAATATTGTCATAAGTTTTGGAGTCCCACACACATTGATCTTGGATAATGGTCTTCAGTTTGATAGTAAAGCTTTCTAAAGATATTGTGGGGAGTTGAGGATCAGGAATGGGTATTCTACACCTGCTTATCCTCAAGAGAATGGCCAGGTCGAGGCCACTAACAAGGTTATAGTGTCTGGGTTGAAGAAAAGATTAGACAACGCTAAAGGGAAATGGGTGGATGAATTGCCCCATGTACTGTGGACTTATTGTACTATGCCCTAAAGATCAACAAGGGAAACTCCTTTTTCAATGACTTATAGGGCAGAAGCAGTAATTCCTCTTAAGTCAGGGTTTCCAACCCTAAGAACTGATTAGTTCAATGTTGAGAAGAATAATTGTTTACTCTTGGATAGCCTAGATGTGGCCAAGGAAAGGAGAGAGGTGGTTGTAGTAAAATTGGCACATTACCAGCAGAGACTTAAGCAAGGGTGTGATAAGGGGGTGAAGTTGAGGCTGTAAGCTTCGGGAGATTTGGTTTTTAGAAAGGTGGTGGGGACAGCAAAGAACCTTGCTTGGGGAAAGCTAAGCCCTAACTGGGAAGAGCCATATAGGATAACCTCCACTGCTAGAATTGGGGCTTATTACTTAGAAGACTTGGATGAAAATGTATTTCCTCGTTCGTGGAATGTAAACAATTTGCAGCATTATTATTATTAATGCTATGAACTTCTTTGTTATTCATATTTGGTTTAGCTGTGTTTCATTATGGATGCGTTTGGTGAAACAATCAATATGTACGAAAAATTCTAAGTGTTAAACAAAACCTCGACTTTGTTCGACTCCTCGGGTTACAAGACTTGGGTGAATTAACATTGCACGAAAAATCCTAAGTGTTAAACATAACCTCGGCTTTGTTCGAATCCCCAGGTCACAAGCCTTGGGTAAATTAAAACTGTACGAAAAATCCTATGTTAAACAAAACCTCGGCTTTGTTCGACTCCTCGGGTCACAAGCCTTGGGTAAATTAACGTTGTATGAAAAATCCTAAGTGTTGAATAGAACCTTGGCTTTGTTTGACTCCACGGGTCACAAGCCTAGGATAAAATAATAGTTATAGAAAAAACTTCTAAGTTTTGACCAAACATATAGGTTTGATATGGCTTCTCAGGTCACATAGGAAGTTGTCTAAGTAAGAAATAAGGTTAAAGAGTTTGAACACTTCTTCAAGTTTTAGGATCATTGCTAATAGGTTTGCTTTGGGATTCTAAGTCCAACTTAAGATAAGTGTTGATTGCTATTTTTATCAACCTCTCTGAGTTAGTCTGTTAATTGTTTTACAAGTTATTCCAAATTGAATAAACTGGTGAGAAATATTTAATAAGTGAGTCACAGGTCAGTGTGTTGTATTCGTTACCAGGAAAAGAAAATAGCATAAAATGCAAGCTGTCAAGTAAAAGTTAAGCAAATGGAAAAGCGTAAACTAAAGTTTAACTTTTACTATTAAATTTGAGAAGTAAAGTACAATAGAAGGGGAGAGGGGGCATCAACTAAGTCTAAACCCGATTACAAAGTTAGTTGTTTGCTTCTAAATTTTTGGCTAAGCTAGGTTGAAGCTTCTTTGTCTTTCCCCCCTTTCTTCTCTTGCTCTTTCTCCTTCTTCTTCCTTTTTAGTTGTGTGACTTCTGCTACTTCCTTTATCTCCATGTCCACGACATTTGTTGGAACTTGCTGTTCTCTTTCTTTGACTTTGGCTGACGTGGCAGAAGGAGTAGTGGTGGGCTGAGCTAAAGAAGAGGTAGGGGCAGAGTTGGGGTCCGCTAAAGACTGAGGGGGGTTGAGGGCCAAGCGCAAGGTAGGAGGGTAGTAAACCTTATTAGGAGCCCTAAGCTCTGATTTAGTATTAACCCCTGCTACAGTCAGGGCTTGACCCCATACCTCCAAACAGAAGGCTCGAGCAACATCCCTAAGTTGGGCAATGAGGCTTTCTGCAGCCTTAGCCATGCCTGCATTGTAGGCCGCCTACTTGGCCTTGGCCTTTTCAGCATCCTTGGCCTCTAGCTTTTTTTGCAACTATTTGAGCTCTACCACAGTTAAGGCTAGCTTGTTCTCAGCCTTTCTCTAGGCCTCTAGGCACTCTGTAGCTTGTTTTTCATAGTTGTTCAAGGCAGCTACGATGTTCTTCTGGGCCTTCTCAGCCTCGGTCAATTAGGCAAGAGTCTCCTTGAACTTCTTGTCCACCTTCGCATGGGCCTTCTTAGCTGTTGCGAGCTTACCCTCAGTTTGTCTGGCCTGGTCCAACGTGTGGTCCACCCATTCCTCGGCCATGAAGGCAGCTTGAACAGACTGCAAGATTGGTATTAGTTAGTGCATGTGTGGTTTAACTTTATAAGCTAAGGAGAATAAGCATATACCTTTGCTAGGTCTTGTTTTAGGGCAAGGAATACTTCATGCTTTCTGAAGGACCTGAGCTTTTGCATATCCTCAGGCAATCAAAAAGCCTTCTTTAAGCATTCAGCCACTAGGCCTTAGCTACCTTTCTAATGGTCCCTCAGGTTGGCATTGTCCAACACAGGACTGCCAGAGCTTAGTGTGAACAAAGGTCTCCAGACAGAAGGCTTGGGTGGCTAGTCTCCCCCAGTTTCTTTCGAGGTCCCAAAAGAGATACTTTTCTTCTATTGGTCCCTAGTTGTTTGGGCCTCTTGGGCTGGGGGCTAGTGCGAGGAATGGGTGACTTCTGCGAGGAATGGGTGACTTCTCCTTCCTCGGCACCTTTAGTGCCTTTGCCTCCTTGAGCCCTTTTTCTCTTTTTGTCAGTGGCATCAGCAGAAGATGCGTGCATTGGGACAAGAGTGGGTGGTCAGGGTACCACCGTAATAGCTGGAGTAGAGCCCCCATGTGGGCCGTAAGCAAGGCAAGAAGGTCCAGGGTCTTCTCTTCGAAACCCATTCCTTCAGGAATATTAGTCCTCTTTTGGCTAGAATTGACTTGGACGAGACATAACGGGTGTTGTGAGGTGCTAGAAGCGTCTTCGGGGTCCTCTTGCCAGTAAAAGACCTCAAAGTCTTTGTTCGTTACTAGCTGGTGGACAGGTTCTAGTGTGGGCTCCTTAGCTTCTTCATCCGAGGGAATGGGAGGTTCTTGTGAGTAGCGTAGCCTGGCTATAAGGAGGGCTAGTAGTTAAGCATCCTGAGTTCCCGCTAGAGGAGGTTCAGCTAATAGGAAGATTGGGACAGCTACGTCTATTAAAGCCAACCGAGCATCTTTGGCTTTAATGATGTTCTTTGAGTTTTGAAAGCATTTGGTAAAAGGCTTGTATCCAAGGATTATGTGCGTGGCTCGGAGTTGACCGTCCTTGTGTAGAAAAATTTCTAACTTGAGGATTTGGTTTAAGTCTACAAAGTTCACCAAATGCTTGGATGGAGTAGTGTGGTGTTCGTCTACGAATGAAAACAATAGGAGTTATAAAGCTAAAAAAAAAAAAAAGGTTTAAACTTGTAAGAGCTAGGCAAGATCCTATATGTGCCTATGGTCCTTAGGAACCCTATCTAATTCCCTTTCTCGAGTAGGACAGTGCAATTTGTCATGCTAGTCTCCTAAGACGATGAGGAAGTCCTCGTCCATACCTTTGCTTGAGTCAGGTAGGCAGGAGATTAACTTAACGGAAGGAGCTCTACACTTAATGTAGTATTTAGTCTTTTCCCTCTTTTGACAATTGTGTACCCAGCTTACGTTGTGCCATGTCATGTTGCACCAAATGGACCAAAACTTAAAGAGGATTTCAAGGCAATGACTAAAGAAGAGCTACGAAATCTTGAGGCAAAGAAAAAGAAGAATATACAATGTGCCTCTCTACAATCTGCTAATTATGAGTATGATGAAGCTGTTGTTATTGAGAGGGCCAATATAGTTGGAGTCCAACAAATTAACTGGGTGTTTGAAGCTGTGGAAGAGACCTTGAAAGGACAAAAGACACGGCTTTTGAACTATAAGACATTGCCAATTCTCAAGTTATGGGCTTTGATTAATTGCTTTGGAACTATTCGTATGATCAATGGTCAAGATGCTTTGGCATATTAGGTAAGTGGCAAGTTTCCCCTCATGAAGGTGTCATCTCTCAACAACACCTTGTGGGCAAGGTGTTTTGAAGGGGATGGAAATGTTTGGAACCCCAAATTATACCATATGCCTTTTAATCTCCTAATAGATGTTGTATTTCCTTTAGTTAGTTAGTTAGTAAGTTAGTTGAGATAAAGATTAGTTATTTAGGAATTAAGCACATGTAACCCATTTAATAGATGGTATCAGAACCATACTCTAGTTGGAAGTGTGGGCCCCACATGCAAGGATGCGTGTCCACGTAAGGGGGTGGATTGTAGAGATCCAAAAGGGAGCCTTGTAATCTATAGAATCTCACGTTGCCTAGAGAAACACATGGAGATGTACTTATAAGGAGTGAACTCTCTTTTAATGTGTGGAAGCCATTTCCCCACTACTATGTGCTTTGGAGGAAAAACAAAACTCTGAGGCATCTGAGCCCTAAAATGGACAATATTTACACAATGCAGAATCATAGGAATTGATGAAAGGATTTGGCCACCAAATTCATGTTAACATATTTAAAAAGAAATTCATCAAATTTAATACCTTGTGAAATAATATATACAATCAAATTTAAAAATGAATTTCAACTGTTTTTTGGTGATTTTTTTTTTTTAAAAAAAAATTATTATTATTATTATTATTATTATTATTTTATTTGTGATGAGCTCTAGTTCAATTGACACCTTCCTTTGAGATTTGGTTAGAGGTGAGGTTGTGGGTTCAATACCCATTAGGTGTGTGCATAACTTACAATAACACACACACACACACATATATATATATATATATATATATATATGGATAATTGAATCAATAACAATAAGTAAGTGGGGAAGAGAGATTTTTTTTTTTTTTGAAAGGAGACCAAATAATGTTACAAGTTTTCAGTGACTTTCAACTATTACAGACTCATTTACAGCAATGCTGTGAAAATGAAAACATGTGCGTCAATTATCATGAAAAAGAATATATGGCCAAATATTATAAAAATGTCAAACATAAAGGAAAGGGAAAAAAAAAAACCTAAGGGTCACATTTATCATACGCCTTTGATTTTTCTATTACAACCTTGAATTTTTCATTCCTTTTCCTGACCTGCAAAAACAAAATTCTATACTAGTTACCAGTCACAGCACAGCTTAAAAGCAACAGTACAACAATAATACACTGTCGAAGAAAAATTTGGCCCACGAGAAAGAGTACAATACCACAATAAAACTTCTTTAAGGGCTTTCTTTCCAAGCAATAAAATTTCAGATATGTAACTTACTCAAAATATATTCCAAAAAATAATAATTATTATAATAATAATAATAAAAATAAACATTAAAGGATGAACAAAAAAAAAAAAAAACACAAATATTTGTGATTTATAACACAACATTTGACCAATACTAATTTACTATGCCCTTTCTAGGGCATTTTTTTTTATTTTTTTATTTTAGTATATAAAGAATTGCATTATTAAAAACAAATATAGACAATAATAGCCCAAGTACATGAGCATTATACTGCCCAAAATTAAAATGTACAGTACTCCACGAAAATATTAGAAAGCAATGGGGCTGATTCCCTCATCTGTTGATAACGCATTTGGCTCGGGTGGTGACATGTTTTTGGTTTAGAATCATGTGAGAATTCTTATGGAATTAATTAACAATCCTGGGGTCAAAGAAAGAAACTCTTAGTCTTAAATATTTGAAAGTCATTTTCAAAAGATGAATTCTATTGAAAAGAACTGCACTGATTTAGTTGTATATCTATCTCAAATTAATGGGAGAAAGGAAAAACAACAATGAAACTTGTAGAGAAAGAGAGAGAGTTATTCATAAGTCAGAAAAGGATGATAAAGGTTGAGATCAAAACCTTTCTTTTTGATAGAAGCAATCAAGAACTAAAATAAAAGAGCACATTTCTACTTGCAGATGAAATGCTTCCCATCAAATCAACTAAATTCCAACTTATGCATATATCTTTGAGAATTACCTCAACCTGTGGGGTTTTGCCACGAAGCAATATATCCACACTCTTCTGTGTCTGCAGGGTGCAAGAGAAGTGATTTAAGATAAGTTAATGATGATAATAAATATACAACTAAGTAGTACAAACTATTTATGCATCTAATTTATCTTAGATTATCATCATCTTCACTATTTAATAAAAAAGGTAAAGCTCCTCCCTCCTTCCCTCCCCAACTTTTTTTTCCAGGATAAATAATAAAAATTCTATTAAAATGAAGGGGAAGGCTAATGTAAATGATGGAAAAGGATCATAAAATCTATAAAAAAAAAAAGAATAAGAAAAAAAAGGAATAAAGAATAAGGCCAAGATCATCAAACCACTCATGAATGACCTCAAAAACATTGATTTCAGCTTAATAGCTCCAAACCATTAAATGTACAATTACTTCTTTCCCACCAAATTGCCCACATTAAGCAAACAGGGACCAACATTTTGAGCAAAACTCCTGTACTTTCCAAAGCAACTCTTCCATCTAGATAACACATTGATCACCTTCTTTAGCATCATCCAAGGATTCCAAATCGTTCTTTGACAATACTCTCAATAAACACTATATATATATATATATATATTCATTTGACTATTTATTTTTCAATTTATTGACTAATAATGATTGTTTCTCTTTCTCTTGAGAAAAGAGTTCATATTTATTATAAACAATATATTTCATTCCATTTGCACTTAAAAGATATGATATCGTAACCATCACAAGTTCCATTTAGGAATGTATCAGCCGATCAAGAGTACAAACCATGTTATATCCTAATTTATAGTGCCTCAACAAAATGAACTATCCAAGAATAAATAAATAAATAAAGAAGAAGTGAAAGATGGAAAAGGAAAAATAATCTTGTGAAGAACAAAAATTAGAGTAGGCACTCCGCTAAGCTAGTATCATTGATTAAAGAGGAGCAAACATTTCACGATAGGTAAAAAATATGCAAACTTCATGACATCTTTTTTTTTTTTCTTTTTTTGATAAGTGCAAACTTCATGACATCTTAAGCTGAGTATCTTCATTTTTGCAATTCATAATGCGTGTCCAATTTCTGTGCAATCCATTTTTTCACAATCGTAAAAGTTGAAGAGAATGCAATAAAAGAGTCTAGTGGTTACTTTCACCAATTGAATCAACCTCTGCATTAGATCTACTAAGTTGGAATTGTTAATAAAACAAAAGCACATATATCTAAAATAGACTACCAATAATAAAAGTTGTTTCCTACAAATTGTGGTTGCGCTAAGTGGATTTTGTTTCCTTTTTCCTTTATATATTACATATATATATATTTAAATTTTTTCTCCTTTTAAAACCTGTTCATTTTATACACTGACACTGATTGCAAACTTTCAAGGACAAAATTAATAAAATTGGAATTTTAAAAGACAAATTATAATCACTTTAAATTTTGAAGGTGTAAAATGGATTTTAGCAAAAAAATTATAATAAAATTAAGGGCATATTATACCAACATCCCTTAAAGTTTCACAAAATGAAAATCACCCAAATGTTTCAAAAAATGGCATTCCCCCTTGAGATTTGTATATATACATCAAATAAGTCCATGCCTTCTCATATTGTTATTTTCCTACAAGAATATTATATTTAACAAAAAAAGATTACAATCGAAACTAAAGATGAAATAACATTCCCCCTTTGTAAATGAGTACGAATCTTTTTTAAAAAGGAATATTCTGTTAGGAAGTCATGGTAAGAGGGGGAATAGAGTTATCCGTTGCATTTACAAAAACAAAAATACTTTGTGATAAATGTCAATCAACATACCTGGTGTGTAACCCAATAGTGCCTGTCTCTCATCTCAATCAAGAAATGAAACGTTGGAGGAGCTTGCCTTTCTAGAACAGTTTTCTGAGTATTTCTAGCTCGGGCTTCACCATCACCTAAAGTAACAGTCTCTACTCCCCCAACCTAAAAAAGCAAAGGCAACAAACATGGAAAATTGATCCAACATTCATGTACTGAAGCTGCAAACTCATTCATAAACAAATCCTTTTTATTTATTTATTTATTTTTTTATATTTCCAAACTTTTATATACTTGAAATACATTTTGACTTATAATTATTAAGGGGATCTGCTTGAACGCCAAAATTTAATTTTTTCGGTCCCTTCTAAGGGCTCAATTGCAGACAAAGTCCCATAAGGGAACATTAAGAACACATGAAACAAGGTCATTATCAAACTCGTTCACAAAATTATAACTATTTGTCACTATTGTTACTAATGTCAATATGTGGGAGAAAAAGCAAGTTGAGATTTAGAAAATTTACTTTCTACCTTGGCAGCCTTTCAGGAATGTGTTGAATATTAGTGATAAAGTATTTCTTGAAATTATTAAGAATAGAAACTGATGCATGCATTCAGAATATAAGTTGGCGTAGAGGGAACTAAACAAAACTTAGATCCACAAACCAGGTCAGAGAGAATAGGATTCTTTATCATATTCTCAAGCCGCTGTCCATGAGCAGTGCCAATAAGCATGACGCCTCTCTCAGCAATTGAGCGACATGCATGAGCTTCAGCTTCAGTGCCAATCTCATCAACCATGATTACCTCAGGCATGTGATTCTCTACAGCCTCAATCATGACTGCATGTTGCATGGATGAATCTGGTACCTGCATTCTTCGTGCACCTCCTATTGCTGAATGTGGAATATTCCCATCACCTCCTATTTCATTGCTTGTATCAACAATCACCTACTCCAATTAAGTTCACTTTGAAATTCTAATGAGGTTCAGCTTAAAATTATCAGAATGTTTGTATATGTGATGTGTGTGTGTGTGTGTGTGTAGAGAGAGAGAGAGAGAGAGAGAGAGAGAGAGAGAGAGGGGGGGGAGGGGGGGAGATGCCCCACTGCAACTGAACGCACCACTCTTTTGTGAAATTCATCAGCCAAGACACGGGCGATCTCTCGCATAACAGTAGTCTTGCCAACTCCAGGCCTTTAAGAATTCGAAAAAAAAAAAAAAAAAAAAATCACAAATTCAAAACATATTAGTTAAGGTGAATCTTAAATATTCTGTTTAGGGAGTGAGTCATGAGAATGGGTGAGTACTTTTACTAAATTTAACACAGTTCATTCAAGTGTTTTATCAAATTACAATTCCTACATTGACAATAATTGAAGCCAGAGGGCATTGACAAAAAAAGATAGCATTAAGTACACTACATGGTTGCTAAAGTTTAGCCCATGGGCAATTTTAGTCCTGAAGTTTAAAGTGATCATTGTTAGTCCCTTAGACTATGTGGTCAAACTAAAAATTGATATGTTACCAATTTATTAGACACATTATGTACTAAAAGTGACCACTTTAAGTTAGGGACTAAAATCAATCACTTTGTTTAGGGACTAAAATTGATCACTTTAAGTTTGATATGGACTAAAAGCAATCATTTAAATTTCAGGGACATTTTTATCACTCATGAGCTAAAGTATTGGGACAAACAATGTATTTTAGCCTAAGAGATATACATAAAGTCTTTTTTGAAAATCCAAAAAATGATGAACATGATGCATAATAAATCTTTTATTTTATTCAGCTTTCATCCATTAAAAATAAACAAATCTCATTTCAGCGTGGCATTAGGACATGGAGTGATTTCATTTATATAGAATGCCCTAAATCCCAATGTCCTAATCTTAAGGCTGTATCATAATAAGTAACCAGAAAGGATTGGCCTTATAATTTATTTTAGTCTCACTTAGCATACATACTTTCCAACAAATAAAATGCTCTTCCCATACTGAAGCAGGTCATAAATCACGTCAACATGTCCACTGACTGCTCTACCAACTCTGCAAGTCAAACCAACTATCATCCCTTTCGTACTCCGGATTGCCGATATCCTATGCAAGGTACCTTCGATGCCAGCTCTATTATCCCCTCCAAACTCTCCAACAGCATTTTGAGCATGCTCCAACTCTTTCATTGACACCTAGTTAATAACATATTGAGTAGCTCAGTAAATCTCACCTAAATTCTTTTCATCGACTTTAATAATTTATTCTGTCTTTTAATTTTTAAATAGAAAAGAAGGAAAAACAAGAATTGGGTAAAATTCACCATCACCCTCCAAATCAGAATATATTCAACCAGACCACTAGTGGTTTTTTTTAATTACCCCTCTTGTGCTTTTGTAAATCTCTTAGTACGGCCCTCATGATGTATTCATGATAACAAGTTCTATCTGAAATGTCAAGTGGCACTTTTGACAGTTTCTACATATCAAATACAAATTTAAATGACACTGAAAAAGGGAATATTTTTTAAATAAATTTGCTCAAGCCATAACCAA
This sequence comes from Quercus lobata, assembly GCF_001633185.2. NCBI lineage: Eukaryota > Viridiplantae > Streptophyta > Magnoliopsida > Fagales > Fagaceae > Quercus > Quercus lobata. The sequence continues at coordinate 895,140 of NC_044912.1, read as the reverse complement.
AAACCATTATATTTGCCATCACACTTGCAGCTCCACCGCTTCATGCTCCACCTTCATTGACAGAATTTCCAATCCTTAAGCAGAATTTTTTTACGAATCAAAAGGACGAAAGGATTTGATAGATCAAAGTCTCTACCCAAAGGAGTATGATCAATAATTCTAATCCAAAAACAACAACAACAACAACAAAACTCTACTCCCAAAATTTTAGGGAGGGGGGAAAAGTAAGTTTGTGTGGGGCTGTTTCTTTAAGAGATTTATATACAGATCTGTTTTTGATTGCTGAAGGTAAGTTGCATCTATCAATTCTTACTTGGTTTCTACTGAAGAGGGGAACAATCGATCTTGGTATCAAATAACCCCTACAGATGACGGAAGGATAGCTTGGTTTGAAACTTACACAATGTAGAAAGTTTGATATTCATTCTTCTTATGAGGCTTTGAGAGGGCCTAATGAGATTTCAGTCCCTTGGAGAAGTATATGGCATAGAAAACTCCCAAAATAGTTGCTTACTTTGTTTGGATACAATCTAAACTATGAAACTTTGTCTGAGGTTTGTGGGGTTACCTTCTCCAAGGTTTGATGCTGAGGAAATCCTATGCGTGATGCCAAGAAGAAGTTTATTTATTTATTTTTTTTACTTCTTCATCCTTAAATTTCAAGCAACTTAAAACCTCCCAACTACATATTGTTTTGCCACATTTAAAACCTTAAATTCTAAAAATTTTAAACAATAAACCACACATCCATCAAATAGCCTAAATAACTCAAACAGCCAAAGTATTGTTCACATTCTGGAACGACAACCTATAACTTAGATTTATCTTTTGTTTCCCTAAATTCTACTATTCCTTTCAACCATTAGAAACCCTAAGTTTCTTCCTATTTTCAGGCCTTTTTTTTCCAACCAAACCCTAACCATAATTTTTCAAAATCCGAACTGTCAAAAATTCCAAATCTGATTCGGTTCATTTCCTTTGTCCTACATCACATAGACAATGCATGAATGGCTTCCAAATGTGTTCATGAAAAAAAATGGGGGTAAAAAACTAAGGACAGTCCTAGTAACATATGCACTTAAATGTGGATGCATATAATCCCATGTTAGTTTCCATTAGAGCATATTTACAACACTGACGGAAGGATTTAACGGAGTATTTTAAAAGGCCTAAGGGGTGTGATAAAAATTAATAAAAAAGTTAAGGGTATCAATAAAACTGACTCAAAGTTGGAAGGGTTTGCAAATAATTAACCCAAACTTTTTAGGTCATATAAGTCTTGCAAATCCGGAACCATTAATCAACTATAAGAAATATAGAACTAAACAAATGCGTTTCAAGAAGGAAGAAGAATTATACATTTCCCTAAGGTTGCATTTGGATACTTGAATTTAGATTTGAATTTTAAAGTTATGGATTTGATATGCCTTACTTCCAAATCTATAAATATTAAAGTATGTCTTATGGACTTCTAAAATTCTATGGGTTTAGAAGTTATTTCAAATTCAAGAATTTTAAGGTTTGATATCATTGATGGAGTTGTCAAATCCAAATCCTTGACCCTTTTTAAACTATCCAAACAAGGTATTTAAATTTTAATCACCCAAATCCAAATTTGTGTGCCCAAATCCTGCCATACAAACACATCATAAGAAAAAAAAAAATTTCTAATCTTGAACACTTAATGCATGCATTTACCTTAGTGTTCCTCAGATAATGCCTTCCAAATTCACCAAGATAGCGTGCTTCTGGAAAACAGCCTAGATCCAATATAACCTACTGACATTGCAGTACATAAGCATTACTATATTTCAGGAAGTAAAGTAAACCTACACAAGCATCATATTATGTAAAGAAATGGTCCCATGTTTACGGCCATACTGAGTTCAGTCTATCATAGATTTAATCAATTCTCTCTTTTAGATTGTAATTCTTCATGAAAACCTACACCTACAACTTGTGTCCATGAGGTAGTTCCTCTTGTTTGATAATTACTTATTAAAAATAAAAATAAAAGCATAAGTAGAAACCATATAAAAGCCAAGAGCCTTCTGGCTTAGTGGCATTGCCCGGATCTTTCTTTGGGGAAAACCTAGGTTTGAATACCCTCATCCCCACTAGTTGCAAGAAAAATAAATAAATAAATAAATAAAAAAAATAAAAACTATATAGAAGAAAAAAGAAGAAGAAGAAATTCCACAGAGATAAAAGAATAGTCACCTCTAAAAGTTGAGCTATCTTGGGTTCATTGAGGAGATTGTCACGCAAATCACATGGAAGAATCTGTTGAGACAATAACAAATTGATATTGATTCATTTCAGAAAGCAAATCACAAGTCCAAGTAGTAAGGAAATAGCCAAAAATAAAAAAAATAAAATAAAAAATCATAAAAAAGACCGGACAATAATTCAATCTAACTCCTGCATTAAACATACAAAATGGAATATTTACCATCAAGTAAAACATTAAATGCTAAACTGAACAGTGTCAATAGAAAAGAAATTTCTGACTTGCATGAAAAGAATCAAGTAATGTGGAATGAGGGGCCTTAATATGTTCCCTGAATTTTCAATGTAGAGCCAGTTGTAGAAAACTCTTCACAGGCTCCCATTCCTACTTCACAGCGAGAGTAAGCAATTTGCACCAAATTGTCTCTCTCTCTCTCTCTCTCTGACCTAGTCCAATCACTTCCCAACCAACCCTTTTGCACCTAGAATTTACACCCAGCAAGCAGTTGCTACAATAATACTAGTATATTTTAGAGAATTGTTCAATGTTTTTTCAATTTGGCATTAAAACAAACAGAGTCGACAAATAAAAGATGGTCACTAGTTAATAAAAGAGTTTAGAATCCCCAGGGGGGATAAGGGCAATGGAACGGAATGGAGAAACAAATTAAATTGATTAGAAAAAGAATAGTATTTCCTTCCCTTAAAAAAGAAAAAAAGAAAGAAGATGGTGATTGAGTTGATGATAAGATGTGTGTGTACATAATTAACTTAACATATGAAGAAGATGACATGGGAAAGAAAGTCAAATGAGTTTAGTTACCCGCAAGAAAGCGTCGAGATCGTCCTGCACCGCTATATGAGAATCAGATTGAGATTGAGATTGTGTTGGTGCTACACCTACAACACCCAATTGCTGCAACTGAAGACCAGAAACTGCAACTGAATTCCGCCTACGCTTCATTTTCATTTTCCTACTCATGATGATATTGATATCGATGATGAGTGGGTTCAAGTTCAAGTTCAACGATAACGATGGTCTAGCCTTGGCCGAGGCCGGCAACAATATTATTGCACTTGAATTGACAGTTGAACTCCAACTCATTTTGCATCTGCCTTTGTTTTTCTCTCTGTGTCTGTGCCTGATAACTTCATCGGGCAAGCCAGGCTTAGGCAGGATTGGGCTTTCGGCTCTTGTTAATTTCTATTGTAAATGATAAGTGGGCCTGATGGGGTTGGTTGAGTCTGACAGTTGACCCAGGATTACCGAACCGGGTGTCTCATGTAATGTGGATCTCATCTGTGGGGGCTTGTGTTAAACTCTAGACTCTAGAGGGTCATTTAGCAAACCAAAAAAAAACTCTATATGGCTAGTATTTATTTGTAATAAAAAAAACATTTTCAGAAAAACCTGAGACCCTCGAAAATTGAAAGTAATCTCGGAAGATGAAGAAGAAAAGAAGCAGAGAGGAAGGTGAGAATGAGGAGGAGGAGGAGGAGGCAAATAAAGGTTTGTTGTGGAAGCTTCCGCAGTTGAGGTCCAAGCAACTGGGTAAGCTGGGCCCCGCCTTCGGCCTCGGCGCTGGCTGCGGTCTTGGTCTTGGCATCGGCCTTCTTGGTGGTAAGCTACATCTCTCTCTCTCTCTCTCTCTCCAGATTTCATGATTATCTAACAATAACACATAACATACAACATCACTTTCTGCATTTCTTTTCTTCATATTATTATTTACCAATATTCATGCCAAATTTCCATATGCTGGATTCCTTCCCTAATCAACACACACACACACAAAGGTGCATGTCAACTTAGCTTAGGACGATTAAATTTTAATTATATTCATATATATACACATATACATATATACATATATATGTTTTTTATTACTATATATATCCTCTTGATTGGGTTTTATTTTAGTCTGATGTAAGGAAATGGAACTCCAGGTGTTTACCTACACCAAATTACTTTCTTTCAATTTTTGACAAATAAAATTTAAAGAAAAAAAAGGTAATTGAGAAATAACAGAATTTTTACATTTTTTTTTTTTAAAAATTGCTAAATTATGTTATACTATATGTGTATATCTATGAAACCTGATACTCAAAATTTCATTTTTAGCACCTACTTTTTGTTAGGATATTTGTATGTGATAGTGATAGTGATACACGTCATCCAACAAGTGTTATTCAGTCTTTATGTAATATCTTAGTTCTTTTCATGGAGGGATCTATGCTGAGGACTCACATTCACATATATCTTCATAAAATCTAGGAGTGAGATGTCATACTTTCTTTCTTATTCTTGTCTCCTCATTACTCAGGTGCAGGGTTTGGTCCTGGAATTCCTGGCTTGCATGTTGGCATTGGAATTGGTGCTGGATGTGGGGTTGGTTTAGGGTTTGGCTATGGTGTGGGAAAGGGTATTGCTTTGGATGAGAATCGGAGATACTCTAATGTGGGACATCTCTCCCGTGGTCCTATAAATTTTCCATCTCAGTATGTTCATTATCTTTTTATTATTTATTTATTTATCTGTTTTTCTGTTTCCATCTTTGACTTACATGCCTATGCTTGCTCTTACTAAAGAAAAAAAAAAAAAAAGAAGAAGAAGGTAGTTTTAAATGCTTTGCACTCTGCTCTGAGGGAGAAGGAAATATCATCTTTGGATGACTCGATAAATGCAATTGATAGAAGATAGTGTGTCATTCTTTGAATTTTGCATAATCTAATGCAATTATTTAGGTATATTAAATTAATACCTAAACTATTACCCAGTTTACAGTATGCCTTTGAATAATGAAATTGAGTAATTTACTCCTAACATCACTTAAAAAATTTGTCAAATTGAAGATAATTTCATCAAATAGCTCCTTAACTTCCTACTTAAACGCTGTTACCCGCTATACTTAGAGAAAACTTGAAAAGTAACGCCCTTCAATGGTTCCAATATTTTTTCACTTAAGTTCCCCTACTTTCATCCATTTTCAATGCTCTGCTTCCATTAACCACCATCTAGATTGTGCCCTTAAAATGCATAAAACAACTTGGATTTGCTATTTCTTAGATTGCAAATGTTTAAAAAAAAAAAAAAATTGTATTTCTATTTGTGTGTGGAAACATAATAAATTTCTTCCTCACTGACTGGCTAGGGCCTCCACAAAATTGTACTCCACCTTCAAAATACCTACAACCAACAGCGACTCCAAAGAACAAAAAATCCAAATACATCCAATTGAAACACATAACACAAACTTAAGCAGATCATAATAATTTGATCAGATTTTGATTATATATGTTCTATATTTAGTTCAACCCCAACCCCCCCACCCCCCTGGGCGCGGGCAGCGGCGGCCCCTTCTTAAAATTCTCATTTTTCATTCCTCTTCCACATTTTCTGAGCAACCAAATGGAGTAAAAAGTTCCTTTTAAACTCAAACCTACAGTGGCAAGCACTAAGCACTATATTGAAGAAAGGGAATTTGAAAAATATACACTAAGTATGGTTGTCGGACCACGTGTATGAGCCCCCTTCAAGAGGAAGATGTACTAGAGATAAAATTAGAAAAATCTAACACAGCTGAGATCCCAGTTGTAGCTCCCAATATCTTGCTTTGCAATCTGGTAACATTGAAGCTGTCCTCTATACATTGTGAACCCTCCCACCAATTGTGCACCCTAGCTAGTTTGAGGCAATGACGTATGACAAATTGGTGGAATTTGTCTCCCCATGGTTGTGGTGGGTTTAGGGTTAGGAAAATTTGTGGAACTAAGGTTTAAAATTGTTGAAGAAATGGTTATGAGGTTCTGAACTTGAGATAGGAAATCAAAGGTGGTTAGATGAGTTATCTGATGTCTATTTGTATTTGGTAGGAAAAAGAATGTGGGGGTTCTAGGGTTTTAATAAGAAAGGGGTTGATTTGGGGTTGTAAGCAAGAAGAAAGAGAGATTTTTATGGTTTTTAGGGGCTGTATGAACAATACTATAAAGAGAGAAGAAGAAGAAAAATAAGAATCTCCTGCTCCTCCTCCTCCTCCTCCTTAGAAGGAGAAGGATGCTTATATAGACTCTACCCTTAATTTCTCTTATATAGACCCTACCCTTGTAGTGGGGAGATTGTGGACCATCTTTTGATAAATTGCAGTGTGGCATCTAAATTGTGGAGTTTTGTATTTAGGATGTTTGGGATCCAATGGGTATTGAGAAAATTCTTGATTTATTATGTGGGTGGCAGATTGGACTTGGAGGATCTAATTTTTCATCAAATGTTTGGAATCTTTTTCCTTTATGTTTTTGTGGATTTTATGGAGGGAAAAATATTGATGTACTTATGAAGGTGTGGAGTACACGTCAACTAAATTGCTAGCATCCTTTATTAGTTCTCTTTATGAGCGGTCTATTGCTTCGGGTTTTACAGATAGTAATTCTATTAATCTTTCATAAAGTCAATTCATATGTAGATATTTTTTTTTTCCTATTTGTAATTCTTTAGGCTGCTTTATGTCTTTTTTCATGAAGTAGTCTCTTTTCAATAAAATTATTCTTACCTTAAAAGAAAAAGAAAAAAAATTAACTAATGAAGGGATTTAAAGTCCCATCATTTAAAATCCTAGGAATCACAAATTTCATTGTTTTGATAAAATGATGGTAACATAAATTCACATTTGATTTTAAAATGTCTAAATTTTTACTTATAAAAAAACAATGTCTAAATTTTCATTTTATTCATTTTTTAAAAGAATTTTAGCTTTCTTGTTTCTAGAGAATCTGATAATGTGCCTTTCACAGCCATAACCATCCAACTTCAGCACCTTCAACACCTTTTAATTTTATATATCAGTAAGAATATTACACAAAATGATATTACAACAAAAGCACGAAGGACCCTAAACCAATACAAACCAACACCAGAAAATTTCCACAGCCATAAGGCAAAACCAAAATAGAGCAAACACTCTACCCTCTGCCTTAGGGTCTGTTTGGTTGGAGGGGTGGAAAAGTGGGAGAATAGAAAATGGTTGGAGGATGGAAAAGTGGGAGGATAGAAAAGATTTTATTTTCTCATCATTTTTGTTTGGTTGGGAGTTGAAAAGTGGAGGGATGGAAAAAATGAGTTTCAAATATACCTTTGTTAAAGAATGATGCCCAATTGAAACAAAAAAGTGACAAATAACCACAAAAAAGAGCAATCACCCAAATTTATTATTAAAAAAAAAAAAATTACCCCTCCTAGAAAATCAAAAGGAAAAGAAAATAGAAAAAAGAAAAAAAAAAGGCAACGATACTGTCCAGGGGAGAAGAAAAAAAAGAAAAAAAAGACAACTTGAAGAAGCCCATGTGTCCCATTTTGAGGAGAAAAAAATGACATCTTACATGATTTGTCATTTTTGGAAATGACATCTGTTTTCTTAAATGATTTATTTTCTTACTCATAAAAAATATGAAGTATATGTGTAAGATGATGAGGGTTATAAATCATGTAATTACAATGATAATGTTTCTACACTTAATGAGAATGATAATCATATACGTTTAAGATTGCATTACATTACTTTTGTTAGGCATAGAAATCATTAATTAACATTTTAGTGTTTTTTTTTCCTTTTCTCTTTTGGGTATATTGTGATACAACTATGTACTTTGTGTCTTCATTTTGATTATGGCTATCAAATATCATACATGCTTATATTTTGTGTGCTTGGCTCACCCTTTAATTGATCACTTGATTGTTATATTGTCTTTAATACATTATTATTTTTTGTATGTACACTTCAAGGCTTGCGAATCGTGCCTAGGTTCTAGAAGCCTTTGCCCTTAAGTGCTTCCCAAGATTTTAGCCTTTTACCAACATTAACCCTCTCAAACATCTTGAAACAAAATACTAATAAACTTGAAGCATGGTTAAAATTCACAAGAATACAAAATATGGCAAAAATTTTCCAAGATTATTCATGCCGTTGTACCTTTTTTTTTTTTTTTTTTGAGGAACCATGCCTTTATACTTTTTTTGGGTTTGCCCAATGTGGAATAAGCTCCATAGATTTTGTGATATGTAAATTTTGTAGTTATAAGAGGTGTTTATGATACTCTAAAGTTGCCATATTTTGTTCAACACGAATATGTTTCTTTGATAAACATGCATTTGACTTGGAATAAAGCTCAGTGTATATTTATTTATTTAGTTTATATAATTTGGATGCTGGTAAGGGTGGCACTATCTGATTTAATATTAGTCACATAATGTGATGCCAAGAAAAAGAAAAAAGGTTTAGCTCTAAATTGGTTTGGAGTTATCTTCCCAAACCGTCTTCCTCCAGCCCACTATATGTTACATGGCGATTGAATATTCGTGTACAATTTTAGTCACATGATTTTTTTAATCAAACTTATGGCTTGGTTAGTCACATTATTGTTCCCCATTGTTTATTGTGGTGTCTTTGGAAGAAAAGGAATAGTAGGTGTTTTGAAGATAATGAGAGATCCATACCAGACCTTAAGCTTTGTTTCTTTAGAACTTTAATAGATTGGTTGGCTACTTTGCGAAACCAATCATTCTCTTCCTTTCTTGATTTTCTTGTAATTTTTGTTGACCCTTTGTACACTCCCTGTGTACTAGGGTGTCCCCTTTTTGATATCAATAAAATTTATTACTTATCAGAAAAAAAAAAAATAATAATAAAAATTAAAAAAAAAAAAAAAAAAAAACATTTGGCTTGTTTAAATAATAGACATAAATAGTCTTATAGATCATCATGCAATAGATTGAAAGAAATAGCTCATAACTGATTTGGAGCTAAACTTTGAAAAAAAAAAAAAAAAAGTATTCTTCTGTTTACCAGCATTAGATTTTTAGCTGATCTTTATTATTTTAAACTTCTGTTTATATTTTGGAATTCTCATTTGGACTGTGTTGTCAGGGATGAGATTGGTGCACTAGTTGATGAGCTTATTATTAGCACCAAGAAGGTTATCCGCGCAACTTCGAGAGAGATTGACAAGTGGAAAAGATGATGTATAATCAAATCAATTAATCTAGTACGTCTTAGTTGCTGCCCTCTTGTTGGTTTCTGTATACATGCATTTGCCTGGGCCAATATAAAAAAGATCTTTGATTTCCATGCATGTTTGGTCATGTATCTATTCTGTTCTGGGTTATTTTTAAAAAAATTTTCCCTTTCTGTTTTTCTGGAGACAATTGTCTGTTTTGGTGGATTCCACTAGCAGTACTTACAAAAAAACTCATCTCTGTCCATAGATGAGACTGGAAATTTGTTGTCCAAATGAAATAAGGTTTGGTTCCAATTGAGAGCCCCAGGCTCCCACTCCTAATAGAAAGAATAGAAAGATGACACATGTCATCGTTTTTTTACCTATAAAAAAAAGGTGACATGTCTTGTCATGTGCAATAGACATAACTCACTTGATTGTTTGAATTAAATGAGTTAGGTGCATTAATCTAGTCTCAACATGTACATTGCACAAGACAAGGACAACTATCAATTTCTTATCGGTGATTGGACCCAAACTTTGTCCTTTTTAAAAGGTCAGCACTTAGTGGAAAATCTTAAAACCCAAATGGAGGTGATGTCTAAGATGTAAAATAAGATTTAGATATAGATTTGGATTACTTGGATCCATTCATTACCATTCACTCTAAAACTATGCTAATTTAAATTAATGTTCTAGTTATAGATTTTTGTAATAATAGTGCATTTATTTAAAATATAAGAATATTTAATCATGGATAGTTGTAACTAATCTTAAATCATTTTCCTTATGGTTGATGAAACTTATTTGGGTTAGTATGAGCGAGTTATAGTGAACATGAGCTAATCAAAGCCTAATGTTTTTAGGTGTTCTCAGAGGTTGCCAAGAGTTTTGAAACTTAATTAGCACATTTTTATGCACAAATTGCTTGTGGGTTTAGGAAGGAAAGAATTCGAGCTGCGGGTTGAGGAGCATATTGTAACTATCTAAGAAAAAAGGTGTTCTCAGAGTTTGAATCTTGTATGGAATTGATTAAAATTGTATTCTATACTCTATAGTTGTTAATAGCAATGACCTTCTTTGGGAATATTAAAATGTTGCACTAGAATCTTCGAATCCTATATAGGATGGATTACAATAATTGAAGTTTGTCCTACAAACGGTAATTTTCTACAGGACTAATCCATTCCAATCTTGACTCGTGTAATTAGCCCAGCCTTCGATCAAGTAAGTTAATCATGAAACAATCCACGGAGCAAATATCACATGGGAGATTGGTGAAGCCAATTTTGTAAAAGGAGAATAGATTTGCGACATTTAGTTATAGGATTATCACTTGAATAAATTGGTTTAAAATATGAAAGATGCTCTTTCTCAAACCTTGCAATTGGGTTGGGTTGATCGGTTTCGAATTGGGTCGGGTTGATCGGTTTTGAATTCAATCTAGTTGGGTTTGGGCCAATCGGATTGGGTAAGAAAACATGTCATTCTAAATGGGGTACTAAATTTGTGACCCTAATCTGGTCTTTCAAGGGCTAGGTCGACCTTATATGACGTTACTTTTTTCACATAAAAAAATAATATAAAATTAAAAGATTAAAAAAAAAAAAAACTTATTCTTATTGTCTTTATCTTCCTTTCAATACAAACAAAAGAACAAATTATCAAACTCACTTCAAAATAAAATATTAACTATTACATAAAATATTAAAATTACACCATCCAAGTTAAATAAGACATAAATACTTGAGGTTATATAGTCCAAAATTTTTCGCTAATCTTACCTTCTCCACAAAAAGAAGAGAGAAACAAAAACTAGATGTGGACCATATCATGTCAACTACCATGTTAGGTTCAATTGTTAAAAAAAAAAAATAATAATAAATAAATAATAAAAAAAGTTAGGATACTTTAAAGGTGACACATATAAAGAAAAATAAATAATAGGAATTGCAGCTTTATATTCTCAACATTTGTCATAGTTCCAGTATTAAAAATATGTGTGCTTGAGAGCATCCCGAGGCAACTTGGGCATCTCGTACCTTCTTTTTGCAAACAACATCATTCTGTTTAACAAAATTGAAAATTCAACATGTGATTCCATGGAAGAGGTTCTAGAGAAGTTTTGCTCCAATTTTGGCCAAAAAATCAGCATGGAAAAATCTCGCATTTACTTCTCAGCTAATGTGAGTGAAGATGTAAAAGAGGAAGTTTGTGAGAAGTTGGGCCTCCAAGTAACCCGAAACAATGGGAAATACCTCGACTTCCCTATAAACCATAGAGGAGCAAGTACAAGGCAGTACAACTTCATTGCTGAAAGGGTATGAATAAACTTGCGGGTTGGAAGGCGAAGTTCCTTTCATTTGCAGGACATGCTGTCCTAATCAAATCCTTCATGTCTGCCATTCCTAACCATGTGATGCAAGGGGTGGCTCTCCCTATACATGTATGCGACAAATTGAGACTTTCTATGGGGATCCCCTTGTTGGTTGGAACAAAATTGTGAAACCCAAAGAAGAAGGGGACTTGGGATACAAGTAGCTAAAGCCAAGAATATAGCTTTACTTGCTAAACTGAATTGGAGAATGTACCAGGACCAAGAGCCAAGGACCCGGACAAGCTTCCTTCATCCCCTAACTGGAAGGTAGTCAAATTGGGCTTCCCTTTTTTCCTTAAAGGAGTTTGTTAGGGAGTTGGAAATGGTTCAAGTATCCGGGTATGGTTGGATAGTTGGATACAAAGTGAATCTCTAAGGGAAATGATTGAAGGTCCACTGAGTTAGGAAGATTATATGCTAACTATGGAAGATATCCGTGGGAAATATAGATGGAATTGGAAGCTATTAACCTTTGATCTCCTTGAAATCATCAAGGATAAAATCAAAGCAATCCCAATCCAAAACTATGGCCATAGGAAGGATACCATTATGTGGAAGCATACAAAAGACGGAGAGTTCTCAACTAACTCAGCTTATATTTTATCTATCAAGGGAGTAAGCCCAAGCCCGGTCTTTAAGGGATCATGGATATGGAAGCTAGACATTTTACCAAAGATTACTACGTTCTTATGGCTATGTCTACACAACAGTCCCTGTAAGAGATGCCCTGGCTTCTAGGGGCATCAAGTGTGACAGAATCTGCCCCCTATGTAAATCCCAAGAAGAAACAATACTACACCTTCTCAGAGATTGTGAACTAGCCCGAGATTGCTGGAGGAAGCTTGAGGTCCCCCCAAGTTAGTTTGCACTTTTTCTAGAAATTTTGAGGAATGGCTACAAGCTAACTGTTTTAAGCAATGCAAGGCATAAGACCGCCAACCCGTGGAGCACACTTTTCTTGCTCACCTTGTGTTCTTTGTGGAAGAACAAAAAAATAGGATAGTTTTTGACAATGCCATCCCCAACCCCTCTCTCCATAAAATCTGCCTGAGCCAAGCTCTTGAATACTCCTTTTGTGTGAGCAAATCTAAGCTCACAGCTCCGAAAGTTGTTATCCCAGTTAGATGGATTAAACCTTTGGAGGGTTAGCATAAACTCAACACTGATGGTGCATCCTTTGGGAACCCAGGTAAGGCTAGGGGTGGGGGCATTATTAGAGACAGCCAAGGTAATTGGATTAAAGGCTATTCGAGATCTATTGGCTTCACTACTAGCAACATTGCCGAGCTATGGGCATTGAGAGACGGGCTGAACTTAGCCATTCAACTGGGATTACAACAGATAGAAGTTGAAATTGATGCCAAGGTGATTATGGACTTGCTTAATTCCAATAACAATCCTAACACAGCCTACTCTCCTCTTTTATCCGATTGCAGGTTACTCCTCGCTAGGATTCCACAAGTCAGGGTGGCTCATGTGTTTAGGGAAGCTAACAAATGCATTGACCTTTTGGCTAAGACGGGCTGCTCAATGCAGGAAGATTTTGCTCTTTTTTATTTTCTCCCCTCTTTTGATTTTGATACCATTCTAGCTATGGATTGTAACGGTTTGCATTATTGTAGACTTGTAACTTCCAACTTGGCTGCTGTACTAAAATAGATTTGGTTTTATTAAGGGTGGTTTCACTAGCCTTTCTTTTGTCTATAGCATGGATAGACATGTTTGTTCTCATGCACTTATAATACACTCTGTATATAAGGGCAAGCTGTCTGGTTCCATGTAACAGGAGAGTTCCATTGGTTCTGTTGTTGAGAGTGAGGACTTTCAAGATGTGAGGGTCATCAAGTGCTATAGTGAGGTTGGGGAAACAATCAAAATGGATTACATCTGTATACACGTACTTGAGAGTTGCACTTTAAGTTGGCAAGGCTAGTAATTTTGTTAGTATTGTGATATACAATATAAAATTTTAATATTATTCTAGTATAATGAAAATAAGTCAATATAGAACTAAAATTTTATAGCTATGATTATTCTATAAATGGATTATATATTATATTCAAATCCATGAAATCAACAAAATCTATAATGAGTAATGAAAGTTCAAATATGTGTATAAAACACCCTTGAACGTTTAGACCCCCAAATACAAAATAACCAATTCAAGCTTTATGACAAACACAAAGTGTGCGGAAAATGAACACAAGCTATAAACAGAATTGGTAAACAATCTAAGCCAATTAAAATCACATTCACAGTAGAAAATAAAAGGAAAAGATTAAGGGAAGAGAGATGCAAACACAAGGACAACACACGATGTGTTATCGAAGAGGAAACCGAAGCCCTCGGCGTAAAACCTCTTCGCCGCCCTCCAAGTGGTCAATAATCCACTAGAAAATGTAGTTGGGATACATAAACAGCAATAGACCCTCCAAGCCTAATCTACCCGATCTACCTAAGCCCTCCAAACTTCTTACTCTAACGAGGTTGCACCGAACCTTTTTCTTTTCTAGCTTACCGGATTCCGCTATAATCCATAGCATCCGCCATCCTTGGCATCTTCCAATGTTTCCCAAAGTTCCAAAAACACTCAATACTCTAAATGGGTGTGGGTAGTGCTTGGATAGAAATCTCCTCTCAATAGGTATGACAGTGAGAGAGGGAATGAGAAGAGACTACAAAGATTTCTCTCTAAGAATGAGTAGCTCTCTCTAATTGGGTGGGTGTTTTGAAGAAACCTCTCTTAGGGTTTTTCTTTCTCAATAGCCACACATATTTTGTGAGAATGAGGGGTATTTATACTGGTGTGAGAATGGAATGTAAAAAGTCAATTTTTTGAAAACAGGGCTGGCTGGCGACTTGACCTCGCGACTTGACTGAGTCGCGAGTTCAAGCCGCGAGCTAGCTGAATGGCCAGTCTGGATTTTTGTCCTGTAGTGCTCCAGCTAGCATGACTGTTCAGCTCCCTTGCATGCTCTGCGCATGTGTAACTTTTGGCGGCTTGCAAGCCGCGAGTCTCTGCTTCACTATATTGTCTTGAGCATTTCTTCACACTCTCTCACACACTACCCTTACATGATTCCCACATAAATACAAGGTTTCTAAGTGCTGTATTACAAGCAAATTTGTCACGGAATAAAGCCAACACATGGTTGATTAAATTCAACTTTACAAGTAAGAATTTTACCACAAAAATTACAAGTTTATTCAAAAGCAAGTAAGCACTCACGGTTAAATTATCAATAGATTGCATGCCATTGAATAGAGTTCAAAAAACTGATTATAAATTTGTATTTTTCCTATCATTAAAAGAGAACATCCATTTGTTAAAAAATGAGTGGGAAATGGTTATAAGGGCCAAAATGGGGTTTTGCCCCATTCAGCAAAACTTTTCAGCGTTTTGCCCCTTTTCTGAAACTATATAGGGATATATCCCTGTTTTAAAACTCGACATTAAAATAATCAAGTTCTACATGAAACTCGATGATCTTATAATCATGTTTTTACGAGATTTTGGCATTTTCATTTTTTTTAATCCGTACATAACTTGATTTTATATACCCGACTATAAAATTATTGAGTTATAAAGAAAAATTGATATTTCTAAAATCAAGATATGTTTATGTTATACGATTACATCTGCTCCCATTTAGACTATCTTGCTTTCAGTTCGAATTGAATTCCACTACTACTCCACAGATCCATGGCTGCTTTCAGACTAAACTGAAATTTCTATCATCTCAATACCAGAATTTTATGGCAATGGTATTTTCATTTGATATTGTATAGATTTTTTTTTTTTTTTTGGTTGAATGAGTGTTATGTGAGTACATTAGTGTGTTTTTGGTTGTTTGTTGTAGTAAATTTTAATCACAAGTGAATGAGAATCTTTAGCATAGCAAGAAGTAATCAACTATATACCTTATTTTTCTTAGATTGTTATAAGATGGTTAGTGAAATGAAAGATAACACATAATTATAAGAATATGATAAATAGCATTTATGGTCATGTTAATAACTCTAGAAGGCTTTTATTAACAAATCAGCAATGCAAAAGCAAAAAAAGTGGTTACTATAGATGAAATTGTATGCTAATCTCCCTATCTATTATTGGTTAATATGCATCCATAGGTGGTGGGACTCACATATCATGTATTAATACATTCCATACTTTAGTTGAACGTACATAATCATCATTGTCAGACATTGACAACAACACTACGTTTTACATAGAATGTCTAGACATTAACAATAATGTTTAATCTTTGTAGGTATGAATTTTTTAAAATCATCATTTCTTGAATCTAAGAAATTTGAAATATCTTTATCATCATCTAAAGTAGTAGTTTCATTAGACTTGATGGCTCACTCTTGCGCCTTCCCTGATAGATGTTTCCTAGCATTTTGGACTACATAAAAATGGTCTAGTCGCCTTTGTATTTGATTGTTCTCACGTTCAAGATAGCAAGTATGTTGGTAGGTTCGTCTCTAGGTAACTCGGCTGACCGTGCCTTAGGAACTCATAACCCATGTCATCGACAGTACACCTTCAACTGCACCTTTTCTCGATAGCTCTAACCATGGTTGTGGTGAACTTTGTAGTGGTGGTAACTGTACTCAATTATGCAGGTTTTTCGACCATGATGTGTTTGACGCTTCCTAGACTCTCATACATGTATATTGGAATATTAACGAAACCTTTTTCTTTCCAACCCATTTCCCTCCACAATGATCTGTGTATGTCTGAAGTTGTTGCTCTGCTAGAACTTGTGATGATGCATTTGTTGAAGTAGATCCAAACTTATTTCGCACCATAGTTTTTGTGCTTGAGGCATTGTGACTCATAACTTAGTCGGTGCATTTATAAGCTTGTCTCATGGTCAAAATATTATAAAAAAATTTATATATGAGTATCAGGGCTTGTCATGTCAGTACAGGTTGGAAAAACGGTACATGCTCCCATTGTTGTAGTGTATTTCCATATGTGTATATAGTATAAGTCAATTATATTTGCATAGTTGCAATGTGCTTGACCATATCCTCATCTCTGATTCACACAGTGCCATGCACTATGCACCATTGTATGATTATTATTTTGTTTATGTTACGAGCCACATGATAGATCTAGCATGTAGAACTAATTTAATTTAAAATGTCTTAATCGTGTACCATGTTAGGTAGCTATACATTATTTAGTAACAGTTGATGCACATTGTTAACTCGCTCTTTTGATGTTATTATAGTCAGCGTTAATGGGTGACCTTTACTGCTATGGGCCACATGATGTGTTCACCGCTCGTTGCTGGGTGCTAGAATAATTCAGCTATCCAATCAATCCCAATCGAAATAGTGCACAGGTTTGAATATCATGATGCAGAAAGGACTGGTTACTCTATGAACATGAGATGTTTTATATGGTTAGTTATAAGCTCTCGTGAGACACTAAGGAGAAGACACTCGGACTTAGGTGGAGATTTGAGAATCAATGGAGTCGTATGGGGTAACATTCGTTGCATTTTAAACTTGGCTGTAGCACAGATTATAATGTAATCATAAAATACAACTCGTAGCACGCATACGACCAACACTATTCTAAGAACTATCAGACTGTTCATTTTCATTTTTTATCGCTTGATTTTGAGTATAAACAAAAATTCTTTCAAAATCAAGGTCATTATACATTACATGCTTCATTTAGACTACTTGCTTTAGTTTGAATTTTCCACAAAGGACAGATCATGGCTGCTTTCATTCTAAACTAAATTTCTATCATCTCCCAATGGCAATGGAATTTTCCTTCGATTTTCTCTGAATTTGATGAGGTAAATCTAAATGTGTTTTTGGTACAAAAAGTGAGTAAATTTTAATCACCTATGTGCAATTTGTTCAGTTAGAAGGAAACATGTACATGATATAGCTTGATAATGATATGAACACAAGTGTTCAGTTGAATTGGTACAGAGTAAGCTTCAATTGAACAATAGTAATCGGTAATGTATAATGTACAGGATTACTAGACTTGGTGCAATAGGTACATGATGCAGTGAAGTGTAGTAGGTAACAGATATACATGTGAACGATGTAGGGCTTATGTTTGGTAACACTGTATACAGGGCAGAACGATATGGGATGCGAATATCACATAATGGACAGGGCTCGAGTGATGGGATGCGTAAATTGTTCACATAGGTGAGTTCTGACTTGATAACTACTTACATTTGTTGGCATGTGCAGCGTAGTGCATTATGACCAAGGTGGTTCAGTAGGTTCAAACCCTTTCAAACCCTAGGCTTTCACAATATCAAATTAATTAAAAACTAAATAAATAAATAACATAATTTGTAAAAAATCTTACTATAATCTAATAAATTAGAACGTAGTAACAAATAACATAAAAAATTCTACAGTTAAGAAGATCAGTATATAAATTAATAATGATGAGCAAAACTAATCATATTAATATATCAAAACTTTCTACAAATATCATGTTTTTCAAACTATCACTAAAATAAAAAAAAATATGCAACTGGCTTAAAGTCACTACATAGAACTATCAAGAGTCAGATGATGGAGAAGGTGGAACAGGACGTCTATAGTCAGCTAAGTCCATTCGTAGAGCTACAACCTTGGCAAGAAGATTATCTAAAAGCTGCCCATGGGCTGCTTGAGTCATCATAACGGTCTCTATCATAGCACAAAGAGAGGGAGGATGAGGGCCTGTATGCGTTGCACAGCAGTGTGAACATCTACCTCATCATCACCATCCTCAGCAATAGTAGTTATGGGATCCCCATGCATGTCCTCATCTAGAACATTTCCAACAGTAGACCGTACTCGTGGTATCTTGGATGAACTAACACTGGGGTCGACAAACTTCTTTTAAGCACTTCGCTGTTTCAGAAATTTGGCTCCTATAGGGGCAAGGATGTGGACTAACTCTTGGGAAGGAAAGTTCTGTAATCCTAAGTATACAAGAACCCTATGAATGAAAACTAGAAAGAACAGACCATGCCTCTTGTACTTGCTCCTATGCACCTCCATAATGGTTTCAATGAAAAGGGAAGGAAAACAAATGAAACTATCGGTGACGAGGGCATAAAGAAAGAAACACTTGTCTATAGGGATTGTATGGACATGAGAGATAGGGAAGATGTTGTGACAAGGTATCCTAAAGAAGATATAATTAAGCTCAATTAACTCACTTGAGCTAATACTTGGGTCAAAACCCCAAGTGACTGATCTTCCACAAAGAATATCCATAACATCATTAATATGAGTAGACTCCAAGTATGGATAAGAAGGTCTACAAACACAAGGTACATCAAGAGCATTGGATACATCATCCCTAGTTATTGTAAACCTTACACCACGTATCCATGATGTCAAGTAATTAACACTGCGAACATCCTCATACGCCGAGAGATTCGAATAGAATTCTCCAATTAAGTCAGTTGGAGGGGGTTGTATATTTGTACATAGAGACAGCCAATGCCTAGACTGTAGATTGCCACGGATAGAAGGATGCAATTCATCTAGATTGATTTGCCTTTCTTCCCAAATAGACTTATACTTAATCAAGGTTTCAAAGGTTTGCTCATCTGCATGTGTTTCGAACCTTAATTTATCAAACACCACTTCAGATTCGGATGCAGCCCCATGTACTCTTCTAGTTTTGGATTTTCCCCTCTTAGCCCTCCTCAAAGCCATAACTAACTGATGGTCAACAATGGAAACACAATCAGCTCACAAAAAAACTAAACCTAAAACCGCATTATGAAGAGATAAACACAACACCCACATTCTAATCCTCCTACTACACAAGATGCATAGACACGCATTATGCATGAAGGTTTGTTGTGGAAGCTTCCGCAGTTGAGGTCCAAGCAACTGGGTAAGCTGGGCCCCGCCTTCGGCCTCGGCGCTGGCTGCGGTCTTGGTCTTGGCATCGGCCTTCTTGGTGGTAAGCTACATCTCTCTCTCTCTCTCCAGATTTCATGATTATCTAACAATAACACATAACATACAACATCACTTTCTGCATTTCTTTTCTTCATATTATTATTTACCAATATTCATGCCAAATTTCCATATGCTGGATTCCTTCCCTAATCAACACACACACACACAAAGGTGCATGTCAACTTAGCTTAGGACGATTAAATTTTAATTATATTCATATATATACACATATACATATATACATATATATGTTTTTTATTACTATATATATCCTCTTGATTGGGTTTTATTTTAGTCTGATGTAAGGAAATGGAACTCCAGGTGTTTACCTACACCAAATTACTTTCTTTCAATTTTTGACAAATAAAATTTAAAGAAAAAAAAGGTAATTGAGAAATAACAGAATTTTTACATTTTTTTTTTAAAAAAATTGCTAAATTATGTTATACTATATGTGTATATCTATGAAACCTGATACTCAAAATTTCATTTTTAGCACCTACTTTTTGTTAGGATATTTGTATGTGATAGTGATAGTGATACACGTCATCCAACAAGTGTTATTCAGTCTTTATGTAATATCTTAATTCTTTTCATGGAGGGATCTATGCTGAGGACTCACATTCACATATATCTTCATAAAATCTAGGAGTGAGATGTCATGCTTTCTTTCTTATTCTTGTCTCCTCATTACTCAGGTGCAGGGTTTGGTCCTGGAATTCCTGGCTTGCATGTTGGCATTGGAATTGGTGCTGGATGTGGGGTTGGTTTAGGGTTTGGCTATGGTGTGGGAAAGGGTATTGCTTTGGATGAGAATCGGAGATACTCTAATGTGGGACATCTCTCCCGTGGTCCTATAAATTTTCCATCTCAGTATGTTCATTATCTTTTTATTATTTATTTATTTATCTGTTTTTCTGTTTCCATCTTTGACTTACATGCCTATGCTTGCTCTTACTAAAGAAAAAAAAAAAAAAAGAAGAAGAAGGTAGTTTTAAATGCTTTGCACTCTGCTCTGAGGGAGAAGGAAATATCATCTTTGGATGACTCGATAAATGCAATTGATAGAAGATAGTGTGTCATTCTTTGAATTTTGCATAATCTAATGCAATTATTTAGGTATATTAAATTAATACCTAAACTATCACCCAGTTTACAGTATGCCTTTGAATAATGAAATTGAGTAATTTACTCCTAACATCACTTAAAAAATTTGTCAAATTGAAGATAATTTCATCAAATAGCTCCTTAACTTCCTACTTAAACGCTGTTACCCGCTATACTTAGAGAAAACTTGAAAAGTAACGCCCTTCAACGGTTCCAATATTTTTTCACTTAAGTTCCCCTACTTTCATCCATTTTCAATGCTCTGCTTCCATTAACCACCATCTAGATTGTGCCCTTAAAATGCATAAAACAACTTGGATTTGCTATTTCTTAGATTGCAAATGTTTAAAAAAAAAAAAAATTGTATTTCTATTTGTGTGTGGAAACATAATAAATTTCTTCCTCACTGACTGGCTAGTGCCTCCACAAAATTGTACTCCACCTTCAAAATACCTACAACCAACAGCGACTCCAAAGAACAAAAAATCCAAATACATCCAATTGAAACACATAACACAAACTTAAGCAGATCATAATAATTTGATCAGATTTTGATTATATATGTTCTATATTTAGTTCAACCCCAACCCCCCCACCCCCCTGGGCGCGGGCAGCGGCGGCCCCTTCTTAAAATTCTCATTTTTCATTCCTCTTCCACATTTTCTGAGCAACCAAATGGAGTAAAAAGTTCCTTTTAAACTCAAACCTACAGTGGCAAGCACTAAGCACTATATTGAAGAAAGGGAATTTGAAAAATATACACTAAGTATGGTTGTCGGACCACGTGTATGAGCCCCCTTCAAGAGGAAGATGTACTAGAGATAAAATTAGAAAAATCTAACACAGCTGAGATCCCAGTTGTAGCTCCCAATATCTTGCTTTGCAATCTGGTAACATTGAAGCTGTCCTCTATACATTGTGAACCCTCCCACCAATTGTGCACCCTAGCTAGTTTGAGGCAATGACGTATGACAAATTGGTGGAATTTGTCTCCCTATGGTTGTGGTGGGTTTAGGGTTAGGAAAATTTGTGGAACTAAGGTTTAAAATCGTTGAAGAAATGGTTATGAGGTTTTGAACTTGAGATAGGAAATCAAAGGTGGTTAGATGAGTTATCTGATGTCTATTTGTATTTGGTAGGAAAAAGAATGTGGGGGTTCTAGGGTTTTAATAAGAAAGGGGTTGATTTGGGGTTGTAAGCAAGAAGAAAGAGAGATTTTTATGGTTTTTAGGGGCTGTATGAACAATACTATAAAGAGAGAAGAAGAAGAAAAATAAGAATCTCCTGCTCCTCCTCCTCCTCCTCCTTAGAAGGAGAAGGATGCTTATATAGACTCTACCCTTAATTTCTCTTATATAGACCCTACCCTTGTAGTGGGGAGATTGTGGACCATCTTTTGATAAGTTGCAGTGTGGCATCTAAATTGTGGAGTTTTGTATTTAGGATGTTTGGGATCCAATGGGTATTGAGAAAATTCTTGATTTATTATGTGGGTGGCAGATTGGACTTGGAGGATCTAATTTTTCATCAAATGTTTGGAATCTTTTTCCTTTATGTTTTTGTGGATTTTATGGAGGGAAAAATATGGATGTACTTATGAAGGTGTGGAGTACACGTCAACTAAATTGCTAGCATCCTTTATTAGTTCTCTTTATGAGCGGTCTATTGCTTCGGGTTTTACAGATAGTAATTCTATTAATCTTTCATAAAGTCAATTCATATGTAGATATTTTTTTTTCCTATTTGTAATTCTTTAGGCTGCTTTATGTCTTTTTTCATGAAGTAGTCTCTTTTCAATAAAATTATTCTTACCTTAAAAGAAAAAGAAAAAAAATTAACTAATGAAGGGATTTAAAGTCCCATCATTTAAAATCCTAGGAATCACAAATTTCATTGTTTTGATAAAATGATGGTAACATAAATTCACATTTGATTTTAAAATGTCTAAATTTTTACTTATAAAAAAACAATGTCTAAATTTTCATTTTATTCATTTTTTAAAAGAATTTTAGCTTTCTTGTTTCTAGAGAATCTGATAATGTGCCTTTCACAGCCATAACCATCCAACTTCAGCACCTTCAACACCTTTTAATTTTATATATCAGTAAGAATATTACACAAAATGATATTACAACAAAAGCACGAAGGACCCTAAACCAATACAAACCAACACCAGAAAATTTCCACAGCCATAAGGCAAAACCAAAATAGAGCAAACACTCTACCCTCTGCCTTAGGGTCTGTTTGGTTGGAGGGGTGGAAAAGTGGGAGAATAGAAAATGGTTGGAGGATGGAAAAGTGGGAGGATAGAAAAGATTTTATTTTCTCATCATTTTTGTTTGGTTGGGAGTTGAAAAGTGGAGGGATGGAAAAAATGAGTTTCAAATATACCTTTGTTAAAGAATGATGCCCAATTGAAACAAAAAAGTGACAAATAACCACAAAAAAGAGCAATCACCCAAATTTATTATTAAAAAAAAAAAAATTACCCCTCCTAGAAAATCAAAAGGAAAAGAAAATAGAAAAAAGAAAAAAAAAAGGCAACGATACTGTCCAGGGGAGAAGAAAAAAAAGAAAAAAAAGACAACTTGAAGAAGCCCATGTGTCCCATTTTGAGGAGAAAAAAATGACATCTTACATGATTTGTCATTTTTGGAAATGACATCTGTTTTCTTAAATGATTTATTTTCTTACTCATAAAAAATATGAAGTATATGTGTAAGATGATGAGGGTTATAAATCATGTAATTACAATGATAATGTTTCTACACTTAATGAGAATGATAATCATATACGTTTAAGATTGCATTACATTACTTTTGTTAGGCATAGAAATCATTAATTAACATTTTAGTGTTTTTTTTTCCTTTTCTCTTTTGGGTATATTGTGATACAACTATGTACTTTGTGTCTTCATTTTGATTATGGCTATCAAATATCATACATGCTTATATTTTGTGTGCTTGGCTCACCCTTTAATTGATCACTTGATTGTTATATTGTCTTTAATACATTATTATTTTTTGTATGTACACTTCAAGGCTTGCGAATCGTGCCTAGGTTCTAGAAGCCTTTGCCCTTAAGTGCTTCCCAAGATTTTAGCCTTTTACCAACATTAACCCTCTCAAACATCTTGAAACAAAATACTAATAAACTTGAAGCATGGTTAAAATTCACAAGAATACAAAATATGGCAAAAATTTTCCAAGATTATTCATGCCGTTGTACCTTTTTTTTTTTTTTTTTTGAGGAACCATGCCTTTATACTTTTTTTGGGTTTGCCCAATGTGGAATAAGCTCCATAGATTTTGTGATATGTAAATTTTGTAGTTATAAGAGGTGTTTATGATACTCTAAAGTTGCCATATTTTGTTCAACACGAATATGTTTCTTTGATAAACATGCATTTGACTTGGAATAAAGCTCAGTGTATATTTATTTATTTAGTTTATATAATTTGGATGCTGGTAAGGGTGGCACTATCTGATTTAATATTAGTCACATAATGTGATGCCAAGAAAAAGAAAAAAGGTTTAGCTCTAAATTGGTTTGGAGTTATCTTCCCAAACCGTCTTCCTCCAGCCCACTATATGTTACATGGCGATTGAATATTCGTGTACAATTTTAGTCACATGATTTTTTTAATCAAACTTATGGCTTGGTTAGTCACATTATTGTTCCCCATTGTTTATTGTGGTGTCTTTGGAAGAAAAGGAATAGTAGGTGTTTTGAAGATAATGAGAGATCCATACCAGACCTTAAGCTTTGTTTCTTTAGAACTTTAATAGATTGGTTGGCTACTTTGCGAAACCAATCATTCTCTTCCTTTCTTGATTTTCTTGTAATTTTTGTTGACCCCTTGTACACTCCCTGTGTACTAGGGTGTCCCCTTTTTGATATCAATAAAATTTATTACTTATCAGAAAAAAAAAATAATAATAAAAATTAAAAAAAAAAAAAAAAAAAACATTTGGCTTGTTTAAATAATAGACATAAATAGTCTTATAGATCATCATGCAATAGATTGAAAGAAATAGCTCATAACTGATTTGGAGCTAAACTTTGAAAAAAAAAAAAAAAAAGTATTCTTCTGTTTACCAGCATTAGATTTTTAGCTGATCTTTATTATTTTAAACTTCTGTTTATATTTTGGAATTCTCATTTGGACTGTGTTGTCAGGGATGAGATTGGTGCACTAGTTGATGAGCTTATTATTAGCACCAAGAAGGTTATCCGCGCAACTTCGAGAGAGATTGACAAGTGGAAAAGATGATGTATAATCAAATCAATTAATCTAGTACGTCTTAGTTGCTGCCCTCTTGTTGGTTTCTGTATACATGCATTTGCCTGGGCCAATATAAAAAAGATCTTTGATTTCCATGCATGTTTGGTCATGTATCTATTCTGTTCTGGGTTATTTTTTAAAAAATTTTCCCTTTCTGTTTTTCTGGAGACAATTGTCTGTTTTGGTGGATTCCACTAGCAGTACTTACAAAAAAAACTCATCTCTGTCCATAGATGAGACTGGAAATTTGTTGTCCAAATGAAAAAAGGTTTGGTTCCAATTGAGAGCCCCAGGCTCCCACTCCTAATAGAAAGAATAGAAAGATGACACATGTCATCGTTTTTTTACCTATAAAAAAAAGGTGACATGTCTTGTCATGTGCAATAGACATAACTCACTTGATTGTTTGAATTAAATGAGTTAGGTGCATTAATCTAGTCTCAACATGTACATTGCACATGACAAGGACAACTATCAATTTCTTATCGGTGATTGGACCCAAACTTTGTCCTTTTTAAAAGGTCAGCACTTAGTGGAAAATCTTAAAACCCAAATGGAGGTGATGTCTAAGATGTAAAATAAGATTTAGATATAGATTTGGATTACTTGGATCCATTCATTACCATTCACTCTAAAACTATGCTAATTTAAATTAATGTTCTAGTTATAGATTATTGTAATAATAGTGCATTTATTTAAAATATAAGAATATTTAATCATGGATAGTTGTAACTAATCTTAAATCATTTTCCTTATGGTTGATGAAACTTATTTGGGTTAGTATGAGCGAGTTATAGTGAACATGAGCTAATCAAAGCCTAATGTTTTTAGGTGTTCTCAGAGGTTGCCAAGAGTTTTGAAACTTAATTAGCACATTTTTATGCACAAATTGCTTGTGGGTTTAGGAAGGAAAGAATTCGAGCTGCGGGTTGAGGAGAATATTGTAACTATCTAAGAAAAAAGGTGTTCTCAGAGTTTGAATCTTGTATGGAATTGATTAAAATTGTATTCTATACTCTATAGTTGTTAATAGCAATGACCTTCTTTGGGAATATTAAAATGTTGCACTAGAATCTTCGAATCCTATATAGGATGGACTACAATAATTGAAGTTTGTCCTACAAACGGTAATTTTCTACAGGACTAATCCATTCCAATCTTGACTCGTGTAATTAGCCCAGCCTTCGATCAAGTAAGTTAATCATGAAACAATCCACGGAGCAAATATCACATGGGAGATTGGTGAAGCCAATTTTGTAAAAGGAGAATAGATTTGCGACATTTAGTTATAGGATTATCACTTGAATAAATTGGTTTAAAATATGAAAGATGCTCTTTCTCAAACCTTGCAATTGGGTTGGGTTGATCGGTTTCGAATTGGGTCGGGTTGATCGGTTTTGAATTCAATCTAGTTGGGTTTGGGCCAATCGGATTGGGTAAGAAAACATGTCATTCTAAATGGGGTACTAAATTTGTGACCCTAATCTGGTCTTTCAAGGGCTAGGTCGACCTTATATGACGTTACTTTTTTCACATAAAAAAATAATATAAAATTAAAAGATTAAAAAAAAAAAAAACTTATTCTTATTGTCTTTATCTTCCTTTCAATACAAACAAAAGAACAAATTATCAAACTCACTTCAAAATAAAATATTAACTATTACATAAAATATTAAAATTACACCATCCAAGTTAAATAAGACATAAATACTTGAGGTTATATAGTCCAAAATTTTTCGCTAATCTTACCTTCTCCACAAAAAGAAGAGAGAAACAAAAACTAGATGTGGACCATATCATGTCAACTACCATGTTAGGTTCAATTGTTAAAAAAAAAAAATAATAATAAATAAATAATAAAAAAAGTTAGGATACTTTAAAGGTGACACATATAAAGAAAAATAAATAATAGGAATTGCAGCTTTATATTCTCAACATTTGTCATAGTTCCAGTATTAAAAATATGTGTGCTTGAGAGCATCCCGAGGCAACTTGGGCATCTCGTACCTTCTTTTTGCAAACAACATCATTCTGTTTAACAAAATTGAAAATTCAACATGTGATTCCATGGAAGAGGTTCTAGAGAAGTTTTGCTCCAATTTTGGCCAAAAAATCAGCATGGAAAAATCTCGCATTTACTTCTCAGCTAATGTGAGTGAAGATGTAAAAGAGGAAGTTTGTGAGAAGTTGGGCCTCCAAGTAACCCGAAACAATGGGAAATACCTCGACTTCCCTATAAACCATAGAGGAGCAAGTACAAGGCAGTACAACTTCATTGCTGAAAGGGTATGAATAAACTTGCGGGTTGGAAGGCGAAGTTCCTTTCATTTGCAGGACATGCTGTCCTAATCAAATCCTTCATGTCTGCCATTCCTAACCATGTGATGCAAGGGGTGGCTCTCCCTATACATGTATGCGACAAATTGAGACTTTCTATGGGGATCCCCTTGTTGGTTGGAACAAAATTGTGAAACCCAAAGAAGAAGGGGACTTGGGATACAAGTAGCTAAAGCCAAGAATATAGCTTTACTTGCTAAACTGAATTGGAGAATGTACCAGGACCAAGAGCCAAGGACCCGGACAAGCTTCCTTCATCCCCTAACTGGAAGGTAGTCAAATTGGGCTTCCCTTTTTTCCTTAAAGGAGTTTGTTAGGGAGTTGGAAATGGTTCAAGTATCCGGGTATGGTTGGATAGTTGGATACAAAGTGAATCTCTAAGGGAAATGATTGAAGGTCCACTGAGTTAGGAAGATTATATGCTAACTATGGAAGATATCCGTGGGAAATATAGATGGAATTGGAAGCTATTAACCTTTGATCTCCTTGAAATCATCAAGGATAAAATCAAAGCAATCCCAATCCAAAACTATGGCCATAGGAAGGATACCATTATGTGGAAGCATACAAAAGACGGAGAGTTCTCAACTAACTCAGCTTATATTTTATCTATCAAGGGAGTAAGCCCAAGCCCGGTCTTTAAGGGATCATGGATATGGAAGCTAGACATTTTACCAAAGATTACTACGTTCTTATGGCTATGTCTACACAACAGTCCCTGTAAGAGATGCCCTGGCTTCTAGGGGCATCAAGTGTGACAGAATCTGCCCCCTATGTAAATCCCAAGAAGAAACAATACTACACCTTCTCAGAGATTGTGAACTAGCTCGAGATTGCTGGAGGAAGCTTGAGGTCCCCCCAAGTTAGTTTGCACTTTTTCTAGAAATTTTGAGGAATGGCTACAAGCTAACTGTTTTAAGCAATGCAAGGCATAAGACCGCCAACCCGTGGAGCACACTTTTCTTGCTCACCTTGTGTTCTTTGTGGAAGAACAAAAAAATAGGATAGTTTTTGACAATGCCATCCCCAACCCCTCTCTCCATAAAATCTGCCTGAGCCAAGCTCTTGAATACTCCTTTTGTGTGAGCAAATCTAAGCTCACAGCTCCGAAAGTTGTTATCCCAGTTAGATGGATTAAACCTTTGGAGGGTTAGCATAAACTCAACACTGATGGTGCATCCTTTGGGAACCCAGGTAAGGCTAGGGGTGGGGGCATTATTAGAGACAGCCAAGGTAATTGGATTAAAGGCTATTCGAGATCTATTGGCTTCACTACTAGCAACATTGCCGAGCTATGGGCATTGAGAGACGGGCTGAACTTAGCCATTCAACTGGGATTACAACAGATAGAAGTTGAAATTGATGCCAAGGTGATTGTGGACTTGCTTAATTCCAATAACAATCCTAACACAGCCTACTCTCCTCTTTTATCCGATTGCAGGTTACTCCTCGCTAGGATTCCACAAGTCAGGGTGGCTCATGTGTTTAGGGAAGCTAACAAATGCATTGACCTTTTGGCTAAGACGGGCTGCTCAATGCAGGAAGATTTTGCTCTTTTTTATTTTCTCCCCTCTTTTGATTTTGATACCATTCTAGCTATGGATTGTAACGGTATGCATTATTGTAGACTTGTAACTGCCAACTTGGCTGTTGTACTAAAATAGATTTGGTTTTATTAAGGGTGGTTTCACTAGCCTTTCTTTTGTCTATAGCATGGATAGACATGTTTGTTCTCATGCACTTATAATACACTCTGTATATAAGGGCAAGCTGTCTGGTTCCATGTAACAGGAGAGTTCCATTGGTTCTGTTGTTGAGAGTGAGGACTTTCAAGATGTGAGGGTCATCAAGTGCTATAGTGAGGTTGGGGAAACAATCAAAATGGATTACATCTGTATACACGTACTTGAGAGTTGCACTTTAAGTTGGCAAGGCTAGTAATTTTGTTAGTATTGTGATATACAATATAAAATTTTAATATTATTCTAGTATAATGAAAATAAGTCAATATAGAACTAAAATTTTATAGCTATGATTATTCTATAAATGGATTATATATTATATTCAAATCCATGAAATCAACAAAATCTATAATGAGTAATGAAAGTTCAAATATGTGTATAAAACACCCTTGAACGTTTAGACCCCCAAATACAAAATAACCAATTCAAGCTTTATGACAAACACAAAGTGTGCGGAAAATGAACACAAGCTATAAACAGAATTGGTAAACAATCTAAGCCAATTAAAATCACATTCACAGTAGAAAATAAAAGGAAAAGATTAAGGGAAGAGAGATGCAAACACAAGGACAACACACGATGTGTTATCGAAGAGGAAACCGAAGCCCTCGGCGTAAAACTTCTTCGCCGCCCTCCAAGCGGTCAATAATCCACTAGAAAATGTAGTTGGGATACATAAACAGCAATAGACCCTCCAAGCCTAATCTACCCGATCTACCTAAGCCCTCCAAGCTTCTTACTCTAACGAGGTTGCACCGAACCTTTTTCTTTTCTAGCTTACCGGATTCCGCTATAATCCATAGCATCCGCCATCCTTGGCATCTTCCAATGTTTCCCAAAGCTCCAAAAACACTCAACACTCTAAATGGGTGTGGGTAGTGCTTGGATAGAAATCTCCTCTCAATAGGTATGACAATGAGAGAGGGAATGAGAAGAGACTACAAAGATTTCTCTCTAAGAATGAGTAGCTCTCTCTAATTGGGTGGGCGTTTTGAAGAAACCTCTCTTAGGGTTTTTCTTTCTCAATAGCCACACATATTTTGTGAGAATGAGGGATATTTATACTGGTGTGAGAATGGAATGTAAAAAGTCAATTTTTTGAAAACAGGGCTGGCTGGCGACTTGACCTCGCGACTTGACTGAGTCGCGAGTTCAAGCCACGAGCTAGCTGAATGGCCAGTCTGGATTTTTGTCCTGTAGTGCTCCAGCTAGCATGACTGTTCAGCTCCCTTGCATGCTCTGCGCATGTGTAACTTTTGGCGGCTTGCAAGCCGCGAGTCTCTGCTTCACTATATTGTCTTGAGCATTTCTTCACACTCTCTCACACACTACCTTTACATGATTCCCACATAAATACAGGGTTTCTAAGTGCTGTATTACAAGCAAATTTGCCACGGAATAAAGCCAACACATGGTTGATTAAATTCAACTTTACAAGTAAGAATTTTACCACAAATATTACAAGTTTATTCAAAAGCAAGTAAGCACTCACGGTTAAATTATCAATAGATTGCATGCCATTGAATAGAGTTCAAAAAACTGATTATAAATTTGTATTTTTCCTATCATTAAAAGAGAACATCCATTTGTTAAAAAATGAAAGTGGGAAATGGTTATAAGGGCCAAAATGGGGTTTTGCCCCATTCAGCAAAACTTTTTAGCATTTTGCCCCTTTTCTGAAACTATATAGGGATATATCCCTGTTTTAAAACTCGACATTAAAATAATCAAGTTCTACATGAAACTCGATGATCTTATAATCATGTTTTTACGAGATTTTGGCATTTTCATTTTTTTTAATCCGTACATAACTTGATTTTATATACCCGACTATAAAATTATTGAGTTATAAAGAAAAATTGATATTTCGAAAATCAAGATATGTTTATGTTATACGATTACATCTGCTCCCATTTAGACTATCTTGCTTTCAGTCCGAATTGAATTCCACTACTACTCCACAGATCCATGGCTGCTTTCAGACTAAACTGAAATTTCTATCATCTCAATACCAGAATTTTATGGCAATGGTATTTTCATTTGATATTGTATAGATTTTTTTTTTTTTTTTGGTTGAATGAGTGTTATGTGAGTACATTAGTGTGTTTTTGGTTGTTTGTTGTAGTAAATTTTAATCACAAGAGAATGAGAATCTTTAGCATAGCAAGAAGTAATCAACTATATACCTTATTTTTCTTAGATTGTTATAAGATGGTTAGTGAAATGAAAGATAACACATAATTATAAGAATATGATAAATAGCATTTATGGTCATGTTAATAACTCTAGAAGGCTTTTATTAACAAATCAGCAATGCAAAAGCAAAAAAAGTGGTTACTATAGATGAAATTGTATGCTAATCTCCCTATCTATTATTGGTTAATATGCATCCATAGGTGGTGGGACTCACATATCATGTATTAATACATTCCATACTTTAGTTGAACGTACATAATCATCATTGTCAGACATTGACAACAACACTACGTTTTACATAGAATGTCTAGACATTAACAATAATGTGTAATCTTTGTAGGTATGAATTTTTTAAAATCATCATTTCTTGAATCTAAGAAATTTGAAATATCTTTATCATCATCTAAAGTAGTAGTTTCATTAGACTTGATGGCTCACTCTTGCGCCTTCCCTGATAGATGTTTCCTAGCATTTTGGACTACATGAAAATGGTCTAGTCGCCTTTGTATTTGATTGTTCTCCCGTTCAAGAAGAGCAAGTATGTTGGTAGGTTCGTCTCTAGGTAACTCGGCTGACCGTGCCTTAGGAACTCATAACCCATGTCATCGACAATACACCTTCAACTCATACCTTTTCTCGTATAGCTCTAACCATGGTTGTGGTGAACTTTGTAGTGGTGGTAACTGTACTCAATTATGCAGGTTTTTCGACCATGATGTGTTTGACGCTTCCTAGACTCTCATACATGTATATTGGAATATTAACGAAACCTTTTTCTTTCCAACCCATTTCCCTCCACAATGATCTGTGTATGTCTGAAGTTGTTGCTTTGCTAGAACTTGTGATGATGCATTTGTTGAAGTAGATCCAAACTTATTTCGCACCATAGTTTTTGTGCTTGAGGCATTGTGACTCATAACTTAGTCGGTGCATTTATAAGCTTGTCTCATGGTCCAAATATTATAAAAAAATTTATATATGAGTATCAGGGCTTGTCATGTCAGTACAGGTTGGAAAAACGGTACATGCTCCCATTGTTGTAGTGTATTTCCATATGTGTATAGTAGTATAAGTCAATTATATTTGCATAGTTGCAATGTGCTTGACCATATCCTCATCTCTGATTCACACAGTGCCATGCACTATGCACCATTGTATGATTATTATTTTGTTTATGTTACGAGCCACATGATAGATCTAGCATGTAGAACTACATTAATTTAGAAATGTCTTAATCGTGTACCATGTTAGGTAGCTATACATTATTTAGTAACAGTTGATGCACATTGTTAACTCGCTCTTTTGATGTTATTATAGTCAGCGTTAATGGGTGACCTTTACTGCTATGGGCCACATGATGTGTTCACCACGATGGGTCGTTGCTGGGTGCTAGAAGATGAATTCAGCTATCCAATCAATCCCAACTTGCGAAATAGTGCACAGGTCCACAATATCATGAGGGCAGAATAGGACTGGTTACTCTATGAACATGAGATGTTTTATGATGAGATGGTTAGTTATAAGCTGCTAGTGCCTCGGTGACTCGCATCGCAGATGCTAAGAGACACTATAGACGAACTTCGTAGAGCATTGTGCCATATAAGAGAAGAAAATAATAGAATGAAAATACGTCTCAATCGATATCGGACTTAGGTGGAGATTCGAGAATCAATGGAGTGTAAGTTGTATGAGCATGCACGATACATGCAATCACTTCTTGTAGTAGACATTTATCAGTTAGACATGGAGATGTCAGATGAAGAGTAGTTGTGTTGTGGTCCACTCGCACTTTGATATATAACTATTATCCTTAATTATGTTTTAGATGTATGTGTGTCACTGTTGTTGTATTCGTACTGTGTAGGAAACAGTGTTTATGGTTAGGGGTTTATGTAAACTTTATTATCGTTTACACAAATATGCACGTTTGATGCGTAATCTTGAACGATTACTTATAGTAAAGAGGTAGGCAAATTATTAGATGCATAACACATAATACCTAAATTTTCCTACACAGGATGCCATCAATATGCATAACATACATATCGACCAACTAACATTACCAGCATTGTTAACTTATTATATGCATAACACATACAACGTACATATTCTTATACAGGATACCATTAATATGCATAACCTGCATATCGACCAACTGGCATTACCAACATTAATAACATAATTCTAGAGATAGTACGCACCCCACATAGAACCTAGCTAGGCGATGTAATACATAGATATTCATTCTGACAGGTAGTCCTCGTGGCTAAGGACACTATTACGTTTCGCTGGGGTGAGTTGCTTATTGGCTGTAGCAGCCTGCTCTTCTACAACTCGTAGCACCTACACCTATAAGGAACATCAGATGTTCTCCTTTCGGATTTTGGTCATGGTCTGCCTACATTGGTCCATGTTTCCCCTTGGCATTATCAACAAGACTCGGTCCACAAAGGTGCACCATGTAGAAGGAGATCATTATGTACAGAGTTGGACTCGTTCATGCGGTACTCCCATCCTTGCCGCAGTCTTGCATAATATTCCTTTTCATAGTTATCTCTCTCCCTCCTATAGTTATCAGGAAAACGGGGAAGGAGCCAGTTGCACATCGGCATTGCAAAAGGTGAATTTGACTGAGGTATATCTAAATGTGATGCTTACACAACTACATATAGAAGGATTACATGGGCAACTATATAATGTGGTAATGTCGACCATGTGCAAGTTGTTCAGTTGATAGTAATTGGTACATGAGTCAGCTTGATTGATTGATATGACTACACTAGGTGCAGCAGTTCATAATTGGTACAGGATTAAGCTCAATTGAATAATAGTAATCGGTACATGTAGGCTGTTCACTTGATATGACTAGACTTGGTGCGGAGATATGAGCTGATGCAGTGAAGTGTAGTAGGTAACAGAAGTATACATGTGAACGATAGTAGGGCTTATATTTGATCTGACTGGACAGGGCAGAATAGTGATGGGATGCCGAATAGTACACACATAATTGAGAAAATGACTCGACTCAACCGTAACGTTTGTTGGCATGTGTGGTGTGTCTGATGTGGTTGGCATGACTAGTCTTGGTGTAACAGCAGTAGGTCCATGCAGCGTAGTGCATTTCAAACCCTAGGTGGTTCATCAGCAATATCAAACCCTGTAAACCAACTGTGCTTTCACTAATCTTCAATTTGTATTAACAATTACTATAATCTAATAACACGTGAACGTAGTAAAGAATTACAAAATAAATCTTACTTACATTTTTGGATCTACTTGATATTATATAGAATCACATAATAACATAAAAAATTCTTACAGTTAAAACCATTTCAGTAATACTAATATTAATAATGATGAGCATAAAACTAACCATCATATTAATATATCAAATTACTTTCCACAAATATCATGTTTTTCAAACTATCACTAAAATAAAAAAAATATGCAACTGGCTTAAAGTCACTACATAGAACTATCAAGAGTCAGATGATGGAGAAGGTGGAACAGGACGTCTATAGTCAGCTAAGTCCATTCGTAGAGCTACAACCTTGGCAAGAATATTATCTAAAAGCTGCCCATGGGCTGCTTGAGTCATCATAACGGTCTCTATCATAGCACAAAGAGAGGGAGGATGAGGGCCTGTATGCGTTGCACAGCAGTGTGAACATCTACCTCATCATCACCATCCTCAGCAATAGTAGTTATGGGATCCCCATGCATGTCCTCATCTAGAACATTTCCAACAGTAGACCGTACTCGTGGTATCTTGGATGAACTAACACTGGGGTCGACAAACTTCTTTTAAGCACTTCGCTGTTTCAGAAATTTGGCTCCTATGGGGGCAAGGATGTGGACTAACTCTTGGGAAGGAAAGTTCTGTAATCCTAAGTATATAAGAACCCTATGAATGAAAACTAGAAAGAACAGACCATGCCTCTTGTACTTGCTCCTATGCACCTCCATAATGGTTTCAATGAAAAGGGAAGGAAAACAAATGAAACTATCGGTGACGAGGGCATAAAGAAAGAAACACTTGTCTATAGGGATTGTATGGACATGAGAGATAGGGAAGATGTTGTGACAAGGTATCCTAAAGAAGATATAATTAAGCTCAATTAACTCACTTGAGCTAATACTTGGGTCAAAACCCCAAGTGACTGATCTTCCACAAAGAATATCCATAACATCATTAATATGAGTAGACTCCAAGTATGGATAAGAAGGTCTACAAACACAAGGTACATCAAGAGCATTGGATACATCATCCCTAGTTATTGTAAACCTTACACCACGTATCCATGATGTCAAGTAATTAACACTGCGAACATCCTCATACGCCGAGAGATTCGAATAGAATTCTCCAATTAAGTCAGTTGGAGGGGGTTGTATATTTGTACATAGAGACAGCCAATGCCTAGACTGTAGATTCCCACGGATAGAAGGATGCAATTCATCTAGATTGATTTGCCTTTCTTCCCAAATAGACTTATACTTAATCAAGGTTTCAAAGGTTTGCTCATCTGCATGTGTTTCGAACCTTAATTTATCAAACACCACTTCAGATTCGGATGCAGCCCCATGTACTCTTCTAGTTTTGGATTTTCCCCTCTTAGCCCTCCTCAAAGCCATAACTAACTGATGGTCAGCAATGGAAACACAATCAGCTCACAAAAAAACTAAACCTAAAACCGCATTATGAAGAGATAAACACAACACCCACATTCTAATCCTCCTACTACACAAGATGCATAGACACGCATTATGCATGAAGTACTACTTTGGTAGACCCTAAATATATTCGGCAATCACCTTGATTAGGAAACAATACTAATCAAAGTCTTAAACAATTATTAAGAATAGCTTAAAGGGGAAAAACTACTTCCAAAAATACTCATCAAAGTAACGATGAATGTTTCAGCACTAAATACTCATTTCCCAACTTCATTTAAATTTTTTCATACTTTCTCACCCACCAACACACAGACAGTCACTAGGACAAATATATACACACAAACACGTACTCATTTCCAAACTGTACCTTCATATATTATATTTTTTATTTTCGTCTTGGTTTTCCTAATCCATCAACAATACATAATATGCTGAACCAAACCCAACTATTAAAGCCATGAAAGGTATAGAACCTATCAACAACTAAGTTTACAATGACCGGTATAGAACATAAAACCCACGTTCATGAAAACCCCCAATTTCGCATGCAAATCCCCAACTTCTGTATTTCATCAAAGATCGTGAAAATTTTCAATGAAATGTATGAAACTTGTCGACAAAATGCATACACAAGGGCCCATTAACCAGTTTTGACATTTGCACCCATAATCATGAAATCCCCAAACTGCCAAGCATGCATTATCAACCCTAGATTTTTAGTTTTGAACAAAATCTAATCTACTTTTGCAACTACAGAGTATTAAACAGGCAAAAAACATTCATACTACCTAACCCATTAAGCATTTCAAAGCCAAACACCCAATTCATCACAATCTACATAGACAATGAAGTTTTAAATTGAGAACAAAAGTTGGAGAATAATGCACCACCATGTCTAATTTTAAAGACAATAGAATCTTACTGCATAAAATCTTTGGAGAATTTGCATGGGAAATTGTCGATTATAGCCAGATGTGTCGAGAGCAATCAAGCCCATGCACCTCATTTGCTGCAGATTCTGTAGAAATGGTGAACTTATCATCGTGGGTTAGAACCAAACTTGATTTTATATCATCAAGTTGTTAAGTAACTCGATAACATGAAAATCAAGTTATGCCCTTTTGGATCCAAGTGTAGTCCAGAACTTTGGACAGATCCGGATGCAATCCAAAAGGAATCCAAGTGTCCGAGGGGATATTATGCATAACTCGATTTTTGCATAATCGAGTTACATGCAATGTAACTCGATAACGGGAATATCGAGTTATGCCCTTTTGGATCTAGATATAGTCCAGAACTTTGGACAGATCCAGATGCAATCTAGGAGGAATCGAAGTGTCCAGGGGATATTATGCATAACTCAATTTCTGTATAATTGAGTTACATGCAATGTAACTCGATTACAAGAAAATTGAGTTATGCCCTTTTGGATCCAGATGCAGTCCAGAATTTTGGACTAATCCAGATGCAATCCAAGAGGAATCAAAGTGTCTAGGGGGATATTGTGCATAACTCGATTTCTGCACAATCAAGTTACTTAGAAAGAAGAATTCAAGTTTTGGCTTTGGCCTTTCAAGTGGCTTTGGCCTTTCAAGTGGTTTTACAGGTTTAGTTTCCTGAATTTAATGTGAGAGGGTGTGGGACTTGGGAGAGTTCGTGGATATTTTAGGTATTTAGTGCATCATATATGCTTTTTATTTTTATTTTTAATCGTTTACTTTAAATTGGAGGATTGTGGTCTCGAAATTTCTAGCAATATTAGTTCATTAAGAATTGAAGGCAATATACAATATATTTATATTGTACAATCAAAATACACTTGCCAAGTAATTTGATAATTATTTAAGAGGAAATTAAAAGGAAACTTATTACAAGATTATAATTGTTTCTCTAGCATATAACTATTTCCTTCTAAATGATTTCTGATTACCAAGTCCTACTACAAACTAATGATCTGTATTATAGTAAAACATATAGCAAAATATACAATCAATTAGCACAACTTAGATTTTGTACTCAAGATTCTAGAGATAGGTTAAGCATAACTAAGACAAGATCAATCAAATGTGTTTGGGGCTTTGGGTTCCCCTGAAATTTGAGTGGCCATCCTTAATTTGTTACAAGGAAATCATAGCTAAAAATAATGAACTACAGTAAATGAAACATTTGACAATATTTTGAGCCAATTGCATGGTTGTAGTGGTACATTTTTCTAGAGATAGGTTAAGCATCACTAAGATCAATCAAATGTAAGTTTCATATAGGAATTGCACCATCAATGAGTGACCTAATAGACAGAAAAATACATGAAGAAAGTACGTACCATATGCCCTATTTCTATCTTTATTTCATTGGTCCACCTACTATTTCATTGTTGGGGTACATTCCTCCCTCCAAATGGATGGAATTATTTTCTTTTTTATGATAAGTGTCTTTTTTTTTTTTTTTTTTTTTGGTTGTGGGAAATGTCCAAAAGTTTGAAAGTATTTACTCCCCAAAAATTTCAAACATTGTTCAAAATTTTCACATTAAGCTAGGTTTGAGGAAACAAAAGATACTGAAAATTTAAAACATGCATGTAAAGCTAGGTGCCTTCTATTGGGCCTTGGTGTGGTGGCAAGTGCCTTCCACCAAAAGTGATAGGTCATGGGTTTGAGTCCGGAAATCAACCTCTCCAAAGAAAAATTTGAGGTAAGGATGCCTATCAATCACCTCTCTTAGGCCCCGCAAAAGTGGAAGTTTTGTGCACTAAGTATGACCTTATGTACATAGCAATTAAGTCTCTTTTACCAATATTATTGTTTCAATCATGGAATTATAAAGTATGACTAACAAGCACTTTTTGCCATGCATTGATTGCACTAGGGATGGATTCCACAAGTGAGCTAAACACCTCATCCATGAAGCAACCACTACTCACCAATGAAAAAAAGGAACATGACTTCCAAAAAAAGACAATCTTAATAATAATACGCTCTTGGAGGATAAAACTCTGTGATGCTGTGACTCAAATCAGTAAACATAGGCGAAAAGTATGAATATTTGTTATTTTTCATCATGTATCAAGACGTAAATGGCATCTATGCAAATCTCTAGATGCACTTGTTGCTATCAATGCTTACGGATACTATAATATATACCAAAAAAAGGGGAATTCAAGGAGGGGGTAGAGAGGAACACACTTTAAGTAGGACTCTTTACCATAAAGATTGAATGTGTAAGTAACTTTCCTAAATCCTTAGTCTACGTACCCTTATTTAGTACCTTCCTTATAGATGATAATTCACAGTAAACATAAGTTTTGTTATATTTAGCTTTAAACTCCCAAACTAGATACTACCACCACATATTTGCTCAACTAGGTACTGAAGAGTTTACCATTATAAATTTATAATCATTACTAGACAATTTAGATATGAGAATTAATATAACCAACAAAGAGCTGAAATTGTAGTGAATGCTAGAGTTTTGGGTAGAGCTGAAATTGCAATGAATGGTATTGAAGAGTACTATTTGACATTACTATAGGAAGTAGAGCTTTAATAGTAGAGTTTTTGCTAAATATAGCTTTATTTGAAATGCTCTTCTTAGTATTTTGACTTTTGAGCATTTGGCAAATTGTAGTGAATGGTGCTTTAAAGTTCTAGATTTATAAAGTATGAACAGTAAATTTTAGAGTTCCCCCAAAAAAAACTCCAAATTTTAACTTTAACCTTTCAAGGACTCCTTAAATATCTATTTTTAGTTGTTTAAAGTCCTATTTAAACACAGAGCCAAACAGACCCACAATACACTACTAGTACTAGGTAGTAAGATTTGTAAGTGTAACCAATCCACTAACAAAATGTTAGTGTCCTCATGTTACAAATTAGGAAGTTACTTCTATTAAGGATTTTGCTTAAACTATTAAAAGCGAAATATATTTCAAATTACTCAAACATCTAAGTTTCCTATATTGCCCAGAATTTCATCTAATTTGAAAATTCCACTGCTTAAAACCAACAAAATCCAAATTCCATGCAACCAAACACAACTTTATTCGAACAATTCAATAAAGGGCAAGTAAGGAATTCGCAGAGTTAAAACTATATGCTTGATAAGCATCACTAAGATCAATCAAATGTAAGTTTCATATAGGAATTGCACAATCAATTAACAATATAGTGAGATCCCCCTCTGATAATCATCCATTTCCCAAAAAAACAAATGCAACACAAAACAGTAATCAATGGTAGAGCAATGTACCTATAATCAACAGAGGTAGGTATGATGAGGGTTCGACAAAAGCACTAGGGTTTCGGCAACGGCAACTAATCGGAGAGTGTGAGGGAGACTGGATAGGGAGAGTGAGATTGATGGAGAGTGGGGGAGAGTGATGGTAGAGAGTGAGGGAGAGTGTAGAGGGAGGGAGTGAACATGAGTCGTGAGACGTTAGGCTTTCAAATTGTTAAGCCAAACTCAATTTTCTAGTTACCAAGTTATGCATGTATACATAAGCATTTTTTTTATTGGAAAAGGCCACGTCTACTTTGCTAGCGTGGCACAAAGCTCATAGTAACTTGACTATATGAACATCGAGGTTTTTAGTAACTCGGTTATAGGATAATCGAGTTTTATTTGAAATCGAGCCTCACATTATCGAGTTTCAAAATAGGGGCATATCCCTATATAGTTTGAGAAAGGGGGCAAAACGCTAGAAAGTTTTGTTGAAAGGGGCAAAACCCCATTTTGGCCAGGTTATAAAAGAAGGAAACTGATTGGATTGAGAACTATGAGAAAGTGAGTAGAGCACAAAGAAAAAATACAAAACAAAAATTCTGTGTTAAAAAATGGGCTGACCTATAACCTGACTCGGTCTTACACAGGTTTGGGTTGACCTATTTTTTAAAAAGTCCAAAAGACCCTATATTTACCCATATTTTTTAATCTAGAATAGATTTCCATGGCCTTCTTGGACTCTCATGCGTGCCTGAAATTATCGCGTAATGCAAAATGGCATTAGTAGAAATCATGGGTCTCGGAGTCGGAATCACATAAAATTTGGCAGATTGAAGTAAAACGATCTTCTGAGCAATAGTCATAGCATTGCCACGAGGTACCCATTGAAACTGGTGAATTATTTCATTTAGGCTCTAAAAACTATGATTTTGCAATTTATAGAAAATTTTGTTTCCTTAATAACTTTTTGCTTAAAAGTTAGAATAAGATTCCATTTGTTAAGGTTAATAGTTTATGATTCTGCATTTAACTCAATTTTGCAATTTTTGGTAAATTGTGGTATTTTGTCACCTATTCACATAATTAACGCGAATTAGGGTTTTAGACATTTTTCTTAGTATTTATATGTTTTGTAGCTATTAGAGGTAAAACAAACTATTATCAATAAGAACAAATGTTTTGTCAAATTTTTTTCTGGTGGATTCCAATTTTTATCTCCTTGTGAATTCAGGGAAATCTCTTGTGAATTTGACGTTTACTACCAAAAACTAATAGTTTAGTTTTCGTTTCATCAAGAGAGT
This sequence comes from Quercus lobata, assembly GCF_001633185.2. Classification (NCBI taxonomy): domain Eukaryota; kingdom Viridiplantae; phylum Streptophyta; class Magnoliopsida; order Fagales; family Fagaceae; genus Quercus; species Quercus lobata. The sequence goes on along the minus strand of NC_044912.1, from coordinate 853,728 downwards.
ATCATATGTGCTTTCGTCAGGCTTCCGCGACAATATTTTTCCTTCGAGTTTAGGTGGATTAGAAAAATTTGAGTACCCTGTTTTTTCATGTGTCCTAACTATGTGTACCCACATTTCATTGAATAGTGTATAGCATTATAGTTTCTCAACAACTTCTCAATAAATTCTAGGTAGCAATTTGTTAATGGTTCACATTTGTCACCATTAACATCACTTTTTTACATAGCTATTATTAACCACTTATCTTTAGGGTCTATTTGGTTAGGTGGATTTTAGGGAGGATGGAAAAAAGTAGAGAGAAAATGATAGTTTTGTATGTTTGGTTAGGAAAAAAAACGGGGAGAGAAAGTTGGTGGCGCCCAAAAGTTGTAGTTTTGTATTGATCCCTTGTGATGAATTAATTGATTAATTAGCCAAGTTTATTAATTAATCAAATTAACATGTAAAATGCATGGTAGCACAAACAAATCACCGATAAACTATAGTGCAGCGGAAAATAAATTTGACACGGGTGATTTGTTTTCAAATGGGGAAAACCTACACGGCAAAAACCCCACCGGATGATTTTAGGGTCACTACTCCTAAGAATTCACTATTATCACAACAAGTGGTTACAAGTAAAGGAATCTCAGTTGAACCCTTACCCCAATACCCAAGTGAACTTGTTCTATAATGACAATCTCTCATTTTCAATACACGGCTCCTAGTATGTGACTAACCAATTGCACGAATCTCAGTACGCAACTTAATCACCAATTTGAGAAGGATATTGGTTGCAAAGTTCTTCAGTTCATCACATGATAAAGATCAAGAAGTTGCTTGGTCACAAAACCCTACGTTGTACAAATACAGCAGCTTCTTCACAAGAAAGATAAACTACGGTAAATTCTATCTCTGGTCACAATTTGCATAAACAAAACTTTGCTCCACACTTGTGCAACTTGTGTCACTTTTGATAGCCCTAAAATAATCCTTATATATGTTTGGGGTTGTGAGAGAAGAAAACCCAAACATATAATCAAGGATTGGATGAAAAACAGACTTGAAAATCTGAGTTTCATAAACCTCGACAGATATCCTATTTGTCGAGCTGTTGTCGAGCCACGGGATTCAGACAGCTCTAAGTCTTGATAGATGCTAGCTGTCGAGTTTTAATGAATAGCACTTTTCACACTTGATTCTTGGACAAACTTGCATAAATTTAACATTTGAATTTGAAACCTTGTTTCTTGAAACATTAAACACATCCTAGATCTACTCAAATACAAGTAAAGTGCGTTTTGTTAAAGGATTAGCCAATTACATAAAATAGCGACATATGTTCCTAACATGTGAAACACATATGTCCTAACAATCTTCCCCTTTGGTAATCCGTGACAAAACCACAACAAACGAATAAGGTTATGAGAGAGTCATAAATCACTCAACTCATACTCACTTGTTGAATACAATAAAATATATCCTAACACAAACATTCGAAAAACTTTCTATAGCACCCATAACAAAGAAGTGGTCAGACAAGGGGAAGGGAACAGAAAAATGGTGTAAAATCCTCATGACAGCTGAAGGGAAGATGAGTTTATCAGTTTGGCCTTCTCATCACGGAACCGGGCAGAAAAAGGTGTAGGATCAGAAGAAGTGGATGCCTTGGAACGAAGAGAGTTCCGAGACGAAGTAGATTTGTGTTTGGGTGCCATAGAAGCAGACTAACGCAAACAGAAGAGAGAGAGGGAGAAAGAGATAATCAGAAAACTCCCAAGCAGCAAAAATATATCAAGATATAGTGAATAGAAAGAATGTATGCATGGGAATGCATGAACATGTGACATGCAAATGTAATTGCTTCATGGGCTCAGCCCAATCTAATCCTACTAGCACACAATTAGTTGCACATATATAACACATATCCAAATGCATGAAAATATAGTTGTAATGTAAATGAGATGCAATGCATGAAGTTTTTAAGATCAAATATTTAAAACCCATCCCAAAAAAAATTACAAAAACCTCATCAATTTGAAAAATCCCAAACATTTTCCAAAAACCCCAATTTCTAGGTCAAAAGATTTGAAAATCCATGAAAAAGAAGGATTAGGACACTTACCAAGTGAAGAAAACTTGATTAAGGCTGAAAAATCCTTGAGGAAGAGGTTGGGAGGGAGAGAGAAAGGTTTTGGGAGGTGAGAAGTCTAGAGAGATCGAGAGAGATCGAATGAAATGAGAGCTAAATCGTACTGGCACTATTTATAGAACCTCACTAATTCTCAACAGATTGAGAGGTGTTGAGATCTAATAGGGTCGATAGATGCATCTATCGAGTAGGTGTCCAAGGTAAAAAGATGCTCGATGGATCGAGGATCTGTCGAGGAGCTATAGAGGGGACAGAAAGTTGCTCGATCGATCGACATAGCTATTGAGAGGTGTCGAGATTGCAATAAAAAGCAACTGAAAAGCTCGACAGATAAGCTAGGTATCGAGAGGTGTCGAGGAGCTATCGAGATTACTTAAAAACAGATTTTCAAAGAAGAGAAAAATACAGACATGAATGTAATCAAATATGCAACTCTCAAAATCATGTTGAACTCTTAAAATCATCTTTCAACAACAAAAAAATTGTTAAACACATAGATCTTAAAACACACACACACACACACAACAAGTCTAACCAATTTTATATTTCAAATACAAGTCAAAACAGTTTAGTGAGCATATATTAACACATGTAAACCTTGTGATAGCCAAATCACATTGTACCTGCACATGTACTAAAAGTAGCAAAGACTATTGCATGTTATGTGTTAAAAACATTGCAAGATTGCATAAGTGTCTACATGTTATGACGATTTGAGATATGAGAAATCACTTTAACTTTCACACAATCATAACTGTTTGATGGGGACTATTACCTTCAAGGTACATCCTATAACTCCCACATCTCTTAGAAGACACGCTTGCAATCATATATAAAGCATTTTGATCTTTTTGCTTTTATTTTTCTTTGCATATTTTTCTTTTAAGCAAATCATGCATGGACATATAAAAGATAGAAAAGAAATACCCAATGATGTTAAGCTTTTGACATTGTACTTTTGCTATGCCGAAGCGTACAAATGTCATTTCATGATTGGCGGGAAATAGTGGTGAGATAGTTATTCATGTCATTCTCTTAGGATTTTCTAGTCCTTCCCATTAAAAAGAGTAATATGAGTGTTAAGTACAAGAGATCACTTAACCTTACTCATGACAAACACAAACCACAAAGCTCACTTGCTTAATTGTGCATAGAGATGCTCATCTAAACTACAAAAGATACAAAGTTTAGAATAACTTTGTTTTAATGGCCATCCAAGGTACACAAGTACCAATGTACACATAACAAACTCTGTTTTTGTATTTTTCTGATTTTTTTTCTATTATTTTTTTATTTTATATAAAAAACAAAATAAATAAAACTGAAAACAAACAAAAACATGTTAAACAAAGCAAAGTATAAAAATTAGACTGACTCAAAACTTGAAAGCAAAACATATAGGTAATGCAAACACAAAAATAAGAAGAGAGAGGGGGAAAGTGATCAAATCACTTGTAGCCCTTTTCTTTCCACACCTTGGAAGAACCTTTCCTTTGAGTGAACCCTTGAGCCGAAGGTGAGGGGGAAGAATTGAAACCGTTCAACTTTGAAAGGAACATGAGGGCTTTGAGAAGATCTCCAAGGGGAGCAAAAGAGGATGGAAACTGATTCTGGTTTCCCGATGCAATCATGCCGTTACTCTGTTGAGTGGCTAACCACTTATAGCAATTAGGTCAAGTATGACTGGTTGCTCCATAGTGATGACAGAAATGCTACTTCTTCTGTTTAGGCTTTTGAGAGTTAGCCCTCTTAGCCCTAGGGTTTTTAACTTCTTTCTTATCGAGTTTAAGGGGTACTCCTAAGATAGATTTACCACTGTCTATGTTCTCACTAGCTAATTCATTTTTAACAACATTGTTCTCAGTTTCAATATTATTAGCAGGAGGAACAAAAACAGTAGTACTAGTAGAAGCAATACTAGGAGAAGAGAAATTATACCCTAAACCGGTTTAATTAGAAGTAAATTTCCGAAGACTAAGCATCTCATCGAGCTTAGCGCTTGAAGTCCTTTCCAACTGAGCTCTGACTTGGAATAGTTCTACCTCAAACTTCTTAGTTTTCTCAGCCAAGAAATTATTCTCAAATATTAGTGCTCCAATAGTTTGATTGGCTTCATCAAACTTTGTAGAGATTTCCTCTTGCTTAAGCTCCACAACACTAAGCTTCTTGGTGGTCAACCTATACAGCTTCTCATGTTTTTTGGAGACTTTGTATAGCTTTGCATAGGCTGTGTGGATGTCATCTTGTTCATCTATCTTCTCAAACTTAGACTCTACCATATCATCTTCCTCATCCACATCTTCAACAATCCCTTTATTAGAATTGATAGTGGCAATGAAGGCATTGAGGATTCCGTCATCCTCATTGTCAGAATCATCCTTGGGCTCGATATCGCTCAATGTAGCAGCAAGTGCCTTGCTCTTCCCAATGGTCTTAAGATATGTGGGGCACTCTTGTTTCATATATCCAAAGCCTTGACACTTGAAGCACATTGGTCCTGAGAAAACAGTGTACTGACTGCCATTCCTAGCATCCTTCTTCCCTTTGTCTTGGCTTTTGAACTATGAGGAGCTAGATTGCCTACGGTCCTTATCGAAGCCTTTCCTATTTGCATTCTTCATGAACTTCTTGAATTGCCTGGTGATGTATAACTTCATCTTAGAATCTTCATCTTCTGAAGACTCATCCGTATCACTACTCTTAGCCTTCAGTGCCATGCTCTTGCTTTTACTCAATTTCCTGATCCTTGTCAAACTTATAGGTCTGCAGATTTCCAACCAGCTTAGACAAAGGAATTTTGTCGATGTCCTTTGATTCCTCAATGGTGGTGATTTTGGCATGGAATCTCTTGGGTAGAGATCTGAGCACCTTTCTCACAATCTTGGATTTAGGGATGATTTCCCCCAGATTAAAAGCTGAGTTCACTATGTCCTTGAGCTTGGCATAGAACTCATCAAACAACTCATCCTCCTCCATCTTGATCTCTTCAAAGCTTGTAGTGAGCCTCTGAAATTTTGAATCCTTGACAGCCTTTATTCCTTCAGAGGTTGTCTGGAGGATGGTCCATGCTTCTTTCACAGTTTCAGTGGAGGATATCTTCTTGAATTCCTCATCAATAACTGCATTGAACAATGCCCTGCTGTTGAAGTTTGTCGCCTTGATCTTAGCATCATCCCAATTGGTCGGCGCTTCTGTAGGTTTGGTCCAGCCTATCTCCATAGCTTGCCATACTTTCTCATCTAAAGACTGCAAGAAAGCTCTCATGCGTACTTTCCAGTATGCATAGTTAATGCCATCAAATAAATGAGGTATAATAAGAGATTGTCCTTTATCCATGACAAATAAGGGTCAATGGATCATAAAGCAAAGATTAACCTTAATCAGAGTATGCTTGCTCTGATACCACTTGATAGGCCAAGAGTATATTGACTCCTTGTATTAATTGATTAATTAGCCAAGTTTATTAATTAATCAAATTAACATGCAAAATGTGGAGTAGCATAAACAAATCACCGATAAACTAAAGTGCAGAGAAAATAAATTTAACACGAGTGATTTGTTTTCGAATGGGGAAAACTTACATGGCAAAAACCCCACCGGGTGATTTTAAGGTCACTACTCCCGATAATTCACTATTATCACAACAAGCAGTTACAGGTAAAGGAATCCTAGTACCTTATACCAACCTACAGCTAAACTCTTACCCCACTATCCAATTGGACTTGTTCTGTAGTGACAATCTCTCCTTTTTAATGTACAACTCCCAATACGTGACTAGGATCCCAGTACGCGACTTAATCACCAACTTGAGAAGGATGTTGGCTGCAAAGTTCTTCAGTTCATCACACGAAGAAGATCAAGAAGTTGCTTGGTCACAAAACCCTACGATGTACAAACACAACAGCTTCTTCACAAGAAAGATGAATTATGGCAAATTCTGTCTCCAGTCACAATTTGCATGAACAAAACTTTGCTCCACACTTGAACAACTTATGTCACCTTTGATTGCCCTTAAAATAATCCTTATATATGTCTAGGGTTATGAGAAAAGAAAACACAAACATATAATCATGGATTGGATGAAAAACAGATTCGAAAATCTGAGTTTTATAAACCTCGACAAATACCCTATCTGTCAAGCTGTTGTCGAACCATGGGATTTAGACAATTCTAAAACTTGAAACCTTGTTTTTTGAAACATTAAACACATTCCAGATCTACCAAAATACAAGTAAAGTGTGTTTTATTAAAGGATTAGCTAATCACATAAAATAGTGACATATGTTCCTAATTTGTGAAACACATATGTCTTAACACCCACCAAAAAGCAATCTTTCCAAAATGGAGAGAAAATGGGAGACCACCATTTGGAAAAAATTTTACACCACATTTTTGTTGTTATCGTTTTTTTTTTTTTTTTTTACTTGCAACTTATATCTATTTCGTTTTCTCTTCTTCTTCTATTTCATCCCCTGGGCAATAATTTTTCTTCTTCCTTTTTTATTTTTCTAATATTTGTTTTGAGTTTTTTTTTTCCCCTCATTTGGTTTGGTTTCTCACTTTCTTTTACTTTAAAAAAATAAAAAATAAAAAATGAAGTTCCATCTGTACACAATTTTTTAATAATTTTCTTTTTCTTTTTTAAAAATCTAATAGAAGTATTTGAGTAAATTTATACAAACTCCATTTTGTATCTTCCTATTTTTCTTCTCACCAAATAAAAATACTTGCATCCTTCCACTTTTTCATCTTTCTTACCAAACGGACCTTAGGCTTTGTTGTAAAATTGTTAAGCAATTATAAGCTTTATTCAAATGATTTACTCCAAGCCTGTTAGAGGCTCTATCAATAGTAATTATGAAAAAACTGGTGAAGAATAAGTGATTTGCTGATTACTCCAATCAATGTCCGTGGTAATGGTATTACTATAATTCACAGTGACCGTGACCATGATTTTCTTGTAGTAAGGCGCTGCTATCCATCTTGATGGATGAGAGCAATATTTCGATGAAACATTGGATGGGACATGTTATCCAAACCAAAGTAATCTATAAGTCAAGAAGCACTCCACGTAAGGACCATAATCTGCCACATCAGCAAACCTACCCTATCATGTCATTGCATTGGATTACGCATTCCACAATACCAACCAATCAAAGCCCATAAACAAGAATCCTACGTGGCAAACCCACATCCACCAGCTCAAGCATATAGTATCTCATTGATCTCCACAATTACTTACACCAATTCAATTCTGATTTCTGAACCACCACCACACGATCCGGCGAACTAGAAATGGCTTCTCTGGCAGCATCCACGGCAGCAGCATCTCTTGGTGTGTCGGAAATGCTCGGAAACCCTCTCAACTTCAGTGTTGCGACCAGGACAGCCCCAGCGCCCTCCAGCCCAGCTACCTTCAAGACTGTTGCTCTTTTCTCCAAGAAGAAGCCCGCACCGCCACCCAAGTCTAAGCCTGCTCCGGCGAACGATGAGCTTGCCAAGTGGTATGGTAAGTTCATCCATTCAACCATTATCTCTCTTTTTTTAATTTTTGTTTTTTTTTTTATGCGCAATGGTGCTAGCTGTGCAACGTGCATGCATGTGGACTGTGTGTGTGTATATATATATATATATATGTATATTTATTTATGAAACTTTTGCCTGGCGGTTTGTTCAGGTCCTGACAGAAGGATTTTCTTGCCGGAGGGCCTCTTGGACCGGTCTGAGATCCCGGAATACTTGACTGGAGAAGTTCCCGGAGAGTATGTTTCTTCTTCTAACTTCTAAGGCTAGCTAGTATTTGTTTTCTTTCTGAGATATATTCGATGGTGCTAGGAGTTGAAGTTGTAGATTGTAATTTATAATTAATGTGGTGTAATGATATATGTACCAGTACCACGTCGATTGAGTAATTAATTTTGCTTGTTTAATTTATGTGCATACAGTTATGGTTATGATCCTTTTGGGCTTAGCAAGCAGCCAGAGAACTTCAGCAAGTATGTTAAAACTCGATCTCTGTCACTCTCTCTTTATTGATCTTTCGACTTCACAGGGCTTTTTGTACAAATTAATATCTGGAAATAATTAAACACATCCATATATGATATCAATGAAAAAATGTGGTGTCGGGGATGCTTTGGTTGCAGATATCAGGCGTATGAGTTGATTCACAGCCGGTGGGCCATGCTTGGTGCTGCCGGATTCATTATCCCTGAGGCATTAAACAAATTTGGCGCTGACTGCGGCCCTGAGGCTGTCTGGTTCAAGGTTCTTTTTTAATTGCCATTCTTTAAGTGTCATCACAAGATGCTTTGCAAGAACTAGTAAAATTGATTTTTTTTTTTTATTAATTAAGACATTTTCAAGGGCATATAATCCCTCAACTATGTATATTGATTTAAAAATTCAAGAAATACTCTAGTTGAAGAATTAGCATTATTGAAGATTTGAAGGCAATCTATCAAAATTGACTTATACATTGTGTCTATTACTCTATAGTAAAATTATGTATCATGATAACAGAAATTTTCATAGCCACCGTCTACAAGCTTCCACTTCTTAATCTAGTTATATAATAATAAACCAAGCATATGCTACTTTATTTTTTTATTGATCCACAAATGTGAGCTTCAGTGCTTGGGTTAGATATCACTTGTAAATTGTCACGGTACCCGTCAGTTTTATTTATCATAAATTGAGATATTTGTAGCTAGCGCTAGCGTTTATTTTTATGAATTGCAGAAATTTCTTGCTGTCAATACATTTTTCATTTGGATCCATATGTTCCTTGTCTATGAGTGAATCTAAAAATTATCGTACAACTTTTTGATAATGCGTTGTAGACTGGGGCTCTACTCCTAGATGGGAACACCTTGAATTACTTTGGGAAGAGCATCCCCATCAATCTTGTTGTTGCTGTCGTCGCCGAGATTGTTCTAGTTGGGGGTGCAGAATATTATAGAATCATCAATGGCTTGGTATGTGACTGTGAGGATTCCTTTTGTACCCTTGTTTTATTATTAATAATTTACACTTTTACCGATGCAAGATTAGTGTACAAAGCTTCACTAATATTCTGGTAGATTATCTAAACAAAATCATAGTTTCATTCAAGGCAACAGTTATGTAAGTTTGTCCTGTTATTTCCTTGCTAGGATTTGGAAGACGAGCTTCACCCAGGTGGTCCTTTTGATCCATTGGGGCTAGCGAAGGATCCCGACCAGGCTGCAATTCTAAAGGTGAAGGAGATTAAGAATGGGAGACTTGCAATGTTTGCCATGCTCGGTTTCTTCTTACAAGCTTATGTCACGGGAGAAGGTCCTGTTGAAAACCTTGCAAAACATCTCAGTGATCCTTTTGGCAACAACTTGCTCACTGTGATTGCCGGATCTGCCGAAAGATCTCCAACCCTGTGATTTGTTAGTTAGAATCTTAGATGCGTTGTTGTACATCTCACCAAGACATTTTGCAAGGGTATATATAATCCTTGAACTCTAAAGTTCAACTGTGCTTTAATTTATAGAGACCTAGCACTGTTCACCTTTGATTGAGACATCATAATTATTTCTTCTAGCTGCACTCTTCCTTTAAGTTGATTGTAGCAAATTCGCCAATTTCTTTGCTGAGTGGAAACATTTTATTGAAAAACAGAAGGTACAGAGAAACCTGGGCAGCCTCCACCAGGATTGCATCAACAGAACAAAGGGGGCTGAAACCCATATCAGAACTTCCAAAAATAGAGTATTTACAAGAACATTTTGCTAAAACATGAGCAGCATTGTTAGCTTAGCCAATTACAAGTCCTTCACAAATGATTTCAAATGGCTTTCCTCTTTGTGCACGCTATAGCATCGATCTTGTAGTTTTGAATTATTTCTCATGAATCTAATAATAATAGCTGCCAGCGTAACCTATTTTGGATGGTGCATAATTAAAATGGTGTTTTTAATGAATTCATGTAAAAATAATGTTATTTTAATCAAAATTTGTCATTTTAACAAGTTGTAAAAAAAGGTGAAGAAAAATTGTGTCAAAACAGGCTTTTGTTTGTGATTGTCAACCGTTGAACTAACGATCGTATGAAAAGGCAATGTTCTCAAAACAAGAGACCAGGCATGATTAATAGTGCAGGCGTCACATGTCTATCTAGGGTCTAATAAGACAACAGGTGGTTCTTGCTGTTGTGTAATCAAGACCCTAAGAGCATTGGCATTAGGTGTGCCAAATGCTAAGAGTATATTTGATAACTGTTTTTTTCTTTATTTGTTGCTTTCAAAAATAATTATCTATTTTTTAAACTATAAAACTTGTTTGACAACTCAAAATGGACAGAAAATAAAAACTGTTTTCAAAACTCAATTTGTGAAGGAAACTGAAAGTCTGTTTTCAGTTTCTAATTTTCTATTTTTTTTCAAAAAACTTTTTTTTTTTTTTAATTTCAACTAACCAAATATGTTTTGATTTCAAAAATACAAGAAATTTTTTTTTCTTTATATTCCCAAAAACACGTTTTTGAAAATAGAAAACAAATACTGTTACCAAACATAACCTAAATTTTTACTTTTTGGCATATCACACCCTATTTGGTAAGATAGTTCAAACAACAGTTATCAGTGTTTAAACACTGAAATCTGGGGGCCGCCACAAAAACAACACCCTTGGTAAGGGATTTCATTTAGGAGTGTTTGAGTTACGTTTCTCATTTTGGGGTATTTAAACACTGAATTTAGAAAACTCCTTCTACTAGTTTTCAGTTTTCAAAAAACGTTACTCAATGACACTTTTGTAAATATTTAGAAAAGTGTGAACCTACTTAATAAGACCTAACATAACTACAACTCTCTCTCTCTCTCCCTCTCTCTCTCTCGTGCACACCTCATTTTTTCTTTCTTTCTTTCTTTCTTTTTCCCCCTTCTTTTTCATGTTCCTTCTCTCCTCTATGGAAGTTGACCGTTCCGTTGACAAATTAGGTTTTAAAATATTTTTTCTATAATGCGAGGAAAATCCATAAAAAAGATCAAGTTTTGGGTAAAAATATGTGTTAGTAACTAGTTATTCACGAGACTTAATCGCTTAGACAATGTGCAGAAAATTGACCTTTGCATACCATTTGGACAATAAAATTTGAACGATAAGGAATTTGCAAACGCGGTCTTAATCTTTTAGAAAGTAGACATCCCGAGCTTGAATTAGAACACAAATTTTGAATTTTTTCGGCACAAATCAAGAGAGTTATTTTTGTTTGAAAATGGCCCATCTAGCTACCCGAAATTCGAATTCCACCTATGTTCTAATAGAAGGGCGTAAAACTGGAAGTTGACCGTTCCGTTGACAAATTCCATTTTACAACTTTTTTTCTATAGTGCAAGGACAATCCATAAAAATATCAAATTTTAGGTAAAAATATGTGTTAGTAGCTAGTTATTCACGAGATTTAATTGCTTAAAAAATGTGTTGAAAAATGACCATTGTTCACCGTTTTGAGAATAGACTTTGAACGATAAGGAATTTGCAAACGTGGTCTTAATCTTTTAGAAAGTAGACATCTAGATCTTGAATTTGAACACAAATTTAGAATTTTTTCAAAACAAATCAAGAGAGTTATTGTCATTTCAATATGGCCCATTTAGCTAACCAAAATTCAGATCCCTCCTATGTGCCGATAGAAGGGTGTAAAATTGGAAGTCAACCACTCTATTGACAAATTCTGTTTTAAAATATTTTTTCTATAGCACGAGGTCAATCCATAAAAAATCAAATTTTAGGTAAAAATATGTGTTAGTAGCTAGTTATTCATGAGACTTAATCGCTTAGAAAATGTGCTGAAAACAGACCTTTGTTCATCGTTTTGACAAAAACATTGAATGATAAGGAATTCACAGACACGGTCCAAATCATTTAGAAAGTAGATATCCCAATCTTGAATTTGAACACAAACTACGCATTTTTTCGACACGAATCAAGAGAATTATTGTCATTTGAATATGACCCATCTAGCTACCCGAAATTTGGATTCCACCTATGCACTGATAGAAGGGTGCAAAACAGGAAGTCGATTGTTCTGTTGACGAATTCTGTTTTAAATTATTTTTTCAATAGTGCGAGGACAATCCATAAAAAATAAAATTTTAGGTAAAAATATGGGATAGTAGCTAGTTATTCACGAGATTTAATTGCTTAGAAAATGTGTTGAAAACTTATTTTTGTTCACCATTTTGACAATAAATTTGAATGATAAGGAATTCCGAGATGCGGCCTGCATCTTTTAGGAAGTAGACATCTCGAGCCTAAATCTGAACACAAATTTTGAATTTTTTTCAACAAAAATCAATAGAGTTATTGTCATTTGAATTTGGCCTATCTAGCTACTCAAAATTCAGATTCTACCTATTTAGAGGGGTGTAAAACTAGAAGTTGACTATTCCATTGACAAATTCCATTTTAAAATATTTTTTCTATCGCGCGAGGTCAATCAATAAAAAATCAAATTTTGGGTAAAAATAAGTGTAGTAGCTAGTTATTCACGGGACTTAATCACTTAGAAAATGTGCTAAAAATTGACCTTTATTCATCGTTTTGACAATAAATGTTGATCAACAAGAAAGTCGTAGGGTCTAAATCTTTTAGAAAGTAGACATCCCAATCTTGAATTTGAACAAAAATTTTGAATTTTTTCAACACAAATCAAGATGGTTATTGTCATTTGAATATGGCCCTTCTTGCTACCCAAAATTCAGATTCCACCTATGGCCCCCGGGTAATGAGTGGGAAAATAGAAAGGTTGGAAGAAGAAAGGATTTTTTGGTTAGATGCATCGAAATAGCTGAGCATTTTATTCGAACAAATATAGAACCAGAATGGATGGTTTTATGTCTATTACCAGTTCTAGTGTTTGAATGATTAGGAATTACTAGACGCGGTCTACATCTTTTAGAAAGTAGATATCCCAAACTTGAATTTGAACAAAAATTTTGAATTTTTTTGGCATAAATCAAGATGGCTATTTTCATTTGAATATGGCCCATCTTGCCACCTGAAATTCAGATTCCACCTATGGCCCCCAGGTAATGAGTGGGAAAATAGAAAGGTTGGAAGAAGAAAGGATTTTTTGGTTAGATGCATCAAAATAGCTGAGCATTTTATTCGAACAAATATAGAGTCAGAATGGATGGTTTTATGTCTATTACTAGTTCTAGTGTTTGAACGATTAGGAATTACTAGATGCGGTCTACATCTTTTAGAAAGTAGATATCCCAAACTTGAATTTGAACACAAATTTTTAATTTTTTCGACAAAAATAAAGAGAGTTATTGTCGTTTGAATATGACCCATCTTGCTACTAGAAATTGTCATTCCACCTATGTGCCAATAGAGGGGCGTAAAACTAGAAGTCGACCAAATTCCGTTTGAAAATATATTTTCTATAGCGCGAGGTCAATCCATAAAAAAAATTAAAAAAAAAATTTTGGGTAAAAATATGGGTTAGAAGCTAGTTATTCACGAGACTTAATCGCTTAGAAAATGTGCTGAAAACTAACCTTTGTTCATCATTTGACAATAAACTTTGAATGATAAGGAATTCGCAGATGTGGTCTAAATCTCTTAGAAAGTAGACATCCCAATCTTAAATTTGAACATGAATTTAGAATTTTTTTGACAAAAATCAAGAGATTTATTGTCGTTTGAATGTGACCCATCTTGCTTCCTAAAATTCGGATTCCAACTATGCACCAATAGAAGGGCGTATAACTAGAAGTCAATCGTTCCGTTGACAAATTCCAATTTAAAATATTTTCTCTATATATAGCGCGAGGTCAATCCTTAAAAAATAAAACTTTGGGTAAAAATATGTGCTAGTGGCAAGTTATTCACGAGACTTAATCACTTAGAAAATGTGCTGAAATTTGACTTTTGTTTTTCTGTTTTGACAATAAAGTTTGAATGATAAGGAATTCGGAGATGCAGTCTGCATCTTTTAGAAAGTAGACATATCAAGCTTGAATCTGAACACAAATTTTGAATTTTTTTTGACACAAATCATTAGAGTTATTGTCGTTTGAATTTGGCCTATATAGCTACCCGAAATTCAAATTCCACCTATGTGCCGATAGAAGGGCGTAAAACTGGAAGTCGACCGTTCCGTTGACAAATTACATTCTAAATATTTTTTTCCATTGCGCGAGGTCAATCGATAAAAAACAAATTTTGGGTAAAAATAAGTGTTAGTAGCTAGTTATTCACGAGACTTAATAGAAAATGTGCTGAAAACTGACCTTTGTTCACCGTTGTGACAATAAACTTTGATTAATAAGAAAGTTGTAGATGAGGTGTGAATCTTTTAGAGAATAGAATTGTCGAGCTTGAATTTGAAAATAAATTTTTAATTTTTTCGACCAAAATCAAGATGGTTATTGTCATCTAAATATGGCCTATCTTTCTACCCAAAATTCAGATTCCACCTATGCCCCGATAGAAGGGCATAAAACAAGAAGTCGAACGTTTTGTTGACAATTTTTAGTTTTAAAATATATTTTCCATAGCACGAGGTCAATCCATAAAAAATCAAATTTTGGGTAAAAATATGTGTTAGTGGCTAGTTATTCATGAGACTTACTTGCTTAGAAAATGTGCTACAAACGGACCTTTGTTCACTGTTTTGACAATAATGTTTGAACAATAAAGAATTTGCAGACGTAGTCTAAATCTTTTAGAAAGTAGACGTCTTGATCTTGAATTTGAACACAAATTTAGAATTTTTTCGGCACAAATCAAGAGAGTTATTGACGTTTGAATATGGCTCATCTTGCTACCCAAAATTTGAATTCCACCGATGTGCCGATAGAAGGGCGTAAAACTTGAAGTCAAATATTCCATTGACAAATCTGGTTTTAAAATATATTTTCAATAGTTCAAGATCAATCAATAAAAAATTAAATTTTGGGTAAATTTTGGGTAAAAATATGTGTTAGTAGCTAGTTATTCACAAGACAATTGCTAAGAAAATGTGCTAAAAACTTACCTTTGTTCACCATTTTGACAATAGTGTTTGAACGTTTAGTCATTTGCAGATGTGGTCTATACCTTTTAGAAAGTGGACATCCCAAGCTTGAATTTGAACACAAAGTTTGAATTTTTTCAACAAAAATCAAGAGAGTTATTGTCGTTTGAATATGGTCGATCTTGCTACTAGAAATTATCATTCCACCTATGCGCCGATAGAGCGGCGTAAAATTGGAAGTCGATCGTTTCGTTGACAAATTCCGTTCCAAATTTTCTTTTCTATAGCTTGAGCTCAATCCACAAAAAATCAAATTTCTTGTAAAAATATTTGTTTGTAGCTAGTTATTCACGAGACTTATTCACTAAGAATATGTGCTGTAAACTAACCTTTGCTCAACTTTTTGACAATAAACTTTGAACGATAAGGAATTCACAGATGTAGTCTGAATCTTTTAAAAAGTAGACATCCAGATCTTGAATTTGGTTTTAAAAAGTAGACATCCAGACATCTAGTCTGAATATTTTAGAAAAATAAGGATTTTGTTCTCAAATTTGGTTTTAAAATATTACACCCATACCTCGAGACCAATCCACACAAAATCAATTTTTTGTAAAAATACATTAGTGGCTTAAAAATGTGTTGAAAAGTGACATTTGGTCACCGTTTTGACAATAACTTTTGAATGATAAGGAATTCTTTGACGAGGTCTAAATGTTTTAGAAAGTAGACATTCCGAGATTGAATTTCAACACAAATTTTTTATTTTTTCGACACAATTTATGAGAGTTATTGTCGTTTTAAAATTGGCCCACCAAGTTACCCGAAATTCGGATTCCAACTATGTGCCGATAGAATGGCATAAAAATGGAAGTCTAACATTTCATTCATGAATTTGATTTTAAAATATTATACCTATACCTCGAGACCAATCCACATAAAATCAAATTTTTTGTAAAAAATATGTTAGTGGCAACTTATTCATGAGACTAAATCGCTTTGAAAATATGTTGAAAAGTGACCTTTGGTCACCATTTTGACAATAAGTTTTGAACGATAAGGAATTCTTTGACGCGATCTAAATGTTTTAGAAAGTAGACATTTTGAGCTTGAATTTCAACACAAGTTTTTGAATTTTTTCAACACAAATTATGAGAGTTATTGTTGTTCAAAAAATGGTCCCCCGAGTTACCCAAAATTCGGATTCCAACTAAGTGCCGATAGAAGGGCGTAAAAATGGAAGTCTAATGTTTCGTTCATGAATTTGATTTTAAAATATTATACCTATACCTCGAGACCAATCCATACAAAATCAACTTTTTGGTAAAAAAATACGTCAGTGGCTAGTTATTCATGAGACTAAATCTGTACGGGGATTGTACGGGGCTAGGCCCTAGGCCCTATGGGCCTTAGGCCTATGCCTCACGATACATTATACGATCCTGCCCCCATTTTGGACCTTTAGCCTCAATTTGGACATCTCAGGGCCCAATCCGAGCCCAAGGACTGAAATAGGGCTAAACTATCTCGGATTTCCAAGGCAAGCCCCTCCCGAACATCTTTAACCTGGTCGGGGGTATCATTATTTGGAGATACCCTGTACTTGGCTGCCCGGTGGAGCCTTAGAGAATATCGCTGCCGAGTGGGCTTTTGGAGGTGGGAATCAGTTCCAATGCCACTACCACCTTTCCCGATGGAACATCCACTTGAAGACGATGGAATTGGACCCTCATTCACACTAGTGGGGGGAGTAATCATAACACCTCCACTCATCTAAGGCTATAAATAAGAGGATTAAGGGAGAAGTGGGGGTTGGAAATTCTGGAGAGAAAACTAAGAGAAAAACGAGAACAAACCAAGGGAGAAAAGGGAGCAGTTTTGTGAGATAAAGAGAAGGGTGTATAGAATCAAGAGAGTGTACCTGGGTCTCTAAGCATAGGACCACCCATAGTAGGAAACTCTAAGCCCGCTATACAAATTAGTTGTGAGCCCAAATCCAGGCCCACCCCATTAAAGCTCAGTTGGGCATGCATAATTGGTGCCGTCTGTGGGGGGTCTCCTACAAATTTGTGGTTTTGCCAAGACGTGCACAGGAAAATGTCTAGAGGTCAATCAAGGATTTATGCTGAAAATGGCTCTGGGAGGTCTTTTCGGGGATCCACTTGGCGGGAAAGAAGGCAAAAAGGATGCGAAGATAGGGAGTATGAGGAGGAATGGCAGTTTGGCCTTGGAGAAGGGTTGTTTCAAACATATCGGACAATGTCTGGCGCTTCGGGGCATAATCGTTTTGATAAAAGGGATAAAGAGCTTAAGTGAAAGGATGAGGAACTTGAACGTCTACGTAGGTTGGTGAGGGATTTGGAGTTGGAAGTGAGAGGCAGGCATCAGAGAAGAGACCATGAAGAGCGAGGAGAAGGGTCGGCTAGTGTGAAAGGTTGCTATAGAGCATGGTCCCACTAGTTCGGATCTCATCAACATCGGGATCGCTCGCGAGAATATGCAAACCAAGACTCGATTTCCCTAGTAGAACAACGACCTCGAAATGCTGCCATGGATGCTATGAGCCATGCGTTACGCCAAGCTACCCAATCACCATTCTCGAAGGACATTGAACGGGCCCCTATGCCAAGTAGATTTACACAGTTGCTGTTTAATTCTTACGATGGAAAGATGGACCCGGTAGAATATGTAAGCCATTATATTCAAATGATGTCTTTGCATACTTATAACGATGCACTGATGTGTAAAGTATTTCCTTCGAGTCTTGCTCCCATTGCTTTGAGGTGGCTCAATGGGTTAAGGAAAGGTTTATTTCACAGTTTTTTCGAGTTGATTCAAGAGTTTAGCGTTCAGTTCATGACCTATAGTGGCGACTCTAGGAAATTTTGTCAGGGTATTCCTCAACAAGCATAAATTACACAATTTAATAAAAAGAAAATTTTATATATTGATAACAACAACAATCAAAAAACGCGCAAATACATAAAATTTACAATTGCCTTCTACGAGTTTTTATATTTTGAAATCGTTGCATGATAGTCTCATTATCAATGCCACAAGCTACATCTTTTTCAGTATACACAATTAAGCAATCATTCATCCACTAATCTCCCATTCGATTGTGCAGTACATTCTTTATATATTTCATTGCTGAAAAACTTCTTTCTACTATTGCAGTAGCAACTGGAAGGGTCAAAGCTAACTTCACAAGCAAATAGACTAAGGGATAAGTCTCATGCTTCCTTGTGCTCACTAACTTTTTAGCAAGTTCACTAACTCCTTGAAGGTCTAAAAAGAAGTCATTGCTGCGCATATCAAAAATGTAATTTTGCAGTTGAGAGTCAAGCGCCAAAATATATGTCCCAAGAAAATTAGAGGGATAGAACTTAGCTACTAGACGTATCAACTTTTCCTTATCGAAAGCCACAAATGAATTATTTGGATTCAAGCAAGCCATACAAAGTAGCAAATCGATATTCACCTCAGAAAAACAGTTGTTAAGCTCTTGAAGTTGCATATCTATGATTGTGTAGAATAGCTTAACATGATAATGATATAAATTTGTATTTTGTTGAGTGTTGCATTGCTGCCTCCCGCTAACTACAAATATTTCATCAATGTTCAAGATAGAAATATCATGTATGGTACAAAATGAAGACACTTCAGTCAATAAAGATTTCTGTGCACGCCTAAAATGAGGCTATTGGGCTTGGGCTCACAACTTATTTGTAATGTGGGTTTAGGATTTTATACTTTGGGTTGTTCTCGGCACAGAGACTCAATGAAGCTGCCTCTCTCTCTCTCTCTCTCTCTGAATCATTCTTTTTCTCTACTCTTTTTTTCCTTAAGAACCTTTCAACAACCCTTTCCTTTCCCTAACTTCTTATATTTATAGCTCTAGATTAGTGGAGAGATCATGATTACTGCAATAATTAGTGCAGTTGGAGGTCTAATATCATCAGTCGTAAGTGGATGGTTAGGTGGGAGTGGAATGTGGTGAAAGTGGCCTTGGAACTTGGTTTCAACTCCAGCAGGCATGCCCGGCAACGGTGTTTCCCTCGGCGCTGTCGGGCATGCTATGAATGGTGTGTTTGGACATTATTCTTTCTTTATTGTTTGGGAATGGTTTGCCGAGCAAGGACCAGGTGACAAAACTTGGGCCTGTAGTTTGTGTGGGTTCAGATTGGGGTTTTAGGTAGACAGAGATTGGGACCATGGGCCACGCTATTGGGTTAGAGTTCAAGGCCCAAATGGATCGGGGTACCTTGGTGCCGTACAATTTCCATTCATCATCTCTCATCACTTGCAATCGTTGCTTAGGCTTAGGCACTTTAACAAGATCCATAGCATTTACAATATCTTGATTTTTTTTTTTTTTTTGCAATGCTATTGACAACTCATTTGTGATCCCTAAAATGTTTTTCATCAAGTGTAAAGCAAAGACAAATTCAAAAGATAGAATTGACCTCACAATAGATCGAGCTTCAACTTTTTGGTCGGAGAGGCCATCTTCTTCAATAATCTCAACTACATCAACAACAGCAGAGAATATCAAAATTAGGTTGAGAATAGTCCCATAATATGATCCCTAACGTGTATCACCAGGGCGTTTAAGATTTGTCTCTCGATTCAAACCTTGCCCACTTCTACGTACACCGTTCTCTAAATCTTCTTTAATTTTGGCAAATTGTGCATCTTGAAGAGCATCTCGTCTCTTATAAAAGCCTCCAACAATAGCTACTAAATTACTAACCACATAAAAAAATTCAGCAATGTTAATGTAATTTTTAGCAATGGCAACAAGTGTCAATTGAAGTCGATGAGCAAAACAGTGGACATAAAATGCTGATTTATTCTTTTTCAAAATTAAAATTTTGAGACCATTGATATCACCTTGCATATTACTAGCCCCATCATAACCTTGCCCACATAGGTTCGACAAACTCAAATTATGTTCACAAAGTAAACATTCAATAGCACATTTGAGTGACAAAGTGGTGGTACTTGTAACATGTACAATACCAAGGAATCACTCTATAATAATTCCTTTTTTGTTCACATAATGAAGAACGAGGGACATTTGTTCTTTCACTGAGATATCACGTGACTCATCAACTAATATTGAAAAGAACCCATTTGTTCTTTTTGAATATCTGAATGGGTAAGCTTGCAATTTTTCAAAGCTGTTTTCAAGACTTCATTGATAGATTCATTGTGATCCCCCAAAAATTATAGAAGCTCAAGAAAATTTCCTTTATCACTTGAACCTTGAGATTCATCATGACCACGAAAAGCTAATCCCCAGCATAAAAGGAATCTTATGCAATCAACTATTGCACTTAATTGAACCCAATAATCAAGTTTATCTTTATTTGAATGCTTAACCAAAATACTTTGAATGTGTTGCTTTTCCTTCAGTAGATCTTCACTCTTCTTGACAGCTTGGTTATGAGCACTATTAACTCCTCCAACAAGGGAATCTAACTTCGCAACCTGATTCCAAAGTTTGAATCCCTTCGTTACAAAAGTCTCACCTCCTCTTTACTTACCAACACTTGCTACCCAAATAAGTAGCAATAAAAACAAAATGCCGCATCCTTGTCTATATTATATTCCAACCACTTTCTATTTACATACCATTCGGATCTAAATAGACGGGGCTTTTCAAAAAAATATGATACAGGGTAATCATGAAGAACAGGTTGACAAGGGCCTTTTGTTAAATAATGTCTTCATATTTCATCATGATTATTATGATGATAAGATGATATCTTTTATCGTAGCCCTAAATCTAAGGGAAGATTTTCTAAGTTAAAGTCAACACGAATTCGCTTAGAAGATGAAGATGAATCTTGCATAGAATATGAATCTTACATAAGAGATGAATCTCGGGTACGTGGTTTTCTTATCAAATATTTGTCCATAATTCTAGCAAAAGAATAAACAATAAACTATAAGTTCATTTGAAATATTAATAAAATTATTAATTATTATTGTTTAGTTGTTTCATTAATTTGTTTGTCTTTTATAAACTATAATTTGTTATATTGTTGTTTCATTAATTATAAAATTATTAATTATTATTTAGCCTAACATAATTTAATTTATTTGTCTTTTATAATGTATTGGTTAATTATATAGCTTTAATTATTGTTGTTTAGCATAACAATAAACTATATTGCTTTAATTTGTTTGTCATTAATTATACTGCTTTAATTTGTTATATTGTTTAGCCCCTTGTGCACATTACACTAAAAGAGCCAGACATTACACATCCTATGTGCAGCACGATAATTAAAAGCAGTGTAATGAGCAGCATATTACACTGCTTTAATTATTGTTTACCCAACCCCATGTGCCCATTAGCTCATCTACCCCTACCCCACTCAACAGACAAGCACAAGCCTCATGCCTGATGTCCCAATTACAATAGCCTGCCAATCAGAAAATTTCACAATCATAAATCACAATACACATTACACTTAAGGACAATTAATATCACATCAACACCAACACCAACACCAACACACACTGACCAACACCAACGGATAAGATAAAGCCAAATTCAAAAAAACAAAAAAACAGACAAAGAGAAAAATATAGATAATAAGATAAAGCTCATTCATACGGCCAACCAATCAAAGAGAGAGAGAGAGAGAGAGAGAGAGAGAGTCATTGAGTCACTCTTAAAGAATAAAGAGAGAGAGACATTCACTAATTTATTTTTCATTTCAGACTTTCAATGAGATAAAGAGAGAGAGAGAGACTAAGAGAGAGTCAGAGAGAAAAAGAAAGAGAAATACCTTGAGGGAGGCTGGAGGGAGCACCGAGCACCAGAGTAGAGCGATCTGCGATCTACGATGAGGGGTGAGTGACGAGCAACAACGACGAGGGGCGAGCGAGTGAGCAACGATGCTGATGAGAAGTGAGCTAGCAAGCTACGGCAACAATGAGCAAGTATTAGGGTTTTTTTGGTTTGGTTTTGGTATAGAGGCATTATATTGGGTTTTTTTTTTTTTTTTTGATAAACACCTCTCACCTCTGTATTGGAGTTTGTTTTGCTTTTGCTCTATGTAGACTGTATTGGGGTTTGGTTTTCTCTACTTTCTCTGCCAGCGATGTGACCGTGAGTTTGATTTCTAATTCTCTGTGTTGGTTTTTTTTTTTTTTTTTTGAGAATCCGTGGGTGGGTTTTCTCTGTTGGGCTCGCCGTGGGCTTGGCAATTGGCTTTGTTACAAGTTTTTTTTTCAATTTTTTTTGGGCTTTTTTTTTTTTTTTTTTTGCTTGAAAGTTGAACAGATAAATTTTTTCTTAGCTTTGTTACAATTTTTTTTCCAAATTTTAGTTCAATTTTTTGGGCTTTTTTTATTTTATTTTTTTGTTGACTTGAAAGTTGAATAGATTTTTTTTTTTTTTTTTAATTTGAGGGTGTTCCTAATTTTGTGATTGAGAGTGTTCCTAATATAGATTAAATATAAATTTTATTTTTTTTTTTTAAAAAAAATCAGGTTAAAGTGTTCCTGGAATACCCTGAGCTGTATATGGTGTCGTCACTGCCTGATAGAGAAAATACAAAAGGTTAAAAGAAAAAAAATTTATTTGAAGGAATTGGTAACCTGCAATTTCAGATATGAGAAACAAGGGAAAAAGTTGCGCAGGTTCAAAAATTTCGAGGGATAAAATTGTCTTGATATAGTACTGTAGGGCCCGAAATCTGAGGTCCCAGCCCACTTTGTATTAAGGGCCCAAACCCCAGGCCGAGGAGCCCTATTGCCAAGGACGCGCAATGAAAGCTCCTTGAAGGCCCAAGGATGTGGCCGATGACGACTTCACGTTAACGTCTCACAACAACGTCTAAAGAAAAGGACAGATTCAGTACAAGAGCAGCACAAGGAAGAAAGCTGCCAACACCTTAATGTGGAGCCCAGCGCCTGACAAACCCATACTCATACCATGCTATCTAGCTTTTCCCAACCACTCCGACTTATGGATTGATAAGACAAGTGACCACCCCAAACAAGGAGAAACGGACACGTATGTGAAGAAAGAGAATAAAATACTAGTATAAAAGGGGAAGGGGGGGAACCCATAGGAGAGGGGGGCGAGGATGAGACGCTCCTCGGACCAAGTCCGAGGAGATAGAACTTTCAAACCCCATCCATGTAAGGTTTGGCCCTACAGGCCAAATCCACCTTCGCACGGGCTTCCATGAAAATCCGGATCAGACCTCTGCCCAGCGCCCAATGGCAGGCCTTTCCAAACCCACTCTCTACAAATCATATTGTTCGGGCCCTTTATATACGAGCCCAATGTCATCCATGGGTCGTTAAAAATTGTGTCCCTACAAGTACATTCATGTCATATTTTTGGCGCAAAACCCAAGCTTTTTGGCGCTAGAAGAAATGAAGAATACCCTTCCCTACATAACACTAAAAAAAACAAATAAAAATTCTTCCTCTAACACAAGCAGCAGCTATTTCAGTTCACCCATAATAGCCCCAAAACCTAGCAGAAACTCGCTGTCACCAAAAGCACCCTCATTTCTTTCAGAAACTCAAATCCATAGGCCACAGAAAAATCCATCCTTTTCACATCAAACTGAAACTACAAACACAACAAGCTCCTCGACCTCCAAAACCCCAAAAACAGAGCCAAAACATAGAAAGCTCCTTCCTTTAAACCATCGGGCCAAAAAACCCAGCAAAGGTCCCTCTTTTTTTCCATTTCCTAACAACTACAAGAACAGCAGTGACAAGAACAACCACAACAAGCACATACAACAGCAACCAACAAGAATCAAAGAAATAGAGAGACAAAGAGAGAAGGGAGGAAGTAGTGTCAAAGGGAAAAGCAAGAAAGCAATAACAAATAGCGAGACAAAATGAGTACCATCTACTTCCTAGTCCATTTTCATATTATGCTTTTATTTTTAGAATACATGCTTACATGTTTATAGTAGCTCAAGTGTACACATGAACACAGACATACACGGCAATACCTATTCCTGTTCTCACACACAGTGAACACCAATTGCATACAAATAGAGCATGCTTGCACAAATCAAACACGTTTTCAAACACACAGACATACACAACAACCATAGCAAAATCCATCACCCCAAATCAAACTGCACCCACCAACAACCACAGCAAAATCCAAATCCCCTTTTCAAACCCCCAAACCCAAATCGATTTTTTTTTTCCAAATCCTTAAACCCCAAAAAGAAAATTAGATCCCTAAACCCACAATCAGGCAAGTAATAAGACAAGGAACTTTCATAAATCAAAGAGCAACGGAAAAACAAAAAGAAATAAGAAAAAAGAAAAGAGGAAATAGAAAACTGAAAATAGAGAGGAAACCCAAGATAGCCATTGGTGGTGGCTCGCGATGGTCATAATTTTTGGTTTAGAGAGAGAGAGAGCTACGGCTTAGAGCTTTGGCCATGGGTTATGGCATTGTGGGAGGTCGAGAGAGTGAGGGTGCGAGTTAGAGAATGGATTAACTAGAGAAAGAAAAGGAATAGCCATTGACATGGGTTAGATACGGATTGAGAATTAAGATAAGGTTGGATCAAATCAGACTTGGTCCAATTCGTAAACAAAGCCTAATCATTTAAAACAAGTATATGCCCACACCTCTATTAACCTCACACCCACTTTTATGTTTTGCAATGAGCCCAAATCCTCCAAACTCAAATCCTCTAAGCCCAAATTCGAACTATCCTGTAGCCTAAGAATGAGTCTCTAACATCAGATCTTCCAAGGTAAAAATACAGAATGTTTGCAAAATTTAACATTGACCCCAATCAAAAATTATAATTTGACCGCACAATTTTATTGAAATAACATTTTCAACCCAAAATTAAAGGATTTCATAGTTTTAGTTGAAATCTAATAATGTGATTAAATTAATTTTGATGTTAAATTTAAAACTATGAAATTCTGTGTAATTTAATTTTCTACATAACATACTACTTTAAAAATCAGAGACATTTAATTATCCAAGCCTAGCTCTAAGCTTAGTCTAACTCATTTAGGCCCACTCTCTTAAATTAACCCAGTACCTTGAGGCCCATCAACTACTTTGGTTTCCATTTTAGCTAGCCTACTAACAAAGGTTTCAGGCCAATCCAAAATTAACCATCAGCCCACCTTTTACAAATTGCATTTTCAACCCTGAACACTTCAAAAATTAAAATTTGACCCCTTACTTTAAATTAAAAGTTTTGACACTAAAACTCTTCAAAATTATTTTTTTTGACCCCTAAAAATTCAAAAAATAGCACAAAGGCCCTCTAGGCCACAAACATGCATTTTCAATCTTATTTTTTGCCAAAATAAAATGTTTTCCTTGAAAATAATAAATTTGTCAAATGCCTTGGTTTTCATACTTTATTGGAATTTAATATTTTCTTGTTAATATGGAATAAATACTTTAGGAAAAGGAATTTGCAAATTTACATTTGTTAGGCAATGCTATGCATTGAGATTAGTTTCATTAAATTTTCTAAAATAAATTGTTCACATGTCATCATAGGATAAAATAATTATTCGCATGTTGCACCAAATACGTGTCGCCGACTGGGGGAATAAGAATGAGTGCGGGCCGAAATTTAGGTAAATCACAAAAAAAAAAAAAAAAAAATTGTCAAATGGCATTGGCTAGAAAGATAAATAGCATGGTAAATTTAATGAAACTAATCTCAATGCATAGCATAGCCTAACAAATATGAACACAAAGGCATTTGGCAAATTTATTATTTTCAAGGAAAACATTTTATTTTGGCACAAAATGAGATTGAAAATGCATGTTTGTGGCCTAGAGGACCTTTGTGCAATTTTTTTAATTTTTAGGGGTCAAAAAAAAAATTTGAAGAGTTTTAGTGTCAAAACTTTTAATTTAAAGTAAGGGGTAAAATTTTAATTTTTGAAATGTTTAGGGTTGAAAATGAAAGTTGTACAAGGTGGGCCGATGGATAATTTTGGATTGGCCTGAAATCGTTGTTAGTAGGGTTTCGAGTTTAGGGTTTAGGGTTTAAGGGTTTAGGGTTAAGGGTTAAAGGTTTAAGGGTTTAGTGTTTAGGGGTTTAGGATTACGGGTTTAGGGTTTAGGGTTTAGTGCATATGCATAAACAATAAACAATAAGTAAGGGAAGAGAGATGCAAACAATGAAATAACACTGAAACGCGTTATCGAAGAGGAAATCAAAGTACTTGGTGAAAAACTTTTTTGCGGCCCGTTAAGCGAATGATCCATTAGTGAATAAAGTTAGAGTACAAGGATATCAAAAAGACCCTCCAAGCCTAATCTACTCAATGTACTTGAATCCTCCAAGTTCTAGCTCCCAACGGACTTCACCGAGTCATTTCTTCCCTAGTTAGTCGAATCTCACATTAGCTCCAAATTGCATCTGCCAATCAATGGCTTCTTCTAATGCTTCTCACATGCACCAAAATTACTCTCAACACTCAATATCAGGTGAGGTAAATGTTTGGGTTAAGAACCTCTTAAGGATTTGTAATTGGAGAGGTAGAAGTAAAGGAAAACTAAGAGATTTTGTGTAGATGATTCTGGGTTTACAATCTCTAACTCTTAAGTGTAAATCTAGGGTTTTCTCTCTAAAATTATCCTTACAATATCATGGATAATGTGAGCTTATATAGTGTGGGTGAAGAAATTAGGAAGGCACACTAAAACAGGCTGGCAATGCATCTCGCGGGTCATTGTGCAAGTTGGTCTAGTCACAAAATGAGTTGCCAAATGCTTTCTAGCACTTTACTCTTCAACTTCCAGCATGTGCTTGTCACACGGCCTTTCGCGAGTTGTCCACTAGCGAGCTAGTGGTGAACAAGTCGCAAAGTTCACTGTTCTTCACAATTCTTCATCAAACTCTCACAACTCAACCCTTACATTAAATCTCACAAACATACAGGGAAATGATTAACTAAATACAATTAAATTTGACACAGAATTAAAGTCAACAAAACATAATTAAAAATTACAACTTTACATAAAGTTTAGAAAAAAAAAAAAAATCAAACATTACAGTATTAAGAGTGTAGCCAAGGGGACTTCTCTCTCTCTTATATATATATAGAGAGAGAGAAAGAGAGAGAGAGAGAGAATTCAAAGCTATAACTAAAGCTACCTAGAGAAAATTTAATTAGATTTTAAATTGGATTTTAATTGGATTCCAATTTTGTATCATATGACAAGTTATGATTGGTGGAATATAATTCAAAATAATTTTAATTATGTGAAAAGTTAATTATTGAGTGCAAAAATCAAAGAGTCTAAATTCAACTAGATTCTAAGTTTGATTTCAATTAAACTTAATTTTATGTCATGTGTCATATCTAATTTTTTAATTATATCCGTGTATATGCACAGCAAGAGTGGACAGCTCCCCTATTCAAGCTTAGGCTCAGGCCTTGAGATGGGCAGTTGATTGAGTGCAAAAACATAATTTGGACAATATATGTCTATATCGAAGGAGACTATATACACATTATACAGTGTACATTAGTGTTCAGAGTTTTGTATCATCTTGTGTGGTTGTTGAATAAAAGTTTTCTTCCCCGAAAAAGAAAAGAAAAGAAAAGAAAAGAAAAAAGAGTGTGGCCGAGGACTTTTATTGACATAGTTATCTTCTTGTGTGGTTGAATAAAAGTTTTCTTCCCAGAAAAAAAAAAGAAAAAAAAGAAAAAAAAAATGTTTGGCCGAGGACTTTTATTGACATAGTTATCACATGATACATCAATAGAAATGTACTCGCCAAATGTGAAAGTAGGTTGAGAGTTGGAATCGTAGACAGAATTACCAAACATCAAGAGAAATCAAGGAGAAGATAACACAGTTTTATGTCTTGTTTCTGCCACTTGCATCAACTCATTATCACTGGTAGACCTAAATGACTTTGGTTAATGATTAAAAAAAAAAAAAAAAAAAGGGAAGGAAAAAGGAAAAGAAAAGTAAAAGACTTTGGTTAATGATAAGAAATTTTTTTTTTTTTTTTTTTTTTTGAGAAGATATCGATAAGAAAGCTAAGAAGAATCAAGTTTTGAAGTGGAAGCGTTAACATTAACAGTTTTCCTTTATATTTTCTTAGAAGAATCGTTATCATGATTAGGAAAATAACAAGTAGCAACATGTCAGTGATTGGCCCTTTGCAAAGAAAAAACCATGTGGTGTGGACCAAGGTGTTCCCCTTGCATTATTGAAGCTAAAGTCAAGGTCGATGTTACAAGAATACAAATTTCCTGTACCATATTTTGTGTTTTACTTTATGTTCTACTAATCACAATTTATTATGTGTTTTTTTTTTTTTTTCCATTTTAAATTTTGACTATTTTATAAAGAAAGTTAAATAAATATATGTTAAGTTATGATTGGTGGAATATAAAGTACATCACAACAAATAGTACAAAAAAGTGTATTCTTGTTACGAATCTACAGCATAGTAAGCCAATTTACAATGAATCCAATGAAGACTATGTGGTTGATGTCAAATTCAAGGTGGGTCCTCCACCCAACCAAATTACCAATTTTTCTTAGAACAATTGTTATTATGCATTAGAAAAATAACAAGAAAAATAAAAGTTGACTTTCAGTTCAGCAAATTATAAAAACTTTTTTTTTCCAACAAGTAGGTTAATTTTGGATTAACTTTACTATACTCTTCCTTCCTTCTCTCGACCTAAATGAATCATTGGTGTTGAACGTTGAATAGGCTGGGCAGGGCCATATTTCTAAGCCAAAGTTGGCATGTCATGCCAAAGTTTAGCCCAACCTGATCAACATTCGTATATTTTAAATTTTTTATTAAACTCACACAACAAATCAGTAAGTTTTAACAAAATTGTGTTTTTATTTTTTTTATTTTTTGTGTATAACTGTATATACTACACAAAGTGGACCATAAAGTTGGATTAGTGGAGTGCTTCTATATGTTTTTAGATTATGTTCCTCTACTGTTTGTGTAGCATAACTATGTATGGTAATACATAGAAATATATTAAATTCAAATTAATTTTTAAAAAAAAATATAATTTCTAGGTTTAGATATATAAATTTGGATGTAAACATAATTGAAACACCTTAAGTATAATTAGAAGAACACT
Source organism: Quercus lobata (assembly GCF_001633185.2). Taxonomy (NCBI): domain Eukaryota; kingdom Viridiplantae; phylum Streptophyta; class Magnoliopsida; order Fagales; family Fagaceae; genus Quercus; species Quercus lobata. Next base: position 824,479 of record NC_044912.1, on the reverse strand, counting down.
TAGCTTGAAATTGTAGTGTATTTACAATATAGGGACACTTGCCGTCAAAGAGTAAGGGATAATTAGAACGACACTTGGCACAATATATATATATATATATAAATATATTTATATATATATTATATAAGCACTTGGCAGTTGGCAGAATATTGGAGTGCAATTAGAATCTAATTGGATAATTGATTGAACTTCCTCTCTTCTAATTTTTTTTAATTATATAGATAGATTAGCTTTTATCAGCCACTCAATTGCACCAAATATGAAAAAATAAAAATAAAAGAGTTATATATTGTTATTATTTTTTTAAAAGAAAGTTCAACGTACTTGTAACATAAAAACCTATAGCCTAATTTTATCTGCCAATCAATAAAATTGCAAAATCATTGGCATATAAATTCTTTTACAAGTTTTTTTTTTTTTTTCCCCATAGACGGTAGTGAGGATGCAGTAGTGGAGCTAAAGGTATAATTTTTACCTTCATTACTACAATGCACAGCTATGTATGGCTGTGCACTGTAGCTGAGAACCAAAAAAAAAAAATTCAGTAGCCGGATTAAAATAATATATATTTGTTTATTTTTTTTGTATTCTTTTATTCTCATCATGCCTCTCTCAGTGTCACTCTCAAGTCACTCTCTCAAGCTCTCACCTTTGTCTCACCTCTCTCAAAACTCTCTCAAGCTCACTCTCTCAAACTCTCTCCCTCAAAGTCACCTTACCCTAGCCCGCCATCACCGCCGATCAAGCTCACTGCTGCCACCTTAGCTCGCCTCCCTTCACCAACAGTTCGCCTCCCTTCACTCCCTTCGCACCCAACCGGCGACCCTTCGTGTAATGGGTATTTTTATTTTTCCTTTTGAGTTAATTTTCTTGTAAATTTTTGTTTAGTGATTCTAGTTCCTTTGGCTATTTTTATTTAATGATTCTAAATGCTTGATGTTAATTTTTTTGTTTAATGATTGTAGTTCCTTTGGATTTTTTTTGTTTGATGCAGTAATAGGTACATGTTTTTTTGTTTAGTTTGGGTACTTGATATTTATTGTGTAATGGTTGTGAAGAAAGTTTCTTTAATGTTACAAAGATTTCATTTTTATTATTGTTAATTATTATTAGTGTTGGTCTCGTTGATTACATAGAGCAATTTGCAAGGAAATGAAATGATTAGAAAAGAAAAAAGGAATTAGTTGGTGTTGTTTCTCTAAAGAGTTGTTTAGTTGAATGGTTGATTTTTGAATATGTGGCGGCAATGGTGGAAGAGTCGGTGGCAGTGGTGGTGGCAGTAGTGGCAGCGGCAACGATTGCATTGGCGATGGTGGTGGAGGAGTCGGTAGTAGTAGCGATGGCGGTGACGGTAGCGGTAGTGGTTACGGGTGGTTGTAATTGTTGTTTATTATAATGAATATATTATTTTATTGTAGTACATATATTATTTTATTGTGATGTTTATATTATTTTATGGTGTTGAAAGTTAAAATAGATCCACTATTACAGTATGTAAATAGGTAAAATAGATAAAGTAACTTTTGTGGTGCTAAATAGCTAAATTTTTAACTCCACTGCTGTGGATGTTCTAAGAGACACAATGACATAAAACTAAGTGGAAATAAATTTTGTAACCCTTTTTTAATCATTTTGGTTATGGATGTAAATCTAACAACAGGAACGGTTTCACCAAAAAAAAAAAGAGGGGGGGGGGGGGGGAGGATTTTATATTCGTGATTTTATATTCTAAAACAATTTTAAATTAAAACAAAGCAAATTTATAATCAGATTAAAATCCTTTAGGGTTCTTAGGTAACCGCACCATATCCATTCATTATGAAATATAGAGATGCACCACATTTAGACAAGCCACTAGACCTTGAGGCTTTCTTTATATAAATTATGTATAGTTAATAGTATATATACATAATTCCTTCTCAAGAATTAAGTTAGTGTAAAGAAATCCACAAAAATGACCAACCAACACACATTTATGGCCCCCTTTAAAAAAAAAGTTATGAAATATCTTCTTCTTTTTTTCGGTAAACCATGATATAATATTAAACTAAGAATTAACAAGTCTATTACAAAACATGCTAGCTTTATCAAAAGCTAACAAATTTTCCACCACAGGCGGTGGGTTACAAAAAACCACAAAATGAGAGCCTGTTTGTGCTCCAAGCTTGGCCAAAGCATCCACACATTGATTAGCTTCATGGTAGACATGAAGCACGCCCTTGTTTGGGATCTGCTTCAAGAGGCTCCTGCAATAAATGAGTAAAGATTCCATCATGATATTTTCAGGTTCATTATTCATAAGCAAAACAATGCTCAACCCGTCTAGCTCAATGATAAGGTTGCTCACACCCATCTCCCTAGCTATATTTAATCCATCTCATAACACCCACAGTTCAGCCATGAAGCTGTTGGTGTGCCCGATCCCTCTAACATATCCCTTCACCCAATTACCTTCATGATCACGTAACAAGCCTCTTCCACCTGCCTTGCCAAGATTATTTAAAGTTGAACCATCAAAGTTCAGCTTCAGCCAACCCCACAGAGGCTTCTCCCATCCCATAGGAATGATAGATTTGGCCGGCTTGCTCCTAGCTTCGAGCCCAATAACAAAAATTCAGTGCTATACCTCAAACATTTTTTCCAACACTGGTTATCTACAGTTCCTGTTGTTAAAACAAAATTATTTCTATGCAGCCATAGCTGCCAAAGGCCCAAAGGAAAGATAATCCTCCAAGGTATGCCTTTTACAGAGGCATTCATAGGGTCCCTGCAATTAGTTTCCAACCATTCTTTAAAAGGGAGGCCAAATGACTTCCTAATGCAGATTGGAGCTTGTAGTTGCTACCAAAATTTGTGGGCAAAGTCACAGCCCTTGAAAAGTGCTCAATAGATTCATTCTCCCTATTACAAATCTTACACACTGGATCAAGAATTAAACCCCTTGAACCTAAAACTTCAGCCATAGGTAGACTACCATGTAGACAAAGCCACAGGAAGAACTGAACCTTAGGAGGAGTTTCAGTTTTCCACACCCAATTGAATGACATAGTGTTCAGGTTCAAGGGGTTTAATCCCCTAGCAATGAGATAAGCTGATTTTAGGGGGGAGGGGGGTGGGGGAAGCCATTCTTTGAGAAAGCCCACATGAGCTCATCAACTGAGTGGGGGTCAAAAGAGAAGGGAGTGGGGAGAATAGTATTGAGAATAATTTCAGGAAGATCAAATGAGATGCTAGATGGAATCCAAGTATTGTTCTCATCAAAAAATTGCTTAACTATAAGTTCAGCCTCCCCCCTAGAAAGAGGTCCTTCAATGAGTTCTCTTAACCTCCCTTTAGGAAGCCAAAAATCCATCCACATATTATCTAAATCACCATTCTTCACTGTCCACCTTAGGCCTTTCACATAAATTGGTCCCCCCCTTTTTGTAGGCTGCCCAAACCCGAAAGCAAGGCAACTTCCTTCCCTTCTCAATCATCCTGTTAGGACACAAATATTTAGCTTCTAGCATTCTTGCCCATGGCATCCCTTCCTCATGAGCAAGCCTCCAACATAACTTAGCTAGCATAGCTTGGTTTCTATACTTCATAGAACATAACCCCAATCCACCAAGCTCTTTAGGCAAAGTAATGGTGCTCCACTTAACCATGTGCATCCTCCTTTTCTCCTCAGTTGATTCCCAAATGAAGTCCCTTGTCAACTTATCAATAGAATCACAAATTTTAATAGGAATGCTATGGCATTGCATGTAATAATCTGCAATAGAAGCCACCGCAGATTTAACAAGCACAAGTCTACCAGCTCTTGACAAAAGCTTAGTTTTCCAACCAGCAAGCTTGCTTCGGACTTTATCCAGAATAAAATTGAAAGTCCTACCCGCCCTAACTTTGTGAATGATGGGGAAACCCAAATATCTTCCAAGATTATTGGTAGCCATAATTCCCAGTCTTCTACATACACCTCTTTTCCTTCTAGCAGCGACATTTGGTGAGAAAAACACTCTAGATTTCTCATAGTTAATCTTCTGCCCAGCCATACTGCAAAAGGTATCAAAAACATCCAAAATGGCTTCACAATTCTTTGCATTAGCTTTAGCAAACAGCATTGTATCATCTGCAAAGAACACATGGGAAAAGCTAGGCCCCCTCCTAGAAGCTTTTATCATGTCCCATCTTTTTTCCTCACACATCTTTGTGATCTGAGCCCCAAGAAATTCCATGCATAGAATGAACAAATAAGGTGATATGGGATCACCTTGTCTGATCCCTCTTAAAGGGTAGAAGGCAGGGAGTTTGCTTCCATTGAAAAGAAATGATGTTGAGGTAGATGAAACATAGCTGAGGATAAGTTGGATAATATTATCCGGGAATCCAAAATGTGTAAGCACCAACCTAATGAAACTCACTCTAACCAGTCATATGCTTTTTCCAAGTCTATCTTTATCACCATATACCCTTCTTTGCCTTTACTCTTCCCAATTGAATGAACAAATTATTGGGCAATGATCACTTTACCTGAACCTTTTCTTCCTTCAAGGAAAGCAGCTTGCATGGGAGAGATAAGGTTAGGAAGCAAAGGTGTAATTCTTTGAACAAGAATTTTTGAGACAATTTTATAAACTGTGTTACATAAGTTTATTGGCCTATATTGACTCACTTTCTCCGGACCCAGTTGCTTGGGAATTAGAGCAACTAAAGTTTGATTAAGACAATCAGGTACCCTCTGATTTGCAAAAAAACTTTTGACTTCACTCTTCACTGAATTTCCAACCACAAGCCAAAATCTCTAGAAGAAGCATGCATGAATACCATCACTACCAGGGGCTTTCTATGGCTTCATGGATTTAAGGGCTTCCCATATCTCATTGTCAGATGGCATTGAAGCCAAGGAGTTAGCAACAGCATCACTTAATCTCAAACACCAATTCGTATCCCAATTCTGGACCATTGGGCAAGTAACCTGATCAGTTTGATAAAGCTTTTCAAAATATTTAATAAATATCTCTTTAACTTCCTCCACATTGTGATTCCAAACTCGCTCATCATTCAAGATGCTGGTAATTCTATTCTTACTTCTTCTAGTAATGGTAGACATGTGAAAGTAACCTGTATTTCTTTCCCTAAAAATGGTCCAATTGCCCGGAGTTCCTCCTCAATCTGAAGTATCACATTATACTCTTCAGAAAGTTGATCTTGCAGATTAATAAGAAAATTATTAGGGTTTTTAGCAAGGGCTCTTTGAGTACCAAGCAGCCCAGCCATAATCTACCTTTTCCTCACAAAAATAATCCCAAAAACTTCTTTATTCCAGGTTTGGGCCTTCTAAGTGAATTTGGTAATAGCACCAGGTAAATCTTCTTCTCTCCCTTCCCATGAATCCCTAACAATGGTAGGGAAATCCTTGTGACTAAGCCATATGGGTTGGAACCTAAAAGGTCTGTTAGAATTTGCCACAAGATTAGGATATAAATTTTATAGGAGAGGGTAGTGGTCCGAGTTCACTCTAGCCAAGTGAGTCACATTAGCCTCAAGAAAAGAGGTTTTCCAACTAGGGTTGGCCCAACACCTATCAAGCCTGCACTGAATAAGGCCCCCTAATTCTCTCTTATTTTTCCAGGTAAATTTAGGCCCAGAAAAGCCCAAGTCCATCATTTGGAACTCATTCATACAGTTAAGAATGGCTCTCACTCTTCTTTGATAGATAAGATTGGCCCCAGATTTTTCCCCTTCAGAGATAACCTCATTAAAATCTCCCACAAGAGCCCAAGGAAGATCGTGTAAATTAGATATCAATTTAAGGTTTTCCCAAAGCATGCATCTCTCATCAAACCTAGGACTAGCATAAATGGCACTAATAATCCAGCTTAGAGTTTGAGATCTTACCCGAATGATGGCATGAATCTCTTGCTCCATTGCTGCCAGCACATCCACTTGCACCAAATCAGCCCTCTAGAGCAACCAGATACCCCCAACAAAAACAATTGTATCTGTCACTTCTGCCCCATCAAAAGGCAGTGTCTCAATCATCTCTAAAGCTCTTGCTCCACTCATCCTAGTTTTAGTAATAATCGGGAGAATAGGACTGTGCCACTCCACAAAATCCATCACTATTTTTCTGAATTGGGGTTTCATAGCACCCCTACAATTCCAAATTAATATATTCGTGATTTTGAATGGGGTAATAGAGGGATCAAAGCACACCATTGAAGAGGAGTCCTTAGTGCCTCTCAACCTCCATGCCTCCATCATCTCTGGCTTCGTCACCAATTTCTTGCAAAACAGAGTCACCGAATGGTTAAGAATCCCCATCATCTCTTGAGTTACTCTGATGAGGATAGTGCCGTTGATCTCTGCCTTCACAAAATGTATCATCTTCACCCTGTGCAAATTCCCCTTTATAGAGCATTCCACAGGTTTGTTCTGAAGTATCTTCCTCTCCGTAATCACCGGCTCCACCCATTCCTTTTCTACCTCTGTTAGAAATTTTTCCAAGCTTTGCACCTTTGAAATTGTCTCTAATGAGCTTGATTTGCTGTTGGAGGGGCATGCACCACTAGCCTATCCATTAGGAAACGCCACCATGGATTTAGCGTTTTCTCCCAAGCTTTGTTCTTCAGGGGAAGATAACCTAGACCTCTGCTTTCCTTGGTTAACGGGAACATATTATTCCACGCTAACATCAATTCCAGATCGAGCCACCCCCATACCTCTGTTGGGTCCTACCTGATCCATTGGATTGTTTGATCTCCAATCAGAATTATTTTGCCGTTGTGAAAAATTGCCCAGCTCCCTGTTTTCTCCGTTGTTGCCGTTTCCTACTATGCTATTGTGAGCACCTTCAGCTTTTGTTATTAACCCCTCTTCTGAGTCACTTGTTTATTTAAAAGCCATGGGCCTTGGCTTGGCCCATTAATTTTCGAAGGGCCTGCACTAGACCCAAAGACAAAAACGCTATCTTTCATAAGGTCCACATCTTTCCTTTGGCTTCCAACGGCACTTTTGGCATTCTAGTTTTGGTTAGCACGAGTTCCACTTCGTTTGGAACTCTTTCCGTTAGTTGATTTATCTTGATGGGACTTGTTAGACCTCCCTCTTCTCTAGGTGTCATAGCAAGCTGAAATTGTGGTGCCTTCCTTTTTCCCGCCACTTTTTCAAGCTCCATTGCTCTAGGTGAAGTCTTGTCATACAAGGATTGAGAAGACTCATCAGATTGACTCAAGCTTACTTTGCTAGGCTTGTCACGTGCCTTGCTCAGTGGCTTGTGTCTAGTCACAATCATCCACTCTCCAAAGTCATCATGACTTTTCTCTACTGGTTTCTCTACCTCCTTAGGTGTGGCTTCCATGCTCTGTTCAACTTGTACATCACTGGTGGGTTCATGGATTGTGAATGGGCACGCCTCTTTTTTGTGTCCAATTCGACCACACTCAAAGCACAATGACTCCACCCCTTCATACTGAATAATTTGTTTTAGCTTGCCCAAGAAGATGCTTCGAACAAGGGATTTATCAAGGTTAACTTGAATACACATGCGTGCAAAACATCCTCTGGCTCCATTAGCAGTGTATGCATCAATACAGAGCACGGGACCAATAGCTGTACCAATTTTAAGTAAAGCATTATGTTCATAAAACTCAATTGGTAATTCAGGAAATCTAACCCACATAGCAACTGAAGAAAAATTTGTTGTGGATGCTTTGAATTTTGGTTCCCACTGCCTAATGGCTAAGAAATTCTGTCTTATGAACCATGGACCTCCTTTAAGTATGTTATCAACATCCTCTCTGAACTCAAACTTAATAAAGGAAAAATCAAACCCCAAATCAATGCAATCCATACCTCCTTTCAAGTTACACATGCTCCTAAGCTTCGAAACTAGGAATGAGTAAGCAATCTTTCTCCCAAAAGGCTTGATTATGAGAGTTTGGTACCATGGTGCTCGCATGCGAGTTTTTTCTTCTCTGGAAAAACACACTTTGATGTTATCATCTAGAGCATTCTCATCTTCTTGATCAGATTCAACATCTTCCTGCATAGCACTATCAAAACCAAAGGCTTTTTCAAAGGCTCTAGGGATAGAACCCACAAGTTTGTCTCTGTAACTTCCCATCCTTGCCATGTGATTTTCATTCCTATCCCCTGTAGTTTGATGACTCTCCTTGCATTTCTTAGTACTGCGCGATAAAGTGTCTTCTTCCTCTTCAGAACGTTTCAGCCTTTCTCTCTCCATTCTCTACACCCAGCTCTAAGTTATGAAATATCTAAACTTAATTGGTAATACTTTTCTCCAAAAAAAAAAAAAAAATTGGTAATGCTTAATTAAAGAAATCAACCACCTCGTGACGTGTTTAAACTCAACTGTGGATTATCAAAACGTCTTCCCTGTCCATCCCCTCTCTCTTTGGAATTAATTTAAAAAAAAAATATTTGCATGATCTTTTAATAATTTTGTTTTCTTAACTACAAAAAAACCTAGGGTTGTTTGACAGCCCTACTCAAACACAAAACTACATATTTTAAACAACATAGTACACATTTTTACACGTTTTTTCATCCATACATATATTAAACAACATTACTCAAACTAACTCACCAAACAGGCCTTAAACTTTGTGATTAGAAAATAAATCCTTTATTTTTTTCCCTATTATTATTATTATTATTATTTTCAATTATAAGAAAATAAATTTGTGGCTAACCATATTTACATCTTTGGGCGTTGATATAACTAGTTGTTAACTCGCATGGTTTTCAAATCCGGACTGGACCGTATGGTTCGACCCGGTTAACTATAAACCAGTCACTATTACTATTCTTTTAATCTTCAAAATCTCTTTACGTGAAAAAAAGCATAAAACCGCTCAAATCGTGGTCAGACCGTACGGATCTGAGAACCGTGGTCGGTTTCAGCAGCTCGTGCGGTTCCCTTTTTTTATTGTATTTTGGCCGGAATACAAAAATAAGCTGGGAAAGAATTTAAATATAAAATAGAGAAAGAAAAATCGTAAGAGAGAAAAAGAAAACATAGAGCCATGTTATTAGGTTACCACCATCACTATTACATTCCGGTAGTCTATTTTTGCCGATCATCCCAACATTCATTTTCCTCTTCTCCTTCTTCTCAACACCACTTCCCCCAAAAGCAAGAATAACTCCTCATTTTTTTTTTTCTTTGTTCGTTGTCTCTTGAGTGCCCTAAAGTAGTCACTTGTATTCTTGTTTTTGTTAAGTGTGCTGCACTGTTTCACTGACAACACCACTACCCACGTGACCTCATGAAGCCCAATGAAGTAATTAGAGTGATTTGACTATTCAAACGTTTTTAAACTGTACTGTCCGCCAATATTGATACCAACTTGTATCTTTTTTTTTTTTTTTTTTTTAAATAATAATATATGTCCTTTTTAAAAATTTTATTAAAGGTGGGTGGTTGCCCTTCTAATTGTTATATTATAATAATTATTATTATACAAATGTAGGGGTAAAATTTACAAGTCAATAGTGGGCCTTGGGCCCCGCACGGAGTCTAGCCATGACAAGAAGGGAAAACGGGACCAGAAGATTTCCAGCCCAATCCTGTTGGGCCGGACTTATTTAAGGGGCGTCCGAGGAGGAGTGCCTCCTCGAACACACCAAATGGGAGTCCAACGTACACCCTGCACACAGTGAGGAACCATCCCAAGCAAAAGGAAAATGTTAGACGTCTAGGAGGCAACCACAGCTGCCGCATTAAATGCAAGGAAGCTACTTTTCCAACCGCATTAATGTAGAGAAGACAGATGAATAGTGTTATCTTGGCCAGTACAACTCACAGAAAGATAAGGTAGATGTCCGATGGGACAGGCACTCAAGTGAAAGTCCAGATGGTTAACAAGTGTAAGGCCCTTATCAATTTAAGGGTGCTATATAAGAGAAGGAAATCCCCATGAAGAGGGGATCGGAGGATTGAGAAAAATAGAGGGAGAGAGGTGAAAGAATTCTGTATTCTGTAACCAGAGCATGAGGTGCACTTATACACCTCCTCGGACCGATATCCTGTGAACTTAAATGGAATATTCCCACGTTCAGTCTGTTGCATGGCATACATCTAACTGACGTTCACTTCGTCCAGCCCTAGTTCTGTAACCCGCTCTCTACAAATTCATTGTCTAGGGACTTTTGGGCCAGATCCACTTACTTGCTGGGCCTGGGCCCCAAAAACCGCCCCTACAATTGGCGCCGTCTGTGGGAAGAACTTACGTCTCGACAAGTGAAACAGTAAGAAATGGAAGGATCAGGTCCGCGCCAAACCGGACGTGCAGATTCCCAACGGCAGGACAATTTTTTGAATCTCGAACGAGAGAAGGACCAAGATAATTAACGAAAGGGCAGTGTGAACACCTCTCACACGAGTAGAAGCCGCTCAAAGGGGAAAGATCATCCATCCCATAAGCAAAACGAACGAAAGGCTCTACAGCAAGAGATTGATGATTTGAAGAAGAAGCTACGCCGAGCGCAGCGAAAACGTCCTTCACCCGGCTCCGACACTAGCAGTGATGAGGACAATGAATACAGGCGAAGATCAAGAACCCCTCCGAGCGAGACTTTTTCCTATGAGGAAAAGCGGCCTCGCAAACACAGCCACAAGAGCCCATCCTATCAAGGCCTGGCCAACGATGCCATGAGCAAGGCCCTGGGTCGCATCTCCCAGTCGCCGTTCACGTGTCGAATAGAGAGGGCAGTACTTCCTCGGAGGTTCCATCAACCAACGTTTGCCATATACAATGGTCGGACCGACCCAGTGGAGCATGTAAGCCAATTCAATCAGAGGATAGCCGTCCACTCCAGGGATGAGGCGTTAATGTGTAAGGTGTTTCCGTCCAGCTTGGGACCCATGGCGATGAGATGGTTTGATGCCATTCAGCCAAATTCTATAGATTCCTTTAAACAGCTGACACAGGCTTTTGGTTCTCGCTTCATCACTAGCACTAGGGTTCCTCGACCCCTCGATTCCCTCCTATCCTTGTCCATGCAGGAAGGAGAGACGTTGAAGGCTTACTCGGACAGGTACTGGGAAATGTATAATGAGATAGAGGGAAATTACAACGACGTCACCATTAGTACGTTCAAAAGGGGCTTGCCGACAGAACATAGCTTAAGAAAGTCCCTCATTGGGAAGCCAGTCACCAGCGTGCACCAACTCATGGACAGAATTGACAAGTATAAAGGGTTGAGGAGGACCAGCAGATGGGGAAGGATAAAGCGAAGGTTGTCCCTCAGGAAAGGAGGGAATTCAGGTCGGACCGCTTTAACAGCAGTAACAGGCCGAGAAGAGATTACGCGGAACAGTTCGGACCTACTGGGGCTCAGGCAGTCCATGCTGTGTTCCGAGAACCATTGCACAAGATCCTGTGAAGTGTGAACCTTTCTTTCAGTGGCCGAACAGGATGGCGGGTGACCCCTCAAAACGTAATCAGAATCTGTACGGCGCATACCACTAGGAATCAGGTCACATCACCGACGATTGCAGGAATCTGAAAAACCACTTGGATCAGCTTGTCCGAGAAGGGAAGTTGAGGCATCTGTTGCACCGCCCTGAAGGATGGCAGGAACAGTAAAATATCGAAACCAGACAAGGCACATTGAGGCCACCTATTGGCACAATAAATGTCATTCTTGCCGCACCTGGGAGGACCGGTTCTAGCCCTTTCAGAGTAATGTCAGTGGGCAGGTTCCCGACTGAGCCGAACAAAAGGGAATCCAAGAGAGCCAGAGTGAGTGTCACGCCATTAATCGGGTTCTTGGAGGAGGACAAGTAAGGAACCCTTCAACCCCACGACGATGCCCTAGTCGTCACACTCAGAATTGGAGGTTATGACGTGAAAAGGGTGTTAGTTGATCAAGGCAGTACCGTGGAGGTAATGTACCCTGATTTGTACAAGGGGTTGAACTTGAAGCTAGAAGACCTGACGCCATACGACTCCCCTCTGGTTAGCTTTGAAGGAAAACTCGTCACCCCGAAAGGCATGATAAGGCTGCCTGTGCAGACAAACTCAGACGTGGTAGAGGTGAACTTCATTATCGTAGATGCGTACTCCCCCTACACAGCTATCGTGGCCCGACCGTGGCTCCATGCACTGGGGGCTGTGCCATCAACCTTGCACCAAAAAGTGAAGTATCCGTCAGGAGGTCAAGTCAAAGAAATAAAAAGGAACCAAGGAATGGCTAGGCAATGCATGGTGTCGGCAATCTCACGAAGACCAAATAGTGAACCTGCCACTTCGGCCGAGAACGGCTTATAGCAATCAATGACCCCAGTCCCAACTGCGGGTGGTGGAGGACCAGCCACAGAGGTGAGCTGTGAGGAGCTGGAGAAAGTACTCGTCAGATCAGACCCTGAGAGGTTTTTTCAAATCGGCTCGGAATTACCACCACAGGAGAAGTCAACACTAATTGATTTTCTTCGACGGAATGCGGACATATTCACCTGGGATCCCTATGAGGCCCCTGGGGTTGACTTAGATCTCATATGCCATCACCTTAATGTTAACCCGACTATAACGCCTAAGAAGCAACCTCCTCGGTGGCCTTCGAAAGAACATGCAGACGCTGTGAAAGAAGAGGTCACAAAATTGAAGAAAGCTAGGGCTATCAAGGAAGTATTCTACCCCGAATGGTTAGCCAACACCGTCGTGGTAAAAAAGAAGAGCGGGAAATGGCGGGTCTGCGTAGACTTCATGGACTTAAACAAGGCCTGCCCGAAGGATCCTTTCCCAATGCCACGGATAGATCGATTGGTAGATGCGACTGTCGGGCACCCTCGAATGAGTTTTTTGGATGCCTTCCAGGGCTACCATCAGATATCCCCGGCTGCCAAAGACCAAGAAAAAACTACTTTTGTCACCCCAGTTGGAAATTATCATTATAAGGTGATACCCTTCGACTTGAAGAATGCCGGGTCGACCTATCAAAGGATGATGACTAGGATGTTCGAACAGCAGATGGGTAATAACGTTGAGGTGTATATAGATGACATAGTGTTAAAGAGCAGATTGGTGGCCGACCACATCAGAGACCTCAGCGAAGTCTTTCAAATTCTGAGAAAGTACAAGCTACGACTAAACGCATCCAAATGTTCATTTGGGGTGGGATCAGGAAAATTCTTAGGCTATATGGTGACCCACAGAGGAATTGAAGTTAACCCTGACCAAATAAGAGCAATTCTTAGCTTGCAGCCTCCTCGGAATCCCAAAGAGGTCCAGAAGCTTACCGGCATGATAGCTGCTTTAAACCGTTTCATCTCCCGCTCAACGGACAGATGCAGACCTTTCTTCCTCCTATTGCACAAGTGGAAGGGTTTCGAGTGGACTGAGGAGTGTGCTTTAGCTTTCCAACAGCTCAAGGAATACCTCGCCTGACCACCAATTATGTCCAGCCCCGATGCCGATAAGGTGCTGTTTGCATACATCGCAGTAGCCTCTCATGCGGTGAGCTTAGTGCTAATCCGAGAAGACAATGGCACGCAGCGACCCGTATATTACGTGAGCAAATCGCTGCAAGAGGCAGAGACCCGGTATCTCCCCCTCGAAAAAGCTATCTTGGCCGTTGTACAAGCCACGCGGAAGCTCCCCCACTATTTTCAGGCACATACAGTAGTTGTGCTAACTCAACTTCCGTTGAAATCCGTCCTTCGCAACGCCGACTACACAGGCAGAATTGCTAAATGGGGAATGATCCTGGGCGCCTTCGACATTAGATACATGCCTCACACCGCCATAAAAGGTCAGGTCCTCGCCGATCTAGTAGCTGAATTTGCGGAGCCCACCCTAGAAGGAATGGAAGTGTCGGGATCACCAAGTGCTGGTGAGAAACCGATCAGCACAGTCTCTCAGCGTGAACACAATTGGTGGAAAGCACACATCGACGGTGCAGCGAACCAGAGGGGCTCAGGCATGGGGCTCGTTCTAGTCTCTCCCGAAGGGATAACTATAGAAAAGTCGTTGAGGCTCGGATTCTCAGCCACAAATAACGAAGCCGAGTATGAGGCGCTAGTGGAGGGGATGTCAATGATCCAGAAATTGGGTGGAAAATACGTAAATATTTTCTCGGATTCGAGACTCATTATGGGACAAGTAAACGGGGAATTGGAGGCAAAAGATGAGAGAATGCAAGAGTACCTGGCCTGGGCTAAGCACCTGAAGACCCATTTCTACCATTTCCATTTAACGCATGTACCCAGGAGTGGGAACACCCATGCCGATTCTCTCGCAACGCTGGCCACCTCCTCGGCTCAGCCCCTTCCGCGGGTCATTTTAGTTGAAGATCTCTACCGCCCAACAACAGAGAAGGCCAACGGAATTCGGGTTCACAGCGTCGAGGCAGGACCTAGTTGGATGGACCCTCTGGTGCTGTTCTTGAAGCACAACACCTTGCTAGATGAAAAGGCTGAGGCCGACAAAATCAGGAGGAAAGCTTCCCGATTCTGGTTGTCCGAGGATTCCAAGCTTTACCGAAGCTCGTTCTCGGGGCCGTACCTACGGTGTGTGCACCCAGAGGCTACTGAACTCATCCTGGAGGAGTTACATGAAGGGATTTGTGGAAGCCATAAGGGGGGTAGGTCCCTGTCCCACAGGGCCATGACGTTGGGGTATTGGTGGCCGAGCATGCATAAAGAGGCTCTAGAATATGTGAAGAAGTGCGACTAGTGCCAAAGGTTCGTCCCGAACATACACCAGCCAGGCGAGGAACTTAACCTGCTGTCCAGCCCTTGGCCATTCGCACAATGGGGCCTAGACATATTAGGACCATTCCCCAAAGCAGCTGGGAACAAGAAATTTCTTCTCGTCGGCACCGATTACTTCACAAAGTGGGTCGAAGCTGAGGCGCTGGCAAAAATTAGGGACGTCGATGTCAAGAAGTTTGTTTGGAAAAATATTATCACTAGGTTCGGGACCCCGCACACCCTGATCTCGGACAACGGCCTCCAGTTTGACAGTAAAGCCTTCAGAGAATACTGTAATGAGCTGGGAATTATTAATCGATACTCTACACCGGCCTACCCACAGGGTAATGGACAGGCGGAAGCCATCAATAAAACCATTGTGAATGGACTAAAAAAGAGGTTGGACAATGCGAAAGGGAGGTGGGTTGAAGAGTTAGCCCACGTCTTGTGGACATACCGCACCACGCCTCGCAGGTCCACGGGACAAACCCCCTCTTCATTGACCTACGAAGCCGAGGCTGTCATCCTACTGGAGATAAACTTCCCAACACAGAGGACTACTGCCTTCGACCCCATTGCTAATGACAGCCTTCTGGAGAAAAACTTGGACCTCCTCGAAGAAAAAAGGAAAAGTGCAATGGTCCACCTAGCATACTATTAGCAAAAGCTCAAACAGGGCTATGACGCCAAGGTGAAGTTAAGGCCATTAGCGCCCAAGGATCTAGTGCTGAGGAAGGTCCTGGGCACCGCGAGGAACCCTGCATGGGGAAAGCTTGGACCAAACTGGGAAGGCCCATACCGTATTACTTCCGTAGCCGGCATAGGGGCATACTTTTTGGAAGATTTGGATGAACATGTAGTGCCACGCCCATGGAATGTAAATAACCTAAAAATGTACTGTTATTAATGAAAGACATCATTCTTGACACCGTATTACTGTACAGCTACTTGGGCTAAATGTTAAACAGAACCCAAGTCCTGCCTGGCTCTTCGGACCACAGACTTGGGGGAAATTAACCTCGAAACCATTTTCACTAAGTGTTAAACAGAACCCAAGTCCTGCCTGGCTCCTCAGACCACAGACTTGGGGGAAATTAACCTCGAAGCCATTTTTGCTAAGTGTTAAACAGAACCCAAGGCCTGCCTGGCTCCTCGGACCACAGACTTGGGGGAAATTAACCTCGAAACAATTTTCACGAAGTGTTAAATAGAACCCAAGTCCTGTCTGGCTCCTTGGACCACAAACTTGGGGGAAATTAACCTCGCAGCAATTTCCACCAAGTGTTAAACAGAACCTAAGTCCTGTCTGGCTCCTCGGACCACAGACTTGGGGGAAATTAACCTCGAAGCAATTTTCACTAAGTGTTAAACAGAACCCAAGTCCTGTCTGGCTCCTCGGACCACAGACTTGGGGGAAATTAACTCGCAGCAATTTCCACTAAGTGTTAAACAGAACCCAAGTCCTGCCTGGCTCCTCGAACCACAGACTTGGGAGAAATTAACCACGAAGCAATTTCCACTAAGTGTTAAACAAAACCCAAGTCCTGCCTGGCTCCTCGAACCACAGACTTGGGGGAAATTAACCTCCAGCAATTTCCACCAAGTGTTAAACAGAACCCAAGTCCTACCTGGCTCCTCGGACCACAGACTTGGGGGAAATTAACCTCGAAACCATTTTCGCTAAGTGTTAAACAGAACCCAAGGCCTGCCTGGCTCCTCGGACCACAGACTTAGGGGAAATTAACCTCGCGGAAATTTTCGCTAAGTGTTAAACAGAACCCAAGGCCTGCCTGGCTCCTCGGACCATAGACTTGGGGGAAATTAACCTCGAAGCAATTTCCACTAAGTGTTAAACAGAACCCAAGTCCTGCTTGCCTCCTCGGACCACAGACTTGGGGGAAATTAACCTCGAAGCAATTTTCACGAAGTGTTAAACAGAACCCAAGTCCTGTCTTGCTCCTCGGACCACAGACTTGGGGGAAATTAACCTCGCAGCAATTTCCACCAAGTGTTAAACAGAACCCAAGTCCTGTCTGGCTCCTCGGACCACAAACTTGGGGGAAATCAACCTCGAAGCAATTTTCACTAAGTGTTAAACAGAACCCAAGTCCTGTCTGGCTCCTCGGACCACAGACTTGGGGGAAATTAACTCGCAGCAATTTCCACTAAGTGTTAAACAGAACCCAAGTCCTGCCTAGCTCCTCGGACCACAGACGTTGGAGAAATTAACCTCGAAGCAATTTCCACCAAGTGTTAAACAGAACCCAAGTCCTACCTGGCTCCTCGAACCACAGACTTGGGGGAAATTAACCTCGCAGCAATTTCCACCAAGTGTTAAACAGAACCCAAGTCCTGCCTGGCTCCTCGGACCACAGACTTGGGGGAAATTAACCTCGAAGCCATTTTCGCTAAGTGTTAAACAGAACCCAAGGCCTGCCTGGCTCCTCGGACCACAGACTTTGGGGAAATTAACCTCGCGGCAATTTTCGCTAAGTGTTAAACAGAACCCAAGGCCTGCCTGGCTCCTCGGACTACAGACTTGGGGAAAATTAACCTCGAAGCAATTTCCACTAAGTATTAGACAGAACCCAAGTCCTGCTTGGCTCCTCGGACCACAGACTTGGGGGAAATTAACCTCGAAGCAATTTTCACGAAGTGTTAAATAGAACCCAAGTCCTGTCTGGCTCCTTGGACCACAAACTTGGGGGAAATTAACCTCGCAGCAATTTCCACCAAGTGTTAAACAGTACCTAAGTCCTGTCTGGCTCCTCGGACCACAGACTTGGGGGAAATTAATCTCGAATCAATTTTCACTAAGTGTTAAACAGAACCCAAGTCCTGTCTGGCTCCTCGGACCACAGACTTGGGGGAAATTAACTCGCAGCAATTTCCACTAAGTGTTAAACAGAACCCAAGTCCTGCCTGGCTCCTCGGACCACAGACTTGGGAGAAATTAACCTCGAAGCAATTTCCACTAAGTGTTAAACAAAACCCAAGTCCTGCCTGGCTCCTCGAACCACAGACTTAGGGGAAATTAACCTCGCAGCAATTTCCACCAAGTGTTAAACAGAACCCAAGTCCTACCTGGCTCCTCGGACCACAGACTTGGGGGAAATTAACCTCGAAACCATTTTCGCTAAGTGTTAAACAGAACCCAAGGCCTGCCTGGCTCCTCGGACCACAGACTTAGGGGAAATTAACCTCGCGGCAATTTTCGCTAAGTGTTAAACAGAACCCAAGGCCTGCCTGGCTCCTCGAACCACAGACTTGGGGGAAATTAACCTCGAAGCAATTTCCACTAAGTGTTAAACAAAACCCAAGTCCTGCTTGGCTCCTCGGACCACAGACTTGGGGGAAATTAACCTCGAAGCAATTTTCACGAAGTGTTAAACAGAACCCAAGTCCTGTCTTGCTCCTCGGACCACAGACTTGGGGGAAATTAACCTCGCAGCAATTTCCACCAAGTGTTAGACAGAACCCAAGTCCTGTCTGGCTCCTCGGACCACAAACTTGGGGGAAATCAACCTCGAAGCAATTTTCACTAAGTGTTAAACAGAACCCAAGTCCTGTCTGGCTCCTCGGACCACAGACTTGGGGGAAATTAACTCGCAGCAATTTTCACTAAGTGTTAAACAGAACCCAAGTCCTGCCTGGCTCCTCGGACCACAGACGTGGGAGAAATTAGCCTCGAAGCAATTTCCACCAAGTGTTAAACAGAACCCAAGTCCTACCTGGCTCCTCGAACCACAGACTTGGGGGAAATTAACCTCGCAGCAATTTCCACCAAGTGTTAAACAGAACCCAAGTCCTGCCTGGTTCCTCGGACCACAGACTTGGGGGAAATTAACCTCGCAGCCATTTTGTGTAATTATCGACTATCATTTTTTACACATTCATTCAATCATGCTTGTTTTTCAACAGTTAATGGCAGAATAAACATCCATTCATGATGAAAACAGAAGAGAAAGTAAAACAACAGGAATAAAAGGAAATGACACCTTTCATTAAAATCCCCAAAAGCGATCCTTTTACAACCATTAAACAAAACAAATTATAAAGGGCCTAACAAGTAAAATCCTACACTACTTCCCTAAATCTGATCCTTGAGCAGGCTCGGGTTGGTCGTCTGCTGGCTAGGGCCCTAGAACAGTCTCCTTAGCCTGTGCAACAACCTCCCTGATTGAAAGACTGTCCTCAGGTAACTTGTCTTTTACGGCCGGCTGCGCATCCTCAGCTTTAGGCATAGCGGAGTCTGAGGCTAAAGCCTCTTTTGGGAGAGGCTCTTCAGGCGCAACCACGTTAGGGACCTCACGAATGTCCTCAGGAAAAAAAATATTCTCAGCTTTCCTGAGATCGGAATCCGCAGGGACTGCCGCCCGGTCCAAGGCTACACCCCAAGACAGGGTAATGTATTCCCTGCAGACAGCAGCTACCTCCTTGGCCAGCCTGACCTCAGTGTCCTTGACCCCGCGATCATAAGAGACTGCTACTGCTTTCTCGGCCACCTCCCTGGCCAGACGGGCCTCCCTCTTGACCCTTGCAAGCTCGGCCTTGAGATCTGAAACCACCTGCTTCTCTGTCACGAGATTCTCCTCGGACTGGCGGAGCTGTAGGCGTAGATCCTCAGCCTACTTAGTAGCGTTTTTAAGGCCGGCTTCCGCGCTCGCCCGACCCTTCTTTACCTCATTTACTTCATTGCTCAGGCTATCATTTTCCTTCTTGAGGTCGCCAGCAATCCTTTCGGCAGCACAGCGGGACTGAGCCTCATTATGAAGGTCCTCACGTGCCTTTTTGGCCCATTCTTCAGCAACGAAGATTTGCTGAGTAACCTGCGCCAGAAAAGTAAAGGCCTAATTAAAAGTGATTGACGGATAAATAGATACGTAACAAGAGAACGAGATAGTAAAAGTCTTCACTTACCATTGCCATGTCCCTCTTCAGTGACATGAAGAGTTCTGGTTGCCGAGTATCTCGGAGCCCCTTCATGTCGCAAGGCAAAAGAAGAGGCTGCTGCAAGGCTTCCGCCAAGAATGACGCCTCCCGTCGTTGGGATTCCTACAGGGTTGCATCCCAGGAAAATGGAGAGCCATCCAGTTCGAGCCGCGGCGACCATATTCGTTGTTCCCTCCGAATAGCTGCCTCGTCTCAGCTATCAATGGACCTGGTCCTTTTCTCTTTGGGCTCCTTGGTCTCTTTGCCTTTCTTCTGAGGCTTAGCTTTTTCTTGGCCAACCTCACCCTCCTCCAACTCCCCCACAGGCCTCTTTCGCCTTAAATTAAGCATAGGTTGCAGTGCCGCATCTGATGTGGGAGGAGGAGGAGGAGGAGCCTTGGAGGTCGGCTGCTCCTTCGGGACATCCTTGGAGAACTGCCGTTTGTTCCTATTGGAAAGGAGGCTCCTGATACCAGACCTTTGTTTCAGGTCCATTCCTTCTTCTTCAAGCTCTTGGCTGGTATCAATTTGTGCGATTACTAAGTCAAGATCAGGAGCTGCCGAGGCACGATCTAAATCTGAGTCAGAGTCCGAGAGCTCTACTGGCCTGGCCGACACCTCTCCTTCCTCGACGAAATGGAATTGGTCTATCTGATCTTCCAAAGACAATTGCGAGGAGCCGGCTTCTTCCGCTGGGACAACTACTGCGGGAAAGGCACCCTGAGCAGGTAGCTGGACGGGAGGTAAATCTCTCGAAGCAAGAAAACATGGTACGGGGACGTCGATCCGTGCCAATCGCGAACTACCAACCCTGATTGCTTGGCCGGGCTCCACTAGAGCACGAGTAAGGAGCTCGTAGTCCAAAATCAAAGGTGCAGCCCGTAATTGCCCGTCTGCACTCACGTAAATCTCAGACCTTAGAAGGAAATTGAGTACCTGAACGTTGACCAAACTTAGCCGAGGAGTCGTATGCGCCTTGTCTGCAAAGTCCAAAGAGAAGGTTACGTTAATCTGAGGAAGCAAACAAACAAAGTCAGAATCGAAACAATAAAAAAAAAAAGGGGAAAGATCAAAACTAAGATCCCTTCCAAGGGATCTAACTCTACGGTGCCACACCTGGTTTTCCTGCCCTGACTGGGCAGTGAATACCGTCGTGCCACTGTCCGGAGACGATCAAAAGGTCGTCCTTCAAGCCTTTGTTGGACTTGGGAAGGCAGGATATCAACCTCACCTCATTGGACCTAGACTTCAAGTAATATGAGTCGCTGAGGCTGTGCAATTCATATAGATGAACCACGTCATGCCATGTAAGGCCGAGGTTCATCTGATTGTTCAAGACCTCTACGCACCCCAGGATCTGGAACATATTCGCGACGCATTGGTGAAGGGCCAACCTATGACCACGCAAATAATCCCTAGTTATCCTCCCCATAGGGATGGTCATTCCTCCTTCCACAAAGGCTATCACTGGAATGGCAACCTGCCTCATTCTTCTCTTGATTAAGACCTCCTCCAAAGAACAATACTCTAGACCTACCTCCGGCGGAATACAGTATTTGGCCCTGAAGCCTTCCATACCGGCCGGGGAATCTACCAATTTGTCAAGCTTACCCATCCTCCTAATCCTAGGTGACGCGAAGACGATTTAGTTAAGGAATAACGCCGGAAAAGGCAATGGAAAAGGAGTGCGCACTTACGGGTGAGGAACTTGCAGGAAATCTTCAAGGGGACGACTGCGAAGGCTTGAACGCTTTGAAAGGGAAAGTGCGGGAGTGCTCTGAGTGCTTGGATGCTTGTCCAAAAATGAGAAGGAAATGCCTTTGAAAATCTTATATATCCGGGAGAAGCTGGACAGACATACTTCCGCCTAGGGAAACGGAAATGATCCCAACCATTGATCTAACATCCAGCCATCGGATTAAAAAGATGTAAAATCGCTAAAGGCAATAATTAGCGCCTCATGGGTCATTAAACACCTCCGTCATTAATGAGTCACGTGAGAAGCATACCGCCGCACGGGTGAAGCAGGAATCCACAGTAAGTAGTCCTATAAATGTCAAAATCCCGCCTTTCCTCCTCGGACAAGAAAGAAGGAGTCGGAATTTTGAGGGGCTATTGTAGGGGTAAAATTTACAAGTCAACAGTGGGCCTTGGGCCCCGCGCGGAGTCTAGCCATGACAAGAAGGGAAAACGGGACCAGAAGATTTCCAGCCCAATCCTGTTGGGCCGAACTTATTTAAGGGGCGTCCGAGAAGGAGTGCCTCCTCGGACACACCAAATGGGAGTCCAACGTACACCCTGCACACAGTGAGGAACCATCCCAAGCAAAAGGAAAATGTTAGACGTCTAGGAGGCAACCACAGCTGCCGCATTAAATGCAAGGAAGCTACTTTTCCAGCCGCATTAATGTAGAAAAGACAGGTGAATAGTGTTATCTTGGCCAGTGCAACTCACAAAAAGATAAGGTGGATGTCCGATGGGACAGGCACTCAAGTGAAAGTCCAAATGGTTAACAAGTGTAAGGTCTTTATCAATTTAAGGGTGCTATATAAGAGAAGGAAATCCCCATGAAGAGGGGATCGGAGGATTGAGAAAAATAGAGAGAGAGAGGTGAAAGAATTCTGTAGTCTGTAACCAGAGCATGAGGTACACTTATACGCCTCCTCGGACCGATATCCTGTGAACTTAAATGGAATATTCCCACGTTCAGTCTGTTGCATGGCATACATCTAACTAACGTTCACTTCGTCCAGCCTTAGTTTTGTAACCTGCTCTCTACAAATTCATTGTCTAGGGACTTTTGGGCCAGATCCACTTACTTGTTGGGCCTGGGCCCAAAAACCGCCCCTACAACAAATATTATCACAAGTTTAATTAATCAACATATAAATAAATAGTTTTTCAAAAAAAAAAAACATATAAATAAATAAAGAAACACTATATTTTTGTTTGTAAAAGTTATAATATGAAAAATACATTTGAAAAAAATAGATCTTTATATTTAGTTGGACTATTTTAGTTAGTTTTTGTTATTTGTATTAATTTAATATATTTATTTATATTTTAAATAATTATTAAATTAATTATGATGTCATCATGCTTCGACTTCGGTCCAACCTCAAAAACCTTAAACCTCTCCCTTTTATAGTTTATTGAACAGTCCAGATCTGAGAATCATGCTAACTCATGCAATACACCGATAATGTATTAAGTATTCCTATAATATATGATTTAATCTTGGTTTATTTATTAACAATTATATATTATAAAAGGAAGAAAAAAATTTATAAGTTTGGTTGTTACATATGGAAAGCTTGTAAATGATGATGTATAAGGAAACTTTATATTTTTGGAAATATATTAATTTTAAAACCTATTATATGTACTAAGGAATAACTATTACATCCATTTTAAAGAGGAATAACTATTCTTCAATTTAAAGAATAGTTATTCCAATGTAATAAAGATGCAACCAAATAACTGAATTGCTATTATACATGAATAACTATTCCATTACAAGAGCTATTTTAGCAGACAAGTTAAATGCACAATATGAACCCTTCTACTCTCTTCACTAGCTAGTTAATATGTAAAGTTATCTTAGTGATGATTAGTTTCAACACAACACAATCCCATACTTGAATTGAACACTTCTTCAAACATTAGTTTCAACACAGTTTTAATGTGTGCTTTTGTTTATTGTTTTTTTTCCCTAATATTGTTCTTTTTGTTAGGGTCCTACAAAAAAAGTTTGAAGTATAATGGATAGCTTTTTTGGATGGTATTTGGACAACATATTGCACAATGGAGGAACATTTTGGACAATATTTTTTATTTGAAAATTTTTTAGACAGCATAATTTGGGCAATTGATTGCATAGCCAAACACTAATTCTAGTTGTCAATTTGGAAAATTTTTGTATCTAATGAAGTTGCCTGAACATGATAGATTTTGTCTATGTTTAAGTAGCTTCTAGTTAAAAACTAATTATATGTATTGTAAGGATGCAATATAGGTCCCAAGCCTAAAGGATAAATGAACTTAGGCCCAAAAAATCTAATACAATGAATTTGTAGAGAATGAGTTGGAAAACTGGGATTTAATGAATCAGAAAACAAGTAAAGTGAGTGTAGATGACAAGCAAATGAAGATAGACTGGTTATATTCTAAATAAAATCGTCCTCGGCATAATCCAAGGAGATCTGTTCTTATATACTGATTCTTAAGTTTGATTACAAATTCAGTTCTGGATTGCTATAGTGTTTCTTTCTCAATTTCTCGATCCCTCTCTCCAAGGATGGTCTCTTGTATTATATATCTCCCTTTAGATGATCTTGGCCCTCCACTTGTTGATCGTCCAAGTCACTATTTGAGTGCTTGTCCTATCGGACACCCTCTCAGGCCTTCTGTGAGTTGGAGTAGCCAAGGCAGCACTGTTCGGAGGTCTACTCCACATTAATGCGGCCAGAGAATTAGTTGTAGAGCATTTAATGCAATGGTAGCAGCTTTCCTCTAGATATTTCTCAACTCTCATTTTGTCTTATATGTTCACAGTGCATTTCCTTATCAACAAAATTTCTTCATTTAGTTAAGGTGATACTCCTCAGCCTGCCTCCGTAGTCATAGCCGGCTTGTGAAGTTCGAAGTCTTACATCTACCTTACTATTGATAAGTCCTCGAACCACTGACCTCCTCAGGCAAGGCCAGGGCCCAACATATATTTTTGGGCCCATTGTCCCTACATGTATAAAATGAATTTTTTTTATGCAATAGTACAGTTTAGTCTTATATATAACTTCTATGTGTGCATGGTATGGTTATTCAAGGTGAATGATAGTTATGCATGGTGGTGGAATTGCAATGC
Source organism: Quercus lobata (assembly GCF_001633185.2). Taxonomy (NCBI): domain Eukaryota; kingdom Viridiplantae; phylum Streptophyta; class Magnoliopsida; order Fagales; family Fagaceae; genus Quercus; species Quercus lobata. The sequence continues at coordinate 799,985 of NC_044912.1, read as the reverse complement.
TAGATTCTTCCAAGACCATGAAAACTTTAAATCCATCTCCAAGACTTTTTGCAAATTGTTGAAAATTTTTATCCAAGACTAGATTTAAGTATAATTTTGATCCATTTTGCTAATACGATACTCATCAAGGATTTTCTCTGATCCCCTAATTTGATATTATTATTATCCAAAGTGACATTAAGTATATCAAAGAAGAACAATTTGCATATCTTTTAAATGAATCAAGTATAAATTTTAGATACTCATTACAATTCTTCATTTTCTTTCAAGGCTAGATAACAATAAAATGCACACCACAATTCCATGGATATAATAGTTTTGAAACTTGGAAAGAGGAAATACACAAAATTTTCTCAATTGCATACATTATAACTTGATTGTTCAAAGTTCAAATACATACATTCATTAGTCGCAAAACTTATCAAAATTGAACTCAAGGCTCCTCAACATCAACATCATCCAAAGACTCGTGTCTTATAACAATTTCTTCCATTAACTCCATGTCAACCTCGTCAAGATTACCATTTTCCACGCCACAATATTTCTCAATGAGCTCTATCCTACAACCAAACCATTTGAATGGTTTTAAATTGTAATTACTCAATCCAAAAATAAAACATCCTGTGTAAATGCAAAAACAAAAATTGAAAGCAGGCTATTATCCTAATGTAGATAGTAAACCCTATAATTACAATTCATAATCCTCAATCTTGCACATAACCCCATTAGCTAAAAATATATCTTAATTTATATCAAGATACTCTGGTTACAATCTAACATAACATTAAGGGGTTGAGGTTCCAACAACTACAATTTAGTGGACAAACCAAAAAATACTTTAACCAAAGGCCAAGAGTTGCAAATATGATATTCCAAAATTTCCAGCAATCTAATTCCACAGGCAAGGCTCAGTTTTGAAGCACTAAACAATAAATATAATGAAAACTGAAAAAAAAATAAATATATATATATATATATATTTGAAATTTTATTCCCACATGAAACAACATAAACTCATAGTTACACCACATTTGAATAAATTCCTAAAGCACTTTGTCTTGAGCTAATTGGTATTTAACTTGAAAAATAAAAAGAGTTTAAACCACCATAACATTCAAGCGAGAAAAAAAAATCAACAAGAATTAAAAGATCAAAAAGACTATTGAGGCAATGACCAATAAATCACATAAGGCAGCGACAAAAGAATATTACAAACGGTGGACTCAAAGATATTGATGCTTGAAGGCTGCATCTAGCTATTCACCATAAGATGGATGTGTAGTTCAAATTTAAAAGGCCTTTAAGAGATACCAAATATATATTTTTGTATTCATCCATTTGGCTATTCACCAAAAACAGATGTGTAGTTCAGATTGTGTAACAACTTAACTAATAAACAAAGAAAAAGCTTTATTTCTCTACTTATGAAACTCCAACATACTAACCACTTATAATCTGATCCAAAATAACATTAAAAAAAATTATTAGTGCAGCCATCTTCACTGAAGCATTTTTATCAAACATATACATGTATATGTTAGTTAAAAAAAAAAAAAAAAAAAAAAAAAACGAAACAGAATACATCTCTGTAAAAAGAAAATTCAGAAAACAGAAAAAAGAAGAAGAAGACCTTCTTGCAATGTCAGGTGTTGGAAGCAGTGAGAAAACTTCCGGCGTTGGGGGTTGGAAACAATGAGAAGGAGAGACGATTTTGAGCATTTTCTGACGAGATAAAGGCAGGTCTGGTTGGAATTGGTGATGTTCGACAGGGTATCTCCATCTCCGGAGGCGATGCTAGGCAGTGGCTGTCAAGCTTTGGAGTTGAGCGAGAGAGAGTATATGGAAGTGCCGGTGTGTGCTGCTGTGCAAGTGCGAGAGAGAGAGAGAGAGAGAGAGAGAGAGAGAAATTTTTGATTTTGCATAAAGGTAAAGCGTGTTGAGTGGCGGGACTTTGAAAATTTTCAAGGGCATTTTTGTACTTTTGATTTAAATGAGCTAGTTTATTGATCTATCATTTTTATACAGGTGCCGAATTTTTATTGGAGAATGAAACACCAATTGGATGCTGATCTGGGATCCGTTTGGATATCATTTATTTTACTGAAAACTGAAAAATGAAAACACTATAGGAAAATATTTTTTAAATGTATGAATAATGTCGTGAGATCCATTTTTAATTTTTTTTCTAAATAAAGTACTTGTCAGTTCCGTGAATAGTGCATGAGATCCACTGAACAGTACATATTGTCTCCTAAAAGCCGAAACGCGTGCATAAAAAAAAATATAAAAAAGGAAAACACAAACGCAGCTGGTGAAACGCTAATCCAAACGCATACCTGGTATTCTAGAAACATCATATACTTTCTCGTAGTTCAGATGATACCCCAAGAATCATTTCGCTATGAGTTTCACCCTAAACATGTTATACAAGTACCGGTGATAGTTCAATACTTCAATTAGAGATATATATATATATATATATATATATACACACTTTGTCGAGAAAAGCTTTCTCAAATATGGATGCATTATACTAGCCAACAATACAATGCAACACATCCAATAAATTTCACAATTTGCTAAACTGGTATGAAATTTGACCCTAAACTACACCAAACCCAAACTCTCTCAAGTATTGACAATCTTAGATCTGCCCTCCTCATGTACAATTACAGGATTTAGAAATTACAAGGTCGAACAACTACGAGAAAGCTGTAAAATTTAAGAAATTTTTGGTGGTGGCCATAGAAGCAATTCACCCAACTGCAATAAGCCAAACAAATTTCAGATTCTTAATGGGTTAGAGAGAGAGAGAGAGAGAGAGAGAGAGAAAAAAAAAAAAAAAACCATCCTCCAAACCATCACCATTTTGCCACCACTAGCAACCACTAACCAAAAAAAAAAAAATTTGAAAACATGCTAAAGGTTATTTTCAGTTTCTAATTTTCAAAAGTCAATGAAAATACGCATTTAATTTAATGAATCTATCTCATTTAATGAGTTAGCATTAGAGTTCAAATACTAGTAACAATATATTTTAGTATTTTTTTTTTCAAAAAACTATTGTGGGGCCCAATAATTCATGGACCAGGCCCAGTTGCTCCTGGAAAATCCGAAGGCCCAATCCGAGGAGAGCTGTGGCCCAAGCTCTACAATACAGAGCACAAAACAATTTTGGGAGGCAGCCGATGACAGTTTAGTCCTCGGCAGATCCAGAATCCCACCGGAATAAAGGGGTAAAACTGGTATAGGGACGAATTTGTAAGGATATCCAAAATATCTTGGGGAATTATCCTTACTACCCTTCCAGATAAGACCCAGCGCCTGACAGAGTCGTACTCTGCAGCTTTATCAAACCATCCCCAACAATTCCGGGATTGGACTGATGGGACAAATGTCAGTTTTTGTAAAGATTGACCCTACACGTGGACGAAGGACGGCGAATGCAAGCTAGTATAAAATAAGGAAGTAAGTAAATCTGAAAGGGGGTCCCATCCCACCTCCAAAAAAGAAAGACTACATGGGGGAAAACATCTCAACAACACCGGACTTCACTGAAGAAAGTCCGTCGTTGGGTAGCCGGGATAAGGCCTCAATGATCCTCGGATCAACTCCGAGGAGTCCCATCCCATAGGGTGCGACGCCTTAGGGCTTAAATGTTCAAGCCCAACTCCTTTTTTCTACATGAATTCCTCTAAAACCATGACCGGGCATCGCCCCTTGACCAGCGGCTAGCTTTTCAAGCCCACTCTCTACAAATCATATTGTGAGGGACCTTTATTGTGTGAGCCCAAAAATGTTAATGGGCCGCAAAGGAATCGTGTCCTTACAACTATCTTTTTAATTTTTGCTAACCAAACATGTTTTTGATTTAAAAAATACAAGAAAATTGTTTTTTCTTTATATTCCCCAAAACAAGTTTTTGAAAATAGAAAAAAAAAAAATTGTTACCAAACATAACTTTAACGTCTTATTCCTCCCACTTGTATCAACTCAAGTACTCAACATATCTCATTGGTCTAAATGACTAGTTATTGATAAGAAAGCTAAGAGAAAATTCACAAACACAATATTAGACAAGAGTCTGGTGGCTCTTAGTATTTTCAAACATAAATTTTCATAGTTCAAAACTCCCTTCCTCATTTTCTAAACAAATAAATAAAAATTCTCCACCCTTAAGAATTGAATTAAGAAAAAAAAACACACACACAAAATTAGGTTGGTTGTGTATATTGTATAATAGACATTAAATTTTTATTTAGTTTGGCATGAATCTTAAAATATAGAACTAATTCTTGGTATATTATATTAATTTGCTCATAAAACAGTTTTATAAAAAGTGATATCTTGTGGTTTAAACAAATTGAGTATAAATAAAAACTTAGGAAAAATTAAAATACATTTTTTAAGAAGTAGTTTAGATTTAAATTAAAATAGTAATATACAGTTTGTCAAATACACAATGTTTTATTTCCCATCTTGCATTAATAGCAATTTAAACACGGAAGAAAAGTGTGATCCTTTTTTATTCTTTCTAACATTATTTTGGGAAAAATTTAGAAGTATTATCAATTTTTATTATAAAAGATCATATATAGATATACACTATGTTGTTGATGTACCTACAACATAAACATAATAGATAAATTTTTTTTAAGGATAAATTCCATTAACATATCCCGATATTTGGGTTAATGCTAACCAAGTCCAAAGGTTTTTCAAAACTAACTAATTTGGACCCGGTTGACATTAACCCAAATCTCAGAGTACGTATGTTAATGAAATTTATCTTCTTCTTTTTCTTTTTTTTTTCTTTTTTTAAAATACTCTTTTTTTTTCTTTTTTTTTTTTTAAGTTGAGAAATTAGTTTTGTTTGTAATGTTCAACACGATTCGTTAATATAGCATGAACATGATATAATTTTTTTACGGGTTAGTGTTTTGTATAAAAAATGGGTCAATGTGCATAATATGATTATTAAATGGGTTAATTGTTTCTATGTTGAGCCATTTAATCCGTAATCAACCTAAAATGAACTGACTAATACAAATAAATTTAATTTTTCTCTAAAATAAATTTGAATTCTAAGCATAATCAAGTAATTCAAAAAAATTTAATAATAATAATATTGATAAATTGTTCGTTGAACTCTAAAGTTCCTAACCCTTTTATCCAAAAAAAAAAAAAAGAAGAAAAAAGAAGAAGAGAGAGAGAGTAATTTAGATTGTGTTTGTGTCAACCCATTTAATCAATGTGCTATGTTAGGGTTGAGGAGTTTGATAAGATTTTAAAATAGGTCAAGTTATTGTTGAGCCATGTCTTCAAATACCCATATCTTGACTGGACATAAACACAATCAACTAACACAAATTACCGCTCCAACATTAAATGTATTAAAAACTCCAAATAACATGTGTCACATCAGTCTAGGTACATTCTAGAAAAAAAAATGGATATAATGAACCGAATAGGAAAAAAAAGGACCAAATAAGACCAAACTGGACCGAATGGGACCAAAGTAGACATAATGGACTGATTATAATGAATGTGGACCGAATAAAAACAAAGTGGATAGAATGGGCCGAATAGGACCATAGTAGACTAAATGGCCTGAATAGAACTAAAGTGAACCAAAGTGGATAGAATGGACCGAATAGAACCAATCTGGACTGAATAGGACTGAAGTGGATACAGTGGACCAAGTGGAATAACTGGACCGAAAATAACCAAAGTTGACTGAATAGAACCAAAGTAGACCAAATAGCACTTTTGAATATTTATCTTTTTTATTGCATTTTCAGGGCTCATATTTCTAATTTTAATGTCCTTTTTTTTGTTTTTTTTTACTCAAAACTAAAGAGTTTTTCCCAAATATAATAAAACTTCATACTTTTCAACCCAAAAATTAAGGGGAAAAAATGAATTTTTGAGCTAAACTTAAAAAGGCAACATACAAAAAGAATCAATTTAAGATTCAACTAGTGTTTAATTTTTAGGAAAAACATATTATTTTCAAAAAAATTTAGAAAACAAATTATACATTATATTATAGTAATAAAATAATTATTTATCCATATGCATTGTGTGGATTTGCGACTAGTATAGGTAAAATTAAACCCTAATTCTAATTGGCACAAAAAACTCTAATTGCCTTATCACAAAAATAACCTTACTTCCAAATATTAGTATTTAGCCTAATAAATTAGAGAGACCTAAAAAATAAAATACAATTGACATGCAAAGATTAATAAGACTAAATTAATATAAAAATCCACCGTGTCTTCCGCATCAATTCCGCATCAACTTGCAAGACATTGTTAGTCAAGTATTAATTAAGAACTTAAAAACCATGCTTTTCCAATGACTTTGACCTTGTATCAGAGATTTTTTACTTTCCCTATATCTACTTTTAAGCATTTGGCCAAAAAGTCAGACACATATGTGGTTTTTACTATTGTATTTTGTCCAAGAGTCCATCAACTCTGCACGTGGGATTCACTTCTCCACAATTTTCCTTTTCCTACCTTTTATCTATTTTGTTTTTCATATTAATGAGTTGTGACAGAAATCAAAATTTGTCTTGTTCAATATTTTATTTAGTTAGATATATGGATTTTTGGCCTTAAAAATATGTTATATGAATTTACATTTTTTAAAAGCTCATAAAAAAAAAAATGGGTTCTAATTTATTAACAAATTAAATATAATATATATAGTGTTAACTCTAAAGGGTACATTAGGATTGATTGGTATCAAAATATATCATTTTTTTTTCTTAACTGAACTTACATGACTTTAGTACGAAATGTCACATTTACTTCGGGCTCCCCCTAAGTTCAAATCCTAGTTTTGTAGCATCTGTCTATCATTATTATCATTGAAAGTAAAAGTTTCTGTGCATGTACCTAAAATTGGTAATTAGGCAAAAGCTCATTTTTCACCAAAAAGATTCTCAAAAAGCTCCATTGGGAAAGGGTTGTCTAATGCTAGAAGTGGTTTAGATCTCTTTTGAAAATCATGATGGCACACGTACGTGTGCACACACACACACATATATATAGTCTCATAACGTTTTTCCAACCATAGAAGTAGTGACAAACAGTGAACATGTAATCATAGCTATTTAGGGCTTTACACTGTAGATGTAAGCCATCATACTTAAGCACATAATTCTTTATGTTCTTTCTTTCTTGTCTCACTTCCGCATCTTTTTTATATTCGCTTCAAATTATTTAACAAGTAATTGAAAGATGTTTATATGCTTTTCCCATTTTGATGGTGCAAAGAGCACAAAAAATGTGCTTCCCAAATATATGATTACTCATTGTAACAAAATAATTCTAGAGTACAACTTTTTAAGTGCAAATTGCAGCAACCTCCCTTAAAATTTCAGTAAATGACACTTTCCCCTGAATGTTTCAGGAACTATGAGAAAATGAATAAAAGTGTTGTGAAGCATATTCCAAAGTGAATAATGAGTTATAAAAGTAAATAAATTATTATAATTATATTGTCGCATGATTACTAATTCTATAATTCACATGGTTACGGAGAAGAAAGCATCAAACTGAGATTGTGACTCAACTATCCAATGGATGTACTATAAATATCAAACATATATCTAACTCAAAAAATAAAATAAAATCAATGTGCTTGCAACAATAATTAGCATTATTACTCGATGATGTATACAAATATTAAATCCCTTAAGGGTTTGGACAAAAAATCTATAGTTTAAGTTCAGCTGTATGACCAGTCACCACCTCTCTCCCCCTAATGAACCCTCACAAATCAATCCACATTGGCCCTTTAAAGTGTCCGAATTTTGATCAACTCTTGTGTCGTACTGATTGACCTCTTGGAGTGCATTACTTTCTTAGGCCCAAACTGTAATAAAAGGTGTCAGTATTCAATTGTTAGGCTTTTATTTTTGTGGGCATGATATTAAGGCTTAGGCTCAATCCAATTGACCAGACTTCTCTCATTCTGACCACACCTTTTTACCTCCTCTTATAATATTCAAAAACGAAGTTTGGCTATGTTGCTAAATAGTAAAATATAATAAGTAGAAACTAAACTAAATATTTTTTTTCAATTGAATTAATGTTTCATGCCGAATGTTTGAAGTTGACAATGTTTCAATTTAATCCTGCAATTTTTTTTTTTATTAAAAAAGTTCCAAATTTTTTTTTTACAAACAAAAGATGTACAACTCATACACTTATGGAGTGTATTGAAGTTACTCAAAAGAATTACAATCTCAAATTTAGAAGATCTAGAAAACCCAAAGAAAAACACAGACTGCAAATTGCCTAAAATTTTCATCCAGTCATAAAAAGATTTCAAAAACGAGGACATAGAGGGCGTTTTTTTTTAATCTCCTTTTTTTTTTTTTTTTTGCCCGCATTTGTTGACTTTTGGGAGACAAAATTTACTGTTATGAACAGTAAATTCACTGTTCACATATTGTGATGATACTGTTCACATATTAAAAAATATTAAAAATAGGTCCCACAGTACTATTTACACATTTAAAAATTATTTTACTATAATGTTTTCAGTTTTCAGTTTCAGCAACAATAAGTTCAATCCAAACGGACCCCTAGTATATATACATCTTATACTACAGATTATTTTTTATTTTAAATCTCTCTCCTTTAACAGTCTATTCAAGTCAAATTTCATATCTGTTGCTAAAGGTAAAGGGCCATTTAGGTGAAAGCATTTTTTGCACGTCCTAATTAGTGCTTAGTATTGGTCATTTCTAGGATGAGAATTTGTTTCCAATCATTTTGAAAGTCTTTATGCTTTTTAAGCAAGAATCAGACTGGCATTTTCCTTCAAAAGGAAGGAAAATACTGTAAGAATGCTACAGCATAAAGAATTTACTGAAAGAGTTCCAATGACTTCTCATATTGTTGTTGTATACCCCAATTAAAAAACATGAAAGACTAAGAAATTTTTGTGCACATCTTTCAAATTCTAAAATGGCTTTTCATCTTATCACGGATTTAATATGTTTTTTAGTATTTGTAGCTAAAAGCTGATTCATTCTGTTGGTGAAATGATGCTGAAAAGTCTTCAGCACCAAGAAATTTTTTTTAGTGGACTTCGTGGCTGAAACACTGATTTAAGAGACTTCATTTATGTAAATGATTTTTGGTCACGTTAGGTGATTAACGGGGGCAGGGGTGTGAGTGCTGGGAACAAAAACCAAGGTTTCACTCATGTCTTAGAATCCACCTTTGAGAATATGGCTTTTCATCTTATCACGGATTTAATATGTTTTTTAGTATTTGTAGCTAAAAGCTGATTCATTCTGTTGGTGAAATGATGCTGAAAAGTCTTCAGCACCAAGAAATTTTTTTTAGTGGACTTCGTGGCTGAAACACTGATTTAAGAGACTTCATTTATGTAAATGATTTTTGGTCACGTTAGGTGATTAAAAGGGGCAGGGGTGTGAGTGCTGGGAACAAAAACCAAGGTTTCACTCATGTCTTAGAATCCACCTTTGAGAATATGGAGGGTGTTGCAGAGTATATTGCTCATCCTGCTCATGTTGAATACGCAAAGGCGCTCCTGCCTCATGTGGAGAAGTACATGGTGATTGACTACAAACCCACTACTTTTAATTTTGGATTGGAAGGCTGATAGCAGTCATCTAAAATCCTACATCACAATATCTCAATAAAAATGAAAAACTGATGGTGATGATTTTACTTGAATTTATTTGAGTATCTTTCAATGAATTTACTTGTATCTATGCGTGTAACTGTTACTCATTTTGAGGTTAATGTCTTTGTTTATTATAATTGCATTTATGCTGAATATTTGCTTCTCTTTAGCACTTACTTTTTTTTTTTTTACCATAATATGAAGCTATTGGGTTGTTTGATAATTAGTGTAAAGACAATAGTTATTTGATATAATTTGCAAACCCAATCCAATCTAATTTGGGACTTATCATTTATAGAGTTACACAACTATACAAATTCAAATACAAAGGAGGTTCAAAATATAAATAACTCTGCCCTATCCTATCCAAAGGAACTAGAGTGGGGGTCAAAAGAGAAGGGAGTGGCCAAAATAGTATTGAGAATACTTTCAGGAAGATCAAATGAGATGCTAGATGGAATCCAAGTATTGTTCTCATCAAAAAATTGCTTAACTATAAGTTCAGCCTCCCCCCTAGAAAGAGGTCCTTCAATGAGTTCTCTTAACCTCCCTTTAGGAAGCCAAAAATCCTTCCACATATTAACTAAATCACCATTCTTCACTGTCCACCTTAGGCCTTTCACATAAATTGGTCCCCCCTTTTTGCAAGCTGCCGAAACCCGAGAGCAAGGCAACTTCCTTCCCTTCTCAGTCATCTTGTTAGGACACAAATATTTAGCTTCTAGCATTCTTGGCCATGGCATCCCTTCCTCATGAGCAAGCCTCCAACATAACTTAGCTAGCATAGCTTGGTTTCTATACTTCATAGAACACAACCCCAATTCACCAAGCTCTTTAGGCAAAGTAATGGTGCTCCACTTAACCATGTGCATCCTCCTCTTCTCCTCAGTTGATCCCCAAATGAAGTCCCTTGTCAACTTATCAATAGACGCACAAATTTTAATAGGAATGCTATGGCATTGCACGTAATAATCTGCAATAGAAGCCACTGCAGATTTAACAAGCACAAGTCTACCAACTCTTGACAAAAGCTTAGTTTTCCAACCAGCAAGCTTGCTTTGGACTTTATCCCGAATAAAATTGAAAGCCCTACCCACCCTACCTTTGTGAATGATGGGGAAACCCAAATATCTTCCAAGATTATTGGTAGCCATAATCCCCAGTCTTCTACATACACCTCTTTTCCTTCGAGCAGCGACATTTGGCGAGAAAAACACTCTAGATTTATCATAGTTAATCTTTTGCCTAGGCATACTGCAAAAGGTATCAAAAAATTCCAAAATGGCTTCACAATTCTTCACATTAGCTTTAGCAAACAGCATTATATCATCTGCAAAGAACACATGGGAAAAGCTAGGCCCCCTCCTAGAAGCTTTTATCATGTCCCATCTTTTTTCCTCCTACATTTTTGTTATTTGAGCCCCAAGAAATTCCATGCATAGAATGAACAAATAAGGTGATATGGGATCACCTTGTCTGATCCCTCTTGAAGGGTAGAAGGCAGGGAGTTTGCTTCCATTGAAAAGAAGGGATGTTGAGGTAGATGAAACACAGCTGAGGATAAGTTGGATAATATTATCCGGGAATCCAAAGTGTGTAAGCATCAACCTAATGAAACTCACTTTAACCAGTCATATGCTTTCTCCACGTCTATCTTTATCACCATAATCTACAACCAAGTTTGTTATTGAACTTTGTCCAAAGTTTAATTATATAGGAACTAAAAAAAAAAATTAGCGTGGTCACATATTTTTTTAAGTTAAAAAAAATCAAAAAATTTTTAAATTTTATATATAATAATGATTCTTTTTTCCAGGTCAGGGTGGTCTTGTGACGACCTTGACTCTAACGTGGAGCCGCCAGTGAACCGGCCAACGCTCATAATCAATCTCAGCACAGAAAATTCTAACACATGCAACATTGAAACCTCTAGTAATCAAACCCATAAATCCAAGAAATAGACCCATAAACCCATAAATCATAGAAATCAAACCCATAAATCCAAGAAACAAACACAAAAGAAGCCTAGAAAAAACATACAAAAAAGAAAAAGAAAAAACCACAAACAATCCCAGAACATCAAGGCAAAATCACCATAATTATTACAATTTATCAACATACCTGAATAGAGAACTTGCCATAACCAAATACTCTTTCACATTTATCCATACAAGGTTCATAAATCCAAGACTCACAACCAATATATATGAAACCAAACTCATTATCCTTGACCCAAATCTGCCATCAACAACACCACCTTGCCGATCAAACCCATTTCCCAAAGTAGGTTTATTTATTTATTTATTTTAATTTTAATAATGAAAAAAAAAAAAAACTAGATTTAAGGTTTTTTGTTAAAAAAAATAATTTATTTCATTATATGTTTTTTAATTTTTTGAGGAGGTTTTTTATTTATTTATTTATTGAAATGCTGACTTGGATGTTTACATGATATTTTTAATATTATTTTATGAGTAATTCTACAATTACAAACTATTTTACAATATTTTTACAAGCTATTGATGTGACAAATTTTTATTAGTACTAATGTGGGTCCACCACTAATATCACATTTATGTTTACTAATAATTATTTGAAAATTACTAAAGTCACATTAGTAATTTGTAAAAATGTTGTAAATTAGTTTGTATTTGTAACATTGTTTGTATTTGTAACATTACTCTTATGATATTAGCAACATCATCATCTAACATGTCACCTATGCACTCCGTCTGCCACGTATGATTTTTTTGTTAGTGTATTAACGGCAGGGACTAACATAGAATTGATTTTCCTTTTTTAGGGACTACATTAGTAGCAAAATCAATTTAGGGATCAAAATGAGAATTGACCCAAAATATAAGGACCAAAAGTGTATTTTCACCAATAGAAAAATGTTAAGACCGCAACTTTTGCTATAACTTACACACATGGCAAGTCAGGAGTGATAGAGTAAAAGTAGAGGGCTTACAACTCCATCACTCAAGACTTGTCACATGAGCAATGTGTAGTCATAGCATTACTCATAAAAATAAGCTTTAGCTCAACATGAAACCTTTTCTTGCTTAAACCTATGCCTGCAGACCACAATTTCCCAAAATTACAAATCAACTACAACAATTTGTCTACAAATTGCATATCAACACCTAAAATTTTCCAATATTTCCATTTAACCCCAAAACCTTTCAAAATTATATTTTGACCCCAAAACTTTCAAAAATCACATTTTGATCCCCCAAACTTTCACAAAAGTACTTTTTTGACACCTAAAATTCTCCCCCTAAAAAAAAAAATTTATTCAAATGCCCTTGAGGTTGCAAATACCACAAAATATAACCAATTCAACCCTCCGAATCTTCAAAAACTACAACCCTCAATGGAACTAGCAACCATAGCAAACAAACAACAATAGGGATACAGACAACAAAGGCAGCAATATACAACAAGAAACAACAGCAAAGAAAAAGAAGGTAGAACAATGAAGCAGTTGCACGGATCTGGACACAGGTATAACAATACACAATTTATGAAAAATTAAAGCACAAGTACAATGGTGATACATATATTAATAATGGTGCGAAAAAAAATACATAAATTAATAATTGTATGATGAGAATACTTATATTAATAATTTTTTTTTGGTAGAATGGATATATCATTAAAAACTAGCCAATAGAAACAAAATAACATACAAAATAATTTCAAAGCTTACAAAATTTATTTTATTCTAAAAAAGATTCCCTTAATTGCATTAAACAAAGAAAGCAAGCAAATCCATGAGCAGGAACATCATTGTTTAATTCTAATCACTCGGGCCTGTTGGTAGGCAAACTCAAACTCATATTTTTATATTTTAAGAGAAATGATATGTCAATAATATTTTTACAACAAATTCTAAGTGACAGGTTGTTACTGTTAGGGTAAAAAAGTAATCTTAGTGCCCGTTTGGGTAGAGCTGAAACTTGCGTTTCAGCTCTACGTTTTCCTACCTTTTTTTTTTTTTTTTTTTTTTTTCTCTGCACGTGAACAGTAAAAGTACTATGCAGGGGACAAAAAATACTATTCACGCACTGTTTACGTACTGTTTATGCACTATTCATGGGTCCCACGACACTATTTACACATTTAAAAATTATTTTGCTACAGTGTTTTCAGTTTTCAGTTTTCAGTTTCAGCAACAATAAGCTCAATCCAAACGGACCCTTAGTATTAGTTTCACATTTGAACCAATAATAACTAACCACTTGTGATTTATCGTAAAAATATTGTGGACGTAATATCTCTTATATTTTAAACAATATTACACATATTTCTACAGACTTTTTTCATCCACACATATTTTAAAAAATTACAAACAATATCACCCAAATTACTCCAATAACACCCTTTTAATTTCACTACGCATTGAAATTGGTGGGATTTTTCTTCCTATTTTATTTTACAAAGAGATTTGGTGTGAGACGGAGAGGGACACTTGATTTGATACAATGATGACACGGTTGAGAGAATCCTAGAAGAATTATGAGAAGTTCATGTCAAAAAGATATTAATAGATCTTGAGAATGAAAACTGGAGTTGTTTCTGTAGAAAGTATTCAGTACGGTGCTGACACTGACCTTGAAATGTCTCAGTCAACTTCTATTGAACAGAAAATTAAAATGTGAAGATAAAGTGATGGACAAGCTAGCTAGCCATCTACTTCTAGGTTTTGCATGGTTCTTTTATTCAAAGGCGCTTGACACCACACCATCCACTGTACCCACGTGAATCTCATTGAGTGCACAATTTATATCTTTTCTATTTTTCCTACTGCCTCTGCCACCCTGTCAAATTTTGTTTTCTTCACAACTATTCAAATTCATTTTAAATTTTAAAACGTCACATTTGTTGATTTTTTAAGTGTGTTTTTTTTTTTTTTGCTGAAAGATTTTTTTAGGTGTACTTTGTAGGTTGTAGTTCATACAGGTAAATCAAGTTACCTAGATTTGTCTCAATGGCTTAACTCATGAAACCTTATGTAAAAGGTCTCACGTACTTTATCTCCTTCAACAATAATCAGCCCCTTGAGAAGCACAGCCGAAGAATTCCTTCCTCTTTTTTCAACCAGAAAAATCTTCTTATCTTTCATTTATAAAACACTCAAAACCCAGAATTTGCGAAAATCCTTCCTTTCCCACTCCAATACACCAGCTCTCAACAGTAGTCATTCTGCTATCCCAACCCACAACAAAAAACACAGAGTTCCCTCCTTTCCACAACTAAACCAAAAAAGGCCACTCTTTTTTGCCACTTACACAACAACAAGAAGAATAACCAATAGCAACAACAACTGCAACAAAGGCAGCAATCTCAAGAAGCAATAACAGCTAACGAAAGGAACAAAAGAGGATGGAGCAAATATTTTTCAACCCAGTAATATTTTTCTCACCATGTTCTCACCCTCTCAACTTTGTTTTCCATTTTTAGCTCAAAATAGGACTTACAATTTTTTCCTTTTTCAGCTAATAAAAGAGGATAGTGCAGAGCAAAGAAGGAACGAACAAAGATACAAGAGAGAGAATATGTACGTCTCATGTTCATTCACAGAAGCATGCATTTATGCACATGGAAGGTCATATTTTTATATCAGTTTTATTCATGTATGGTCTGATATAGATACATGTTGGGTTTTATTAATTTATTGTTAGATTAATAATTGAACATGTTTCTATATGTTTTGATAAGAGATAGCAAGAAGGGAACTGTATGAAATAGTTTTTGCTTTTTGCACTAGGCGCCCATGCTCATTCTTGATTAAAGAATGAGGAAAGCCAGATTGTTTGTCTTTGTTTCGGTGTCCGAATCAAAGAGTTAACTGTTTTTGGTTTTCGGCAGTGCATGGGAAACTTGCTATTTATCGTGATCTACGATGTGGATTCATAGTTGATGATGATATTTGTTCGTATGATGTTTACACATTGAATAGTGCTGTGTCTAAATAGTAATTTCCAAGGATATAGTTTATGAAACTATTGTTTGATTAAAACTGATTTTGATGTTATGATGTTGTTTAAGTTTGATTTTAACCATGTAAAATTGAATTTTAACACTTAAGCATCTATGAAATTAAAGTTTTAATCTTAATCTTATCGTTTTTGATTGTTAAGAATGTGTTTTGTTCATTGGAAACGTCAAAAACGGTTAATAGAAAAAACGGTTGTTTCTGGGCGTTTTTGCGACTGGTGAGTTGCGAGTGAGCCGCCAAAGCTTTTGGATGAACTCATGACTGGGCGAGTCTCTAAAACGAGTCGCCAAAACACATGACTGGAGTCTAGCGACTGGGCGAGTCACCAAAACAAGTTGCCAAAAAACCAAAACTCGCGACTGGGCAAGTTGCCAAAAAAATTTTGACACCTGTTTATTACATGTATAAAAAGCAAAGTTATGTGATTAATTTTATAGTTCTTAATAGTTAAAGACATTTATTAATCATTATCTAATTAAAAGAACTAATGAGATCGAAGATGTTAGTTAAATAGAACTCTCTGTCCTAAAACATTTTATGATTAAAAGTCCTTAATTTATTTTAATTAGGGGTTTTTAATGAGATTAAAATTCTAATTAGAGTTATATAACCTCAGTATGTTAGACAGCCGCATTTAGTGTTGATAGAACATATATTATCAAGATGGAATTTATAATATTTTAATAGAAATATAAAATATTCCCTTAAGATAAGTTTAATAGGCTTGGTTATTTAGAGTGTTGGGTCCAACCACTATAGTAAGGAGTTAATAAAGTATATATTTATGAAATTGAATTTTATAAATATATGATGAATAACATAAAGGATTAAACCGGGTATTTAAGGATTAAGATGTAGTAATCTTCAAAGTGGCAGTCTACATTAATGACTTTATATTTCTACGAATATTTTAATAAAGGGACTTTATGTATAATAAAATTTTGGGATATAATTTATAGATAAGACCAAGAGTGCAACTA